>NC_052151.1:62368356-62703729 GCF_902713615.1 Scyliorhinus canicula | reverse complement strand
TGATTCGTATCCAATATGATTGCTGTGGTAAGTGGTTAAAAAGGAAAATTATTTCCAGCAAATACAGTTGATTAAGATTACTGTAACTGGGTGGCCTGGTAGCTCTGGCAGCAAACCACTGATCATCCAACCGCAAAATATATATTTGCAACTTGGACAGATTAATTTTCCACTGACTCACAAATCTGCCTCTTAACCTCAAATGCCATCATTGGGAGACTTGTGGGAGATCGCAGCGAGGTAGCACGATTGTCAAAGCACAGCACCTCTGCAAGAGGAAAATTGGCAGGGCTTCACTTTGGCTGGCTTGTCCTCCTGTACCATACAAAAGCGCATTTTCTAGCGACCAGACATTGAGCAGCATTCATATTGACTAGTTATGAGGAGATCAAGACTTATGGGGAGAAGGTAGGAGGATGGAGATGAGAAATATATCAGCCATGATTGAATGGCGGAGCAGACTTGATGGGCCAAATGGACTAATTTTGCCCTTTCATCTTATGGCCTTACCTAGAATGTAACCAAGTGTCTGCACTTGCAAAAATAAAAAATGTCCCTTCCCAGGTTTTCACACAGGGGATTCCTGCATTTGAGGTCCACCATGATCCACCTGTCATGTGTAAACGTGACAGAGACTTGGGGCTGGGTTTTCAATTACTCGTGAGGGTGAGTTCGTGTAAGGACGCATAGCGAAGATAACATTTTCAGATGCCGCTTCTGGATCCTGACGCCTTTAGAATGTGAGACAATGTTCAAAGGAGGAGTGTGGTGAGGGGAGCCTGCATCCTGCATGCCTCCAAGTAACTGGTCATTAACTCATTGCAGAGCTCATTGAGAATTTTAAACTGCTGCGCGAAAGCCTTTTAATCAGGAGGCATGTGGAAAACTGAATGGCTGGGCCATTGCTGTTATGCACACAGCAGGGAGCCATGAGTGTTAATGCATGCAGTGGCCAACATATTAAGAAACTGAGATTTATACTCAGCTGCTCAACTGGTGGCTCAGAGTTGCCATTGCTGGTGCTGAGAGGCGTGAGGGGTAGAACTCTTGAGAAGGACATGAGGCTGCTGGCAAGGGGAAGAAGGCACTACACAAGACATTGAAAATACCATTAAAAAACAGCTACCTTCAGGTGACAGAGCATAAGTGCTGTAGGAGTTTGGGCTTACCCAGGCAGGTAATCTTGAACTTTTGTGCTGTGGTCCACATTGATTTGATATTTTGTGGTTCCCTTACCTGTAGCAATCAAGATCACCGTTGCCCTACATTTTTATACCTCTGGATCATTCCAGGGATCCACTGCTTTCCTGGGTGGTATCAACGCAGTCAGCAGCTCATAACATCATCAGGCAGGTCATGGATCCCCTATGCTGGAGAATCACGGAATGAATCCAATTTGAGACAAATGGGGCAGGATTCTCTGAGAATCAGCGGGGCGAGCACAAACGGCGCAGTGGAGTGGCGGGAACCACTCCGATGTCGGGCCGCCCCAAAGGTACGGAATCCTCAGCACCTTCAGGGGCTAGGCCGGCATCGGAGGTGTTTGCGTCCCGCCGGCCGGCGTGGAAGGCCTTTGGCGCCGCGCCAGCTGGGCTGAAGGGACTCCGCCGGCTGGCGCGGGTCCGCGCATGCACGGGCGTGTCAGCGGCTATTGACGTTATCCCTGTGCATGCGCAGGGGGGTTCACCTTCGCACCCACCATCGTGGAGGCTTACATGGCTGGCACGGAGGAATAGAGTGCCCCCACGGCAGAGGCCCGCCCGCGGATTGGTGGGCCCCGATTGCGGGCCAGGCCACCACGGGGAGATCACCCCGTTTTCCCCCCCCCCCCCCCCCCAAGACCCCGGAGCCCGCCCGCGCCACCAGGTCCCGCTGGTAAGGGACCTACACCAATTTACGCCGGCGGGACCTGCATAGAACAGGTGGGACTTCGGCTCATTGCGGGCCGGAGTGACCGCAGACTGGCGCGGTGGTATTCCCGCCCCCACCAAATCTCCCACGCCGGAGAATTCGGCAGCCGGCGGGGGCGGGATTCACGCCACCCCCTGGCAATTCTCCGACCCAGCGGGGAGTCGGAGAATCCCGCCCATGGACTATTACAGACACAGAGGGTATTGGCTTTTGCTACTATTGATGGATTCCCTTACGTCTGTAGGTGATTGAATGTGCTAAGGTAGCCATCAAGGCACCAAAATTCAAGCCAGTCAGATGTCTGAACAGTAAAGACTTCCACAATGAATGTCTAGCTTGTCTGTAACCTCAGGAAACATACCTTGCATGTCACCACACAATTTGAGAGCTGTCATGGATCCTTCAAGGGCTCCAAATGTCACATATCTTTCGACCAGTATCCAGAATCCATGCTTGGCTGCTGGGGGAATAAGGGTTATCCCCTGAAAATAGGGAGGCAGTGGCGTAGTGGTATTGTCACTGGACTAATAATCCAGAGACCGAGGAAAATGCCCTGGGAACCTGGGCTCGAATCCCACCAGGGCAGATAGTGAAATTTGAATTCACTAAAAATCTGGAATTAAAAATCTAATGATGACCATGACGCCATTGTTGATTGTCATTAAAAACCCATCTGGTTCGTTAATGTCCTTTAGGGAAGCAATGTGGTTAACTCTTAAATGCCCTCAGGGATGAGCAATAAATGCTGACCCAGCCAGCGAATAACACATCCCATGAACACATTTTTAAAAAATGGCTGCTGACGCTCTCCAGTACTCCGATGAGTAAGGAGAGATGCACTACAACCAAAACCACTAAACATGAACCTGCAATGAGCAGCCATCCTGAAGATGCGCTTCAATTGCCTTGACTGGTCGGGTGGCATCCTGTAGTGCAAGACAACCAGTGTGTCTCATATTGTTGTCACTTGCTGTACGCTGCACAATATGACAATGTAAAGATGCCTGGAGCTGGATCAAGAGGTGGACCTCTTTGCTACCCTTTCTCAGAGGCTGAAAGAGAAATGAGGATGGAAAGGAGGGTCCAGAAGAGAACAGGCATCAGAAGAAGACCACAGAGACTGTCCTCAACCTCACGGAAATCGCTAGCCACCAGGACAATGTATATTCAGCAGCATTTCACTGGCCAACATTCATCCATCAAGAATTACATTTGAAAGGTTGCAACCACGAGCTTGCAAGGTCCTGGAGTTGAAGTAGGGTGCAAGCTCACCCACCCTACTTCAACGCCAGGAGCATCCAGAATAAGGTGGGTGAGCTTGCAGCATGGGTTGGTACCTGGGATCTCGATGTTGTGGCGATTTCGGAGACATGGGTAGAGCAGGGACAGGAATGGTTGTTGCAGGTTCCAGGATTCAGAAGTTTCTGTAAGAACAGAGAAGATGGTAAAAGATGGGGGGGTGTGGCATTGTTAATCAAGGAAAGTATTACGGCGGTAGAAAGGACGTTTTGAGGACTCGTCTACTGAGGTAGTATGGGCCGAGGTTAGGAACAGGAGAGGAGAGGTCACCCTGTTGGGAGTTGTCTATAGACCTCCGAATAGTTCCAGAGATGTAGAGGAAAGGATTGCAAAGATGATTCTCGACAGGAGCGAGAATAACAGGGTAGTTGTTATGGGGGACTTTAACTTTCCAAATATTGACTGAAAATACTATAGTTCGAGTACTATAGATGGGTCAGTTTTTGTGCAGTGTGTGCAGGAGGGTTTTCTGACACAGTATGTAGACAGGCCAACAAGGGGCGAGGCCACATTGGATTTGGTACTGGGTAATGAACCCGGCCAGGTGTTAGATTTAGATGTAGGTGAGCACTTTGGTGATAGTGATCACAATTCGGTTATGTTTACTTTTGCAATGGGCAGGGATAGGTATATACCGCAAGGCAAGAATTATAGCTGGGGGAAAGGCAATTATGATGCTATTCGGCAAGATTTAGGATGTATAGGATGGGGAAGGAAACTGCAGGGGATGGGTACAATCGAAATGTGGAGCTTTTTCAAGGAACAGCTACTGCGTATCCTTGATAAGTATGTACCTGTCAGGCAGGGAGGAAGTTGTCGAGCAAGGGAACCGTGGTTTACTAAGGAAGTTGAAGCACTTGTCAAGAGGAAGAAGAAGGTTTATGTTAGGATGAGACATGAAGGCTCAGTTAGGGCACTTGAGAGCTACAAGTTAGCCAGGAAGGACCTAAAGGGAGAGTTAAGAAGAGCGAGGAGAGGACACGAAAAGTCGTTGGTGGATAGGATCAAGGAAAACCCTAAGGCTTTCTATAGGTATATCAGGAACAAAAGAATGACTAGAGTAAGATTTGGACCAATCAAGGATAGTAGTGGAAAGTTGTGTTTTGAATCAGATGAGATGGGGGAAGCGTTAAATGGATATTTTTCGTCAGTGTTTTTTTTGTCACTGGAGAAAGACAATGTTGTCGAGGAGAATACTCGGGTTCAGTCGACCAGGCTAGATGGAATTGAGGTTCACAAGGAGGAGGTGTTAGCAATTTTGGAAAATGTAAAAATAGATAAGTCCCCTGGGCCAGATGGGATTTATCTTGGGATTCTCTGGGAAGCCAGGGAGGAGATTGCAGAGCCTTTGTCCTTGATCTTTATGTTGTCTTTGTCGACAGAAATAGTGCCGGAAGACTGGAGGATAGCAAATATTATCCCCTTGTTCAAGAAGGGGAGTAGAGACAACCCTGGTAATTATAGACCTGTGAGCCTTACTTCGGTTGTGGGTAAAATGTTGGAAAAGGTTATAAGAGATAGGGTATATAATCATCTTGAAAAGAACAAGTTGATTAGCGATAGTCAACACAGTTTTGTGAAGGGTAGGTCATGCCTCACAAACCTTATTGAGTTTTTTGAGAAGGTGACCAAACAGGTGGATGAGGGTAAAGCGGTTGATGTGGTGTACATGGATTTCAGTAAGGCGTTTGATAAGGTTCCCCACGGTAGGCTATTGCAGAAAATAAGGAAGTATGGGATTGAAGGTGATTTAGCGGTTTGGATCAGTAATTGGCTAGCTGAAAGAAGACAGAGGGTGGTGGTTGATGGCAAATGTTCATCCTGGAGTGCAGTTACTAGTGGTGTACCGCAAGGATCTGTTTTGGGGCCACTGCTGTTTGTCATTTTTATAAATGACCTGGAAGAGGGTGTAGAAGGATGGGTTAGTAAATTTGCAGATGACACGAAGGTCGGTGGAGTTGTGGATAGTGCTGAAGGATGTTATAGGATACAGAGGGGCATAGATAAGCTGCAGAGCTGGGCTGAGAGGTGGCAGATGGAGTTTAATGCGGAAAAGTGTGAGGTGGTTCACTTTGGAAGGAGTAACAGGAATGCAGAGTACTGGGCTAATGGCAAGATTCTTGGTAGTGTAGATGAACAGAGATCTCGGCATCCAGGTACATAAATCCCTGAAAGTTGCCACCCAGGTTAACAGGGCTGTTAAGAAGGCATATGGTGTGCTAGCCTTTATCAGTAGGGGGATTGAGTTTCGGAGCCACAAGGTCATGCTGCAGCTGCACATAACTCTGGTGCGGCCGCTCCTGGAGTACTGTGTGCAGTTCTGGTCACCACATTATAGGAAGGATGTGGAAGCTTTGGAAAGGGTTCAGAGGAGATTTACTAGGATGTTGCCTGGTATGGAGGGAAGGTCTTACGAGGAAAGTCTCAGGGACTTGAGGTTGTTTTAGTTAGAGAGGAGAAGGCTGAGAGGTGACTTAATAGAGACATATAAGATAGTCAGAGGGTTAGATAGGGTGGACAGTGAGAGTCTTTTTCCTCGGATGGTGATGACCAACACGAGGGGACATAGCTTTAAATTGAGGGGTGATAGATATAGGACAGATGTCAGAGGCAGTTTCTTTAATCAGAGTAGTAGGGGTGTGGAACGCCCTGCCTGCAACAGTAGTAGACTCGCCAACTTTAAGGGCATTTAAGTGGTCACTTGATAGACATATGGATGAAAATGGAATAGTGTAGGTCAGATAGGCTTCAGATGGTTTCACAGGTCGGCGCAACATCGAGGGCCTAAGGGCCCGTACTGCGCTGTAATGTTCTATGTTCTAATACTGCAAAACAGAAGTAAGATGAAGGACTATTCAAGGTTTGATGGATAAATGTTAGCCAGGAGAATGGAATTGATTGCCCGCCTGCCAAGGGAAGTGTTCAGGAGCAGCAGCAGCTGCGGCCCGTGAAGACAGTTCCAGCAGTCAGCAAGAGTGGAAAGTGGGAGAAATATTCTCGAGCCTGCACCATCACATCATTCCTCTACACCTACCACTCCTACACCTACCACCAACACAGGGTGTACTGGGTGAGCTGCGCATCACGAGTGAACAAGATTGGAATTCAACCAGCAATGGTGCCCTTCCCACTAGTCACCGCAGCCCTGGTGGATGCCTTGCATCTGTACGAGCTGGCGCTGCTCAAGGAGGAGGAAGCTGCAGCAGCAGAGTGTACAGCAAGGGAGTGTGCCGCAGCGGAGTGTCACATAGGGACAGGAGGCAGCCGCCCAGGATGGAGTGCGAGCCACCCAACAGACCACGGAAGAGGAGGTGGCAAGGAGGTGCCTCGTGTATAACGGCACCGCCTGTCAGTCGAGGACCTGCCGGACCAGGCATGCCGTCGAAGAATCCGGCTGAGCAGAGAAAGAGCGTGCGATATACCTGCCAGATGATGGCACACCTGGCACCGCAGGGGAATAGGGGAGGACACCCGCTTCCAGTGGCCATCAAGGTGATGGACGCCCTGAACGTTTATAAGATAGGCTCCTTCCAGGCGGCAAGTGGGAAAATGGGAAAGTGTCCGGAATCTCACAGACCTCGGTGCACAGGTGCATCCGCAATGTCACAGAGAGCCCTGTATGCCGAGGCGGCCTGCTGCGCCCTCGACAACCCCTCATGTAGTCCCTGGCTCTGCAAGTGTATCTCCACAATTGATGGGCCTGTCCGTTCCAGAACCCAGAAACCCTTCTGGAAGGCAGCTAGTTGAGTCGGCCCTCCCTCCTGCCCTCAGGTGTTCCTATCTCCACCTTCTGCACTGGATCAGCTGTGTGGTGCTCATCCGATAGCATCCCAGGAGCATCTTCACTAAAGAGCCAAACTAAGGTGAGAGTCTCTGGGATGGTGGAGGGTGTTGGAGACAGCTGTGATGGGAAATCCGTGTTATCCTCGGACTCGAGCTCTGGGATCTCCTGAGTCTCGGGGGCGGCTCCGGCTGTGGCACTGGTTGGGGCTGGGGGATGCCAGGTGGACCCGCCCCATTGCCAACCTGTGATTAGACACGGGGGGGGGTGGTTGACACACAGGGCATGGGGAACCGTAACTGAGCGGAGTCTCACTTCCTCGCCCGTGGCCGAACTCCAACCCAGTGACCTCCCTTTCCTCTGGGCCGTCGACCATGTCTACATAAGAACATAAGAACTAGGAGCACGGGGAGGCCATCTGGCCCCTCGAGCCTGCTCCGCCATTCAATGAGATCATGGCTGATCTTTTGTGGACTCAGCTCCACTTTCCGGCACGAATACCATAACCCTTAATCCCTTTATTCTTCAAAAAACTATCTATCTTTACCTTAAAAACATGTAATGAAGGAGCCTCAACTGCTTCACTGGGCAAGGAATTCCATAGATTCACAACCCTTTGGGTGAAGAAGTTCCTCCTAAACGCAGTCCTAAATCTACTTCCCCTTATTTTGAGGCTATGTCCCCTAGTTCTGCTGTCACCCGCCAGTGGAAACAACCTGCCCGCATCTATCCTATCTATTCCCTTCATAATTTTAAATATTTCTATAAGATCCCCCCTCATCCTTCTAAATTCCAATGAGTACAGTCCCAGTCTACTCAACCTCTCCTCATAATCCAATCCCTTCAGCTCTGGGATTAACCTAGTGAATCTCCTCTGCACACCCTCCAGCACCAGTACGTCCTTTCTCAAGTAAGGAGACCAAAACTGAACACAATACTCCAGGTGTGGCCTCACTAACACCTTATACAATTGCAACATAACCTCCCTAGTCTTAAACTCCATCCCTCTAGCAATGAAGGACAAAATTCCATTTGCCTTCTTAATCACCTGTTGCACTTGTAAACCAACCTTCTGTGACTCATGCACTAGCACACCCAAGTCTCTCTGAACAGCGGCATGCTTTAATATTTTATCGTTTAAATAATAATCCCGTTTGCTGTTATTCCTACCAAAATGGATAACCTCACATTTGTCAACATTGTATTCCATCTGCCAGACCCTAGCCCATTCACTTAACCTATCCAAATCCCTCTGCAGACTTCCAGTATCCTCTGCACTTTTTGCTTTACCACTCATCTTAGTGTCATCTGCAAACTTGGACACATTACCCTTGGTCCCCAACTCCAAATCATCTATGTCAATTGTGGGCCCAACACGGATCCCTGAGGGACACCACTAGCTACTGATTGCCAACCAGAGAAACACCCATTAATCCCAACTCTTTGCTTTCTATTAATTAACCAATCCTCTATCCATGCTACTACTTTACCCTTAATGCCATGCATCTTTATCTTATGCAGCAACCTTTTGTGTGGCACCTTGTCAAAGGCTTTCTGGAAATCCAGATATACCACATCCATCGGCCCCCCGTTATCTACTGCACTGGTAATGTCCTCAAAAAATTCCACTAAATTAGTGAGGCACGACCTGCCCTTTATGAACCCATGCTGCGTCTGCCAATGGGACAATTTCTATCCAGATGCCTCGCAATTTCGTCCTTGATGATAGATTCCAGCATCTTCCCTACTACCGAAGTTAAGCTCACTGGCCTATAATTTCCTGCTTTCTGCCTACCTCCTTTTTTAAACAGTGGCGTCACGTTTGCTAATTTCCAATCCACCGGGACCACCCCAGTGTCTAGTGAATTTTGGTAAATTATCACTAGTGCATCTGCAATTTCCCTAGCCATCTCTTTTAGCACTCTGGGATGCATTCCATCAGGGCCAGGAGACTTGTCTACCTTTAGCCCCATTAGCTTGCCCATCACTACCTCCTTAGTGATAACAATCCTCTCAAGGTCCTCACCTGTCATAGCCTCATTTCTATCAGTCGCTGGCATGTTATTTGTGTCTTCCACTGTGAAGACCGACCCAAAAAACCTGTTCAGTTCCTCAGCCATTTCTTCATTTCCCATTATTAAAACTCCCTTCTCATCCTCTAAAGGACCAATATTTACCTTAGCCACTCTTTTTTGTTTTATATATTTGTAAAAACTTTTACTGTCTGTTTTTATATTCTGAGCAAGTTTACTCTCATACTCTACCTTACTCTTCTTTATAGCTTTTTTAGTAGCTTTCTGTTGCCCCCTAAAGATTTCCCAGTCCTCTAATCTCCCAGCAATCTTTGCCATTTTATATGCTTTTTCCTTCAATTTGATACTCTCCCTTATTTCCTTAGATATCCACGGTCGATTTTCCCTCTTTCTACCGTCCTTCCTTTTTGTTGGTATAAACCTTTGCTGAGCACTGTGAAAAATCGCTTGGAAGGTTCTCCACTGTTCCTCAACTGTTCCACCATAAAGTCTTAGCTCCCAGTCTACCTTAGCTAGTTCTTCTCTCATCCCCTTGTACTCTCCTTTGTTTAAACACAAAACACTAGTATTTGATTTTACTTTCTCACCCTCCATCTGTATTTTAAATTCCACCATATTGTGATCGCTCCTTCCGAGAGGATCCCTAACTATGAGATCATGAATCAATCCTGTCTCATTACACAGGACAAGATCTAGGACCGCTTGTTCCCTCGTAGGTTCCATTACATACTGTTCTAGGAAACTATCGCGGATACATTCTATAAACTCCTCCTCAAGGTTGCCTTGACCGACCTGGTTAAACCAATCGACATGTAGATTAAAATCCCCCATGATAACTGCTGTACCATTTCTATGTGCATCATTTATTTCTTTGTTTATTGCCTGCCCCACCATAACGTTACTATTTGGTGGCCGATAGACTATTCCTATCAGTGACTTTTTCGCCTTACTATTCCTGATTTCCACCCAAATGGATTTAACCTTAACCTCCATAGCACTGATGTCATCCCTTACTATTGCCCGGATGTCATCCTTCAATAACAGAGCAACACCACCTCCCTTACCATCCACTCTGTCCTTCCGAATAGTTTGATACCCTCGGATATTTAACTCCCAGTCGTGACCATCCTTTAACCATGTTTCAGTAATGGCCCCTAAATCATAGTCATTTACGATGATTTGTGCCATCAACTCATTTACTTTATTCCAAATACTACGAGCATTCAGGTAAAGTACACTTATGTTGGTTTTTTTACCTCTGTTTTGAATCTTAACATCTCCAGTTTTATTCCTTTTGTTATTACTGGGCCTATTCACTGAGCTCCCCTCAGTCACTGTACCTTGTACTGTCGCCCTTTTAGATTTTTGACTATGTCTTCTCTGCCTTGCACTTTTCCCCTTACTTCCTTTTGCTTCTGTCCCTGTTTTACTACCTTCCAACTTCCTGCATCGGTTCCCATCCCCCTGCCACATTAGTTTAAACCCTCCCCAACAGCTCTAGAAAACACCCCCCCTAGGACATCGGTTCCAGTCCTGCCCAGGTGCAGACCGTCCGGTTTGTACTGGTCCCACCTCCCCCAGAACCGGTCCCAATGCCCCAGGAATTTGAATCCCTCCCTCTTGCACCATCTCTCGAGCCACGCATTCATCCTATCTATCCTGACATTCCTACTCTGACTAGCTCGTGGCACTGGTAGCAATCCTGAGATTACTACCTTTGAGGTCCTACTTTTTAGTTTAACTCCTAACTCCCTGAATTCCGCTTGTAGGACCTCATCCCGTTTTTTACCTATATCGTTGGTGCCTATGTGCACCACGACAGCTGGCTGTTCACCCTCCCCCCCCCCCCCCCCCCCCAGAATGTCCTGCAGCCGCTCCGAGACATCCTTGACCCTTGCACCAGGGAGGCAACATACCATCCTGGAGTCTCGATTGCGTCCACAGAACCGCCTGTCTATTCCCCTTACGATCGAGTCCCCTATCACTATAGCCCTGCCATTTTTCTTCCTGCCCTGCTGTGCAGCAGAGCCAGCCACGGTGCCATGAACCTGGCTGCTGCTGCCTTCCCCTGGTGAGCCATCTCCCTCAACAGTATCCAAAGCGGTATATCTGTTTTGCAGGGAGATGACCGCAGGGGACACCTGCACTGCTTTCCTACTCTTGCTCTTTCTTTTGGTCACCCATTTTCTATCTCCCTCATTAATTTTCACCTGCAGTGTGACCAACTCGCTAAACGTGCTATCCACGACCTCCTCAGCATCACGGATGCTCCCAAGTGAGTCCATCCGCAGCTCCAGAGCCGTCAAGCGGTCTAAGAAGAGCTGCAGCTGAACACACTTCTTGCACGTGAAGGAGCCAGGGACAGTGGACGTGTCCCTGAGCTCCCACATCGCACACGAGAAGCATGACACGGGTCTGGGATCTCCTGCCATGTCTTAAACCCTAGGTAAACTTAAACAACTAGAATTTCAAAGTAAAAATAAATAAATTAGACAATGAAAAGAAAAAGAGAAACTACTTACCAGGGTTAAAAAGCACCTCCTCACACTCTGCACCAAATTACCTCACTGCACCAAATTACCAAGTTGCAATCCCCATGAGAGGTATGGACAGGGTGGATAGCAACAAGCTTTTTCCAAGAGTGGGGATAGCAACAAGCTTTTTCCAAGAGTGGGGATGTCAATTACAAGGGGTGTGTCTCCTGGAAAAGCGCTAGCATGGGATGGCTTCAATAGGAAACCCCATTGACGAGCAATGGGAAGAGAGAATCCCATCACCACCGAGAAGCATGTGGCTTGGGGATCAGAGAATCCAGCTCCTAAACTCTCAATTGGCCAATATTCCTGGGGAGGGCAAAGAAAATTTCCTTGAAGCATAATGGCATTGACCTTAATAACAAAGAACAAAGAAAATTACAGCACAGGAACAGGTCCTTCGGCCCTCCCAGCCTGTGCCGATCCAGATCCTTTATCTAAACCTGTCGCCTATTTTCCAAGGATATACTTCCCTCTGTTCCCCGCCCGTTCATATATCTGTCCCGATGCATCTTAACTGATGCTATCGTGCCCGCCTCTACCACCTCTGCTGGCAAAGCGTTCCAGGCACCCACCACCCTCTGCGTAAAAAAACTTCCCACGCACACCTCCCTTAAACTTTCCCCCTCTCACCTTGAAATCGTGACCCCTTGTAATTGACATCCCCACTCTTGGAAAAAGCTTGTTGCTATCCACCCTGTCCATACCTCTCATAATTTTGTAGACCTCAATCAGGTCCCCCCTCAACCTCCGTCTTTCCAATGAAAACAATCCTAATCTACTCAACCTTTCTTCATAGCTAGCACCCTCCAGACCAGGCAACATCCTGGTGAACCTCCTCTGCACCCTCTCTAAAGCATCCACATCCTTCTGGTAATGTGCCGACCAGAACTGCATGCAGTATTCCAAATGTGGCCTAACCAAAGTCCTATACAACTGTAACATGACCTGCCGACTCGTATACTCAATACCCCATCCGATGAAGGCAAGCATGCTGTATGCCTTCTTGACCATCCTGTCGACCTGCGTTGCCACCTTCAGGGTACAATGGACCTGAACTCCCAGATCCCCCTGTACATCAATTTTCCCCAGGACTCTTCCATTGACCTTATAGTCCACTCTTGAATTAGATCCTCCCAAATGCATGACCTCGCATTTGCCTGGATTGAACTCCATCTGCCATTTCTCTGCCCAACTCTTCAATCTATCTATATGTTGCTGTATTCTCTGACAGTCCTCTTCGCTATCTGCAACTCCACCAATCTTAGTACCATCTGCAAACTTGCTAATCAGACCACCTATACCTTCGTCCAGATCATTTATGTATATCATAAACAACAGTGGTCCGAGCACGGATCCCTGTGGAACACCACTACTCAACTTTCTCCATTTTGAGACAGTTCCTTCCACCACTACTCTGTCTCCTGTTGCCCAGCCAGTTCTTTATCCGTCTAGCTACTACACCCTGAACCCCATACAACTTCACTTTTTCCATCAACCTTCCATGGGAAACTTTATCAAGCGCCTTACTGAAGTCCATACATATGACATCGACAGCGCTTCCCTCATCAGTTAACTTTGTCACTTCCTCAAAGAATTCTATTAGGTTTGTAAGACATGACCTTCCCTGCACAAAACCATGCTGCCTATCACTGATAAGTCTATTTTCTTCCGAATGTGAATAGATCCTATCCCTCAGTATCTTCTCCAACAGTTTGCCTACCACTGGCGTCAAACTCACAGGTCTATAATTCCCTGGATTATCCCTGCTACCCTTCTTAAACACAGGGACAACATTAGCAATTCTCCAGTCCTCCGGGACCTCACCCGTGCTCAAGGATGCTGCAAAGATATCTGTTAAGGCCCCAGCTATTTCGTCCCTCGCTTCCCTCAGTAACATGGGATAACCTGGGATAGATCCCATCCGGACCTGGGGACTTGTCCACCTTAACTTTTAGAATACCCAAAACCTCCCCCTTCCTTATGCCGACTTGGCCTAGAGTATTTAAACATCCATCCCTAGCCTCAACATCCATCTTGTCCCTCTCCTTGGTGAATACCGATGCAAAGTACTCATTAAGAATCTCACCCATTTCCTCTGACTCGACGCATAAATTCCCTCTTTTGTCTTTGAGTCGGCCAATCCTTTCTCGAGTTACCCTCTTGCTCCTTATAGACGAATAAAAGGCTTTGGGATTTTCGTTAAGTAGGTTAGCCAAAGATATTTCATGACCCCTTTTAGCCCTCTTTATTGCGCGTTTGAGATTAGAACATGTAGAACATAGAACAGTACAGCACAGAACAGGCCCTTCAGCCCTCGATGTTGTGCCGAGCAATGATCACCCTACTCAAACCCACGTATCCACCCTATACCTGTAACCCAACAACACCCCTTAACCTTACTTTTTAGGACACTACGGGCAATTTAGCATGGCCAATCCACCTAACCCGCACATCTTTGGACTGTGGGAGATTCGTCCTACTTTCCCGATATTCCTCCAAAGCTTCATCAGTTTTAAGTTGCCTAGATCTTATGTATGCTTCCTTTTTCATCTTAGCTAGTCTCACAATTCCACCCGTCATCCATGGTTCCCTAACCTTGCCATTTCTGTCCCTCATTTTCACAGGGACATGTCTGTCCTGCACTCTATTCAACCTTTCCTTCAAAGACTCCCACATTTCAAATGTGGATTTACCCTTAAACAGCTGCTCCCAATCCACATTCCCTAGCTCCTGCCAAATTTTGTTATACTTGTCCTTTCCCCAATTTACCACTCTCTTCCTTTAGGACCACTCTTGTCTTTGTCCATGAGTATTCTAAAACTTACGGAATTGTGATCGCTATTCCCAAAGTAATCACTGACTGAAACTTCAACCACCTGGCCGGGATCATTCCCCAATACCAGGTCCAGTATGGCCCCTTCCCGAGTTGGACTATTTACATACTGCTCTAAAAAACTCTCCTGGATGCTCCTTACAAATTCTGTTCCATCTACGCCTCCAACACTACTTGAGTCCCATTCAATGTTGGGGAAGTTAAAATCTCCCATCACGACCACCCTATTGCTCCTATATTTTTCTCTAATCTGTCTACATATTAATGGCTGGGATGAGCTTGCTACCACCCTGGGATGAGCTTGCTGCTACCCTGGCACGCTCACAGTGCTCCTTCCAGTGTGCAGTACCAATGTACCAGCCTGGCAGTACTAAGATTCCCACTTTCCAAGTGGAGGGTTAGGGGGCCACCCTGCCCTGTCCCTGACCACCCAAGGCCTGATAGACCCCCTCCACGGGTGCTGTTCGACTTGGTCCATGTTTGTGTGGACCAGTACTGAACGGCGCCCAGCTGGGGACTAGGCTGTTTGATGCCCAGAGCCCGATAGATCCCAACTTAGGCACTTGGCTTGGTCATCATTGGGGGGGGGGGGGGGGCACTTGCAAGAGGGGTTAAGGAAGGTTTAAACTAACACATGGCAGTGGGATGGAAAGCTATGTAAGGATTCAGAGCAGGGGGAATCAAGAACAAGAGAAAAAAACAGAAAGGAGAATAAGAAAAGTGATAGGCAGAGAAATCAATGACTTGTATCAGATAATAACACTGTAAAAAAAATAGTGGGGAAGGGACAGAGAACGGTAAATGGACTAACCTTAAGGTTTTGTACCTGAACGTGCAGAGCATTCAAAATAAAATGGATGAATTAATTGCACAGATAAACGCAAAGGGATATGATATTGTTGGGATTATGGAGGCATGGTTCCAAGGTGACCAAGGAATGGAACTAAACATTGAGGGCTATTCAGTTTTTAGGAAGGACAGACAGAAAGGAAAAGGTGGTGGAGTTGCATTGTTGATAAAAGAAGATATTGATACAATATTGAGGAAAGATATTAGTACAGATGATATGGAATCTGTCTGGGTGGAGTGGAATCTGTTCAGGTGAAGTTAAGAAACACCAAGGGGCAAAAAACATTTGTGTGCTGGTATACAGATCACCAAACTGCAGTGGTAATGTTCGGAATAGCATTAGACAGGAAATCAATGATGCATGTTAAAAAGGGACATCTGTGATCATGGGTGACTTTAATCTGCATATAATTGGTTGAGTTAAATTTGACACAGTACAATAGAGGAGGAATTTCTGGAGTGTATATGGAATGGTTTTCTGCACCAGTATGTTGAGGAACCAACAAGGGAACAGACCATCTTGGACTGGATATTGTGCAATGAAAAAGGATTAGTTGGCAATCCAGTTGTGATGGAACCTTTGGGGATGAGTGACCATAAATGGTAGAATTCTTTATCAAGATGAATAGTGAGGTAATTGATTCTGAGACCAAGGTCCTGAACCTCAGTAAAAGTCACTATGATGCTGTGAGGTATGAGTCGGAAACATTACTGAAAAGAAGGACAGCGGACAGGCAATGGCAGGCATTCAAGGAACGAATAAGTGAGTTCCAGAAGTCGTTTATTCCTATGTGGCGCAAGAGTAAAAAGGAAGATGTGGCCAAACCATGGCTTACAAGGGAAATTAGAGATAGTATTAGATTCAAAGTATAGGCATACAACTTAGAAAGGAAAAGCAATTGATCTGAGGATTGGGAACAGTTTAAATTCAGCAAAGGCAGACCAAGGGATTGATTAAGAAGGGGAAAATACAATTTGAAAGTAAATTAGTGGGGAAGATAAAAACTGACTATGAAAGTTTCTATAGGTATGTAAAGAGAAAAAGATTAATAAAAACGAATGTAGGCTCCTTACAGTCAGAACGGGGGAGTTCTTAACAGGGAATAAGGAAATGGCTGAGGAACTAAATTCGTACTTTGCTTCTGTCTTCACAAAGGATGCCATGAATAAAGGTCTGAGAAGCACAAGGAGGAGCTGAAGGAAATTAATATTAGTAAAGAAATGGTTTTGTGGAAATAAATGGGATTGAAGGCAGCTCAGTGGGCTAGACAGCTGGTTAGTGATGCAGAACAAGGCCAGCAGCGTGGGTTCATTTCCCGTACCAACTGACCGAACAGGCACCCGAATGTGGCGACTAGGGGCTTTTCACAGTAACTTCATACTTGTGATAATAAAAGGTTATTATTATTATTATAAATCTCCAGGGCCTGATAATCTTCACCCCAGAATACTTAAGGAAATGGCCCTAGAAATAGTAAATTCATTGGTGGTCATTTTCCAAAATTCTTTGGACTCTGGAATGGTCCATTGGAGAGTAGCGAATCTAACCTCGCTATTGGAAAAAAAGGAGTTTGAGAGAAAACAGGGAATTATAGACCAGTGAGCCTAACGTCAGTAGAAGGGAAGTTGCTGGAGTCCATTATCAAGGATTTCATAGCACAGCATTTGGAAAGCAGCGGTGTAATCAGACAAAGTCAGCATGGATTTATGAAAGTAAAATCATGCTAGACAAGCCTACTAGAATTCTTGGAAGCTCTAACTAGTAGAGTTAACTAGGGAGAACCAGTGGATGTGGTTAATTTAGACTTTCAGAAGGCTTTCGACAAGATCTCACATACCTGAGTAATATGTAAAGTTAAAGTGCATGGGATTGCGGTTAGTGTCTTGAGATGGATAAAAAGCTGGTTAGCAGCTCGGAAGCAAGAAGTTGGAATAAGTAGGTCTTTTTCTGATTGGCAGGCAGTGATTAATGGGGTACCATTAATGGGGTCTGTGCTGGGACCCCAACTGTTCACATTAAATATTAATTATTTGGATGAGGGAACTAAATGTATCATCTCCAAATTTGCAGATGATAAAAGTTGGGTAGGGGGGTGAGCTGTGAGGAAGATGCTGAGATGTTGCAGCGGGATTTAGACAAGCTGTGTGAGTAGGCACATGCATGACAGATGCAGTATAATGCGGGGGGTTACTAGCTTTGGTAGCAAATATAAGGTGGCAGATTATTATTTGAATGGGTGTAAATTGAGAGAGGTGGATACTCAGTGAGACCTTGGTGTCCTCGTCCATCAGTCACTGAAAGTGCGCAGGTAGAGCAGGCAGGAAAGAAGACAGATGGTATGTTGGCCTTCATAGCGAGAGAATTTGAGTATAGGAACAGGGATGTTTTACTTCAATTGTATAGGGCATTGGTGAGGTCACACCTGGAGTATTGTATGCCGTTTTGGTGTCCTTCTCTGAGGAAGGATGTTCTTGCTATGGAGGGAGTGCAGCAAAGGTTTACCAGGCTGCTTTTTTGGATGGCGGGAATGTCATACGAGGAGAGACTAAATTGGTTAGGATGATATTCATTGGAGTTTAAAAGAGTGAGGGATCTCATAAACTTACAAAATTCTAACAGGATTCGACAAGGTAGATTCAGAAAGAATGTTCTTCATGGTGGGGGAGTCCAGAACTAGGGGTCATAGTTTGAGGATAAAGGGTAATCCTATTTGGACTGAGGTGAGGAGAAATGTCTTCAACCAGTGAGCGACGAATCTGTGATGAATTTGTTGCCACAGAAGGTAGTTGAGGCCAAAACGTTGTGTAATTTCAAGAAGGAATTAGATATAGTTCTTGGGGCTAAAGGGCTCAAGGATATGGGGGAGGAGAAGGTGGAATCAGGGCATTGAACTTGATGATCAGCCATGATCATTTGAATGGTAGAGCTGGCTCGAAAGGCTGAATGCCCTCCTGCTCCTGTTTTGTATGTTCCGGTGCCCATAGTGGGCAGGATCCTAATCGTAATGCCTCGTGTGACTTTGGTGGATCTTGTGAGTCGCACTGGCGGCCGGGAAGCCCACAGCTGCATCGCGCTCCCATTCGGTCATGACACGGCCGGTAGATCGCGCCCTTAATTAAGAAGCAGAACTGCAGCAGAATATGAAACAAATCCTGTACTCCGTGTCCCAACACCACGTGCTAGATTCTGGACTAGGTGGATTGAGAGTTAACCTGCTCAGTCACATGAGGATGTCTGGCCAAAATTACCACCTTTGGAAGACATCATCCTCACCGAGATGCAAACAACGACGACTAACAAATATGCAATTCAAAACTGTTCCAATTTTGGTATAATGGAATACACAGAATGATTCATATATTTTCAAATGTATTAAACAAACTATTTTCCTTTGAGCACACTACATAAATAAAACAGAAAAAGTTTATGCCATGCCACCCACACCTTTGTGAATATTTGATAAAAAGTAAATTTTGCCTTTAATGCAATAGGGTTATAATTTCTTCCACTTTGGAAAAGAATAGAAAAATGGCTTAACCATGGGCGAAATTCTCCGACCCCCAGCAGGGTCGGAAAATCGCCTGGGGACGCCTAAAATCCCACCCCCGCCGTGGCAGAGATTCTCCGCCACCCGGGAAGTGGCGGCGGCAGAATCTCGCCACTCTGATTGGAGAGGCCCCTGCGGTGATTCTCCGGCCCGGATGGGCCGAAGTCCCGCCGCTGGGAGGCCTCTCCCGCCGCCGAGGTTTAAACCACCTGTGGAACGGCGGGCTCAGCGGCGCGAGCAGGCCCCCGGGGTCCTGGGGGGGGCGGGGGGTGATCGAACCCCAGGGGGTGCCCCCACGGTGGCCTGGCCCACGGAAGCGGAAGAGAACCCTACATCGCGCATGCGCCGGCAGTGACGCCAGCTGCCGCTGACGTCACTACCGGCGCATGCGCCGACCGGCGAAAGCCTTTCGGCCAGCCCCGCTGCCGGGGGCGCCGGTTTTTTGCGCCGGTCTTCTGGTGGCAACCGCTCCGGTGCGGGGCTGGCCCCCGAAGGTGGGAAGAATTCCCCACCTTTGGGGAGGCGCGACCCCTGAGTGGTTGGCGCCACTCCCCTACTCCGGGACCCTCCGTCACGCTGGGTAGGTGAGAATGCCGGCCCATATTTTATAACAATATTGCAGTTTTGTTATCTGTAACAACAAGCAGCCAATTACATTGTACCTGTAGTCATTCTTTACCACTTAAGCAGCTGATGAGCAATTTAACATGTGTTACTGGTGAAATGTTCAATGACGTTTTGCTAAGGAAACCATTCTAAAAATTAAGATCTGGAGCGAAATTCTCCGACCACCCGCAGGGTCGGAGAATCGCCCGGGGCTGCCGAAAATCCTGCCCCGGCCATGGCAGAAATTCTCCGCCACCCAGGAATTGGCGGGGGCAGGAAACACGACCCGCCGATTGGTGAGCCCCCTGCGGCGATTCTCCGGCCCGTGATGGGCCGAAGTTCCACCGCTGGGAGGCCTCTCCCGCCGCTGTGGTTTGAACCACCTCTGGTGGCGGCGGGATCGGAGGTGCGAGCGGGGTCCTGGGGGGGCGCGGGGCGATTGTACCCCAGGGGGTGCCCCCACGGTGGCCAGGCCCGCGATCGGGGCCCACCGATCGGCGGGCGGGCCAGTGCTGTGGAGGCACTCTTTTTCTTCCGCCACCGCCACGGCCTCCACCATGGCAGAGGCGGAAGAGAATTCCCCCAGCGCGCATGCACCGGTGGTGACGTCAGCGGCAGCTGACGCACCGGCACATGCGCGAACTGGCGAAGGCCTTTTGGCCAGCCCCGGCGGCGGGCGTCAAAGGCCGCTGGAGCCGGTTTGGGCGCCAGTCGGTGTGGTGCTAACCGCTCCGGCACGGGCCTAGCCCCTCAATGTAAGGGCTTAGCCCCTAAAGGTGCGGAGAATTCCACACCTTTGGGGAGGCCCGACGCCAGAATGGTTGGCGCCACTCCGCTATGCCAGGACTCCCTGCCCCGCCGGGTAGGGTAGAATCCTGGCCCTGTTTACCAAACGCATTATGTTTTTAGAACATACAGTGCAGAATGAGGCCATTTGGCCCATCAAGTCTGCACCGACCTACTTAAACCCTCACTTCCACCTTATCCCCGTAACCCCTCCTACCCTTTTTGGTCACTAAGGGCAATTTATCATGACCTGTCCACCTAACCTGCACGTCTTTGGACTGTGGGAGGAAACCAGAGCACCCAGAGGAAACCCACGCAGACACTGGGAGATCGTGCAGACAGTGCAGTGACCCAGCGGGCAATTTGTAGCTTATCAATGTCAAACTTGCTACTTGGGGGGGGGGGGGGGGGGGGGGTGTGGTGGTGGTGGTGAAGTGCCACACAATTGGCCTGAGAGGTGTACATTAAGTAGAGAAAAAACTGGAAAGAGGATTGTCACCGGGTCACTGTTACATACCAAACAAAGCATCGTTAGCGAAGGAACTGGGAAGAAGTTGTCATTTCCAATACTGCATCAGTCACATGGATTGGAGAGACTGTGGCAACAGGAATATACCAGAGGAACGTATTGATCAAATTTTACATTTGGTAACAGTGATATTTTCTCCCTCATGCTCAATGCTAGTAAATCCAATACTAGTATGTGGTGAAGGAATAAACCTGATGCTTGCCTTTTACCTTAAGCCAGTTTATTTTCACAATACAATGCCAATCTCTCTAATCCCCACACCCAACTGTACCAGCTGTGTCCATTTATAGTTGAGGCGATGACACTGAAATTGGCTTAACAATATCATTTGCAAAAGATGCAATTGCTGGTACAGGGTAAGGTACAAGACTGCAGTGTTATTTTTTATAAATTACCAATATGTTTTCAAAAAATATTAAATTAATGAATTGTTATCCTTTGATATTGACTTCAAAGCTCATCGTTAAAAAGCATAAAAATAATGTTTTTTTATAATTTCTGATCTGCTGACAAAGCTTACTATATAATTAAGTTTAAAAAGCAATGCACTGGTGCTACATTAATAGTTCTCTAGTACTTAACAAGCCACTTAGCCTGTGTTCATATTGATACTTCCAAAGAGTGCAATTTTGGAAAATGGCTCCATGATCACCACTGCTTCATGGTACCGAATAGCTAACTCTGTTTACAAATACCAGTTTCTTGAATAATACATTATGAGCTGTGCCGTTCCTATGACCTCTTGTTCAATTCTTTGCCTGTGATTTCTATACCCATGTTTTTGGACAGAAAATGCATTAATCATCAGAACTACTATGGTGTTATGCCATAAAACTCTGTTTCATTCGGCTCACAAATGCTTGCTGGATGAGGAGTGTCCTGGGACTTGGACTTTACACTTCACTCTGGAACTTTGTGCAAATAACTTATTAACAACAACTTTTGTAAAATAAAAGCAAAAAATACTGTGGTTGCTGCAAATCTGAAATAAAAACAGAAAATGCTGAAAATACACAGCAGGTCTAGCACCACCTGTGGCCAACCAGTCCCCATTAACCTCCACTTGGCAGAACTCTTTCTCTCATTGAATAAGTTGGGAAGGCAAATACAATGTTAGCATTCATGTCAAGAGGGTTATAATACAAGAGTAGGGATGTACTTTTGAGGCTGTATCAGGCTTTGGTCAGATCCCATTTGGAATAGTGTGAGCAGTTTTGGGCCCCGTATCTAAGGATGTGCTGGCTTTGAAGAGATCCAGTGGAGGTCCACAAGAATGACCCCCAGAATAAAGGACTTGTCATGAAAGAAACGATTGACATCTCTGGTCTGTACTCAGTGGAGTTTAGGATGAGGGGTTATCTCATTGAAACTTGCAGAAAACTGAAAGGCCTGGATAGCGTGGATGTGGAGAGGATGTTTCCATTTGTAGGAAAAACTAGAAGCAGAGGACACAATCTCAGAATGGAGGGGCGATCTTTTACAACAGAGATGAGAGGGACTTTCTTCAGCCAGAGGGTGGTGAATCTGTGGAACTCTTTGCTGCAGAAAGCTGTGGAGACAAATCACTGAGTGTCATTAAGACAGAGATAGGTAGGTTCTTGATTAATGAGGAGGTCAGGGGTTATGGGCAGGAGAATGGGGATGACGAACATATCAGCCATGATTGAATGGCAAAGCACACCCAATGGGCCGAATGGCCTAATACTACTCCCACATCTTATGGTTTCCTGCTGGGGTGGGCTGTGAACCTCGATCCGGAGCCCAGTGAGGAGCCAAGTCATCTGAAACAGATCAGCGCTACAACCGTTGGATTCTCGCCTTACCAAGAACTCAGCTATCGGTGACACGAGGTGGAGAATTTTGCCAGTGTGTTTGTAGTTAGAAAGTTTTGCAGTAGAAATTGAGAAAGACGAGGTTCATCACGAATGCTTTTCAGCCAGGAACAGTATGGGTCATTATTTTGCTATTTCATCAATAGCACGAATAACCTTAGGTGACTCCCATGTTAGTAGTTTTAAGAGCAGGGTTTGGCAACACTAATTGTAACAGACAGTCAGAATGAGCAGGAACAGAGGAACGTTGTTCAGTCTATATACAACGCTCTGCATTTTTCCATTTCAGACTAAGGAATAAGACACAAAGGTGCTAACAATCTGCAAGCCTTTAATACCAAAATTGGTGTGGCAAGAGCTCCTGCCACGAACCCCAGCAGTTATCATAGACTGAAACAGATTAGCCTATTTTCAAAATGTTTGCGGTTGTGGGTTGGGCAAGAGGGGGTGGGTACGAAGTCCAGTTCCAACTCGGAGCCCCCAGGTGGCCTTGCACTCCTTTGACTGCTCACGTCGATTACAGCTGTTCCTTTTGCTTTAGATTATATATAGTCAATTTTTAAAAAATCTTTCCCTGAACTATTTCTGAGACTTGAGGAATTGGAAATGCAGAAATGGTTAGCTTGATCGGAGGCAATTTTTCTAATGCCAATAGAATTATTTATTAAAGATGTTTAATTCACTCGTAGTGAAATATGTTTTCTGCTGCGAGCTTCTGGTGCAGGACTGAAAATGCATGTCAAGAAAGTTGTATTCATTAATTTTAAAAAGCCAAATATTTTAAGACAGGAATTTAAAGGTAGAAACCAGCTGATCAAAGGCAAAATGGTGGGCTAGGGACTGATCCTTAGGATGGGTATGAGAAAGCTGGCTTGCAGGAATGTGATAAGGTGGGGTGGGGCGGCGGGGGGGGGGGGGGGGGGGGGGGAGGTCTGATGGTTCTACAATTGTCAAGAACATTTTCCACCTTGTTTTTCTGACCTGTCCTTCTCCCACAGGTTTGTGGATCCTGCTTCCCCTGCATTGGTGCCAGATCCCAGCAACCTACTAGCACTCCCAGACATCTGACTTTCTAATGCTTTGATACTTCTCATTCTGGCTGGTCTTCCTCCACCTGCAAACCCCCAACACATCTTCTGGCTCACTCATCAAATCCTAGCACCCCTCATCAGTCGTCACAATTCCAGACATCCTGGGCTGGATCCTTTGCCCCACGGCGCCACATTTCTGCCCCAACCCGTCGGTGGGATTCTCCCTTATGCCGGCCGGTCAGCCCCACGCCGTTGGAAAACCCCCGGGTGCCAGCAAAACGGTGAATCCCGACAGCGGAGAATCCCACCCACTGTCCGTTTTGATCCAGAAATTATGCCCATTTCTCCTCCACCTCCCTTTCCAATATTCCAGCCCCCCCATCCCAGTGATCCCAAATCCCTGGGGATCTCCAGTGTTTCGAAACTCCTCTCTCCTCACTGTTCCAGGAACTCTGTCCCCCAGTGCTGACGCAACACAGAACCTCCACCCACCTCAAAACAGTAGATCCTAAGATCCCACCCTAGCACTGCAGGATGCAAAGCTATTTTCCCAAGTCTTCCCAGAGGTACCCCAAAGTTGTTTTCAATCCTTGGCAATAATAATCTTTATTATTGTCACAAGTAGGCTTACATTAACACTGCAATGAAGTTACTGTGAAAATCCCCTAGTCGCCACACTCCGGCGCCTGTTCGGGTACACAGAGGGGGGGATTCAGAATGTCCAGTTCACCTAACAGCACGTCTTTTGGGACTTGTGGGAGGAAACCGGAGAACCCGGAGGAAACCCATGCAGACACAGGGAGAACATGCAGACTCCACACACAGTGACCCAAGCCGTGAATCGCACCTGGAATCCTGGAGTTGTGAAGCAACAGTGCTAACCACTGTGCTACCCTGCCGCCCAGTAGTTGCTCGGTATAACATTCCTATTCTTATAAAATCCCTGATTTACAATGAAGATCTTCTGTGTTTTTATTAAAGTAATATTTGACTGGACATTTTCAATGTTAACGTCAGGTGTCACACTTCAGTATTAAATCTGATCTAAATTCATCATAGCGAAAAGAGCAACAAGACTTTAGCTATGAGCAGTGAGAAAAATTGCCAGTAAAATAGCAGAAACTGAACTAATTGAAATCTTTCTACATTTTTTCAAAATTGCTTTGCTTGCCATTTTCCTTTATATTGCTGAAATATCTTGGGCGGGATTCTCCATCCTCGGGACGCCCAGAGTGCGTTCCTTGATGGGACGGAGAATCGGTAGTTGGGGCAAAATCGGGATTGGTACCAGGTGCTGACTCGAACGCGATGCTCCAACCACTCACTGGCAGCGTGCCGCACTTCAGCGGGAGCATGGAAATAAATACAAATGTGTCACGATGACCTGTTTGCATCTATTTAGCAGGCCAGGCGCCCTATGTTCCACCCTCCCGTGTCTCCCCCATCACCGTGGCTGAGAGTCACATGGGCCAGGTTTACTTGTAGTCTCTACAATCTTGAACATGATGTGGTGGATCTCGTGGTGGGCCAAGGGGTCCTTGGGGAGGTCAGGTCGGGTCACCCTCGTACTTAAGGGTTGGGGAGGGAACCCAGTCAATCTGCGGATGGAGGCTGCCGTGTTGGGAGGGGGGGGGGGGTTGGTCTCTACCATTTTGGCCCTGGCGTGGTGGAACTTGCGGTGGGCCAAGAGGTCCCTTTGGCCCACCGCGTGTCCACCACATCAGGTTTACGATTGTTGAGACCACAAGTGAATTTCGCCCACGTGATTCGCATTTCGACCCACTTGCATTTATTTCCACGTTCCAGCAGGCGGGCGGCGTGGAACCCGTTGACGCTGCCAGCGAGGGGTTGGAGCATGGTGTTTGATTTGGCGCCCGAGACCAATCCCGATTTTGCCCCGATGCCTGATTCTCCGTCCCATTGGGGAATGCATTCTGGGCGTCCCAGGGATGGAGAATCCGCCAATCATGTTTGCAGCTTTCTGGGAAGAGGAGGAGTCAGAGAAAGAGGAAAATGAAATAGATGAAGCTTGATCTACATCCAAGAAGACTGGTGCCTCAATCAATACCTGGCAAGTCTTCCACTTATAACCTGTATTTGTGACACTACATGAATGGCTTCACAGACTTCTTCATAATATATTCTGAGGAGATGGCGGTGGAGGGTAATGTCACTGGACCAGTAATTCCCAGGTAAATTTCCTGTATGGGCTGAAGGTATTCATGAAGAACCTGCCTTCTCAAACCTGTCCCTAGTCTGAGGTGTGGTGATCCGCAGGTTAAACCACCACCAGTCAGCTCTCTTTCTGTCAAAGGGGAAGCAGCCTACGGTCATCTGGGACTATGGCTTATTTGTACCTTAATTCACAAACTCAGGCTAATGCCCTGGGGTGTGTGTTCAAGTCCCACCACAGCAGCTGGTGGGATTTACATTCAGTTAATAATGTATGGAATAAAAACAAACTACCAGTGACCATGAAACACTTGTTCATTGCCATAAAAACTTTTTTGAGAAGGATCTAGTCTGGCCTACACGTGACTCCGGGCCCACATCAATGTAGTTGACTCTTAACTGCCCTCTCAGACGGCGCAACAAATGCTGACCTTGACTGTGATGCCTACATCCCATGAAAGAATTAATTAAATTATCCTGGCTCCATTATCAAAACGGTGTGCTTGATCATCACTGTCATTGTTACCCTTGTCTGGTTCCCCTTCCTCTGTAATATTCTTCTAAAGATAAATCAGCGGCCTGGATCTTGTGGTTAGTGATGGCACTTGTTTCTGACATTGAATTCATTTACACACAAACCTACCTTGATCCCAGTGGCAAGAATTTCAGCTGCCTTGAGAGAGGATTCCCTCCCAGTGTGGTGTGCAGCCTGGTGGTGGTGTGGTCACTGCATTACAAAATCAGAATGAAAAGGCTGGCGCTGTAAAAAGATGTTAGAGCAATCACATTTAGAAAAAGGCTTCGCCGAATCAATTTTTTTTTGTCGACATAAAATGTAGGCATTTTTTACAATCAAATTCAAGATGTAAACATTTTTGAAAGATAAAGTAGTTTAGATAAATAATTTTTAAAAACCATATTAAAAAGTTATAGATTTTATTTTTAAGAAAACCTTTCAGGTGTTTGACTGGCTTTATGTTAACCCATTCCATTTTAACTTTTAAAATGCATGGGCCTCCTCATTAAATATTTGCAAATTGAAAGGAGGTTCCTTATGCCTGAAAGAACAGGCATGAAATTTAAAATTGTAATTAATTTGGAATTGTGGACAATGAGCCCAACTTCGCGACTGGTTCCTTACACAGAGTAGTGTTGGATAGCTCACCACAACTTTCAGATTAACGCAGTACAGTGCACACCCTGGAAGTTGCAGGTCCTCTCCAACATCCAATAATACATCACCACTATTAGCATTACAAAAATTCGGCCCATATTAGCACGTCCCAAAGATGCGTTCCCTTTTTTTCTGACACAAGTACTATGGGTATTCTCTCCCCCCCCCCCCCCCCCCCCCCCCCCCGCCGGATGGGAGAATCGCGGGGCGGTGCGCGAATCACGCCATGCCGCCTGACCCCCACGTGCGATTCTCCCACCCCCCCCCCCCCCCGAAACCAGCGGCGCGCAAATAGTGTCGCCCCGCTCGGAGAATCAGTGCAAACCGCGAGCGGCGATTCTCCGGCCCGGATGGGCCGAGCGGCCGTTCCGACACGACAGGGTCCCGCCGCGCCGTCCACCCCTGGTTGCTGCCGGCGGGAACTCTGTGGGAACGCTCGGAGGACGGCCTGTGAGGGGGGGCGGCCCTGTTCGCGGCGTCGTGAAATGCGACGCCGTTCATGATGGCGCGGGCCCACCAATCGGCGGGCCGCCCCCCCCCCCCCCCCCTCCCGGGCCGGGCCTACATCCCGCCGCGGCCAGCCCTGAACATCCAAACGCCATGTTGCGGCTGGGCCGGCACGCATAAGAAGGTCCCCGCTCATGAACAGGGTGGTGCAGCCCAACTTCCCATGCGCATGATTGAGCTGCCCCAACTGCGCATGCGCGGGTTAGCGTGGCGCCCATTTCACGCCGTGGAAGGAGCCTGGAACAGTGTGAACTGCTCCAGCGCCGTGCTGGCCCCCTGTGGGGGCCAGAATAGGTCGTGCCCGGGCCCTGTTCGCGACGCCGTTCACGACGGCGCGGGCACTTGGTCTGCGGAGTGGAGAATCGCCCCCTGTGTCTCTTTCATTCATTATTTAGTTCCCCAGTGTACAGTCTTAATGAGATTGTGTAAGTTTGTCATTTGCCTAGATTAGTCCCCATTATAAGGGTGAATTCAATTAAAGGGGTAAGTTTGATGGTAGCCTGCTGCTCCTAGGATTCAATGCCAGTATTTGAAGTATTTCTCCTGGGTCAAGAGATAATCATGTAATTTCCATTAATATTTCATTTTTGTAATACCTAGCACAAAGAAAGATGTTTGCGGTTGTTGGAAGTCAATCATCTCAGTTCCAAGGTATCACTGTAGGAGTTCACCAGGGTAGTGTTCTGGGCCCAACCATCTTCAGCTGCTTTATAAATGGCATTTACTCCATCATAAGGTCAGTGGGGATGTTTGCTGATGATTGAACAATATTCAGCCCTATTCGTGACTCTTCGGATATTGAAGTGCTTATATTCAACAAGACCCGGACAACATTCAGGCTCAGGCTGACAAGAGACAAGTAACATTGCCAGATGATGACCACCCCCAACAAGATAGAATATAATTGTCTCCCCTTGTCATTCAACAGCATTACCATTGCTAAACCCCACATTATCAACATCTTGGGAGTTACCATTGAATAGAAACTGAACTGGACCCGCCATATAAATTTTATGGTTACAAGAGCAGGTCAGAGGTCAGGAATTTTGTAAAAGGCACAAGCCTGATGGAGTACTCTCCACTTGCCTGGATGGGTGCAGCTCCAAGAATATTCGAGAAGCTTGATACCAGGGCAAAGCAGCCTGCCTGATTGGTGTAAAAACAGAAAATACACAACAGTTCTGACAGCATCTGTGGAGAGAGAAGGGAATTAACATTTCGAGTCTGTATGACTCTTTATCAAAGCTAGAGAGAACTGGAAATAGGCTCAGGTTTATACTGTTGTGGGAGGGGTCGGGGGGTGGAGCTGGATATCAGGCCAGCGATCAGTGGAAATTGACACAGATGTCATGGACAGAAATACAACGGGAATGTAAATGGTCGTGAACAAGGCTAAGAAGGTGCTGATAGTGGTAAATTAAGAGGTCAGAATATGGTAATGGCAGAACAAAGGTGAGCAGTGTGTCAAAGCACAACTCGGAACAGTTGGCCCAAATAGGGGGTGGGGTTGGGAGGGACAATGGTGAAGGAAAAACAGATAGATGGAAGAAATGAAAATGAATTGACAGAAATAAAAATGCTGTGAAGGTGGAGGAGAGAGTTTACAATCAAAAGTTGTTGAACTCAATGAGCCCGGTTCTTCCAAAAGGTGTCTCAGTTAATTTGTGACGAGTTTGTCGGAGAGTTTCCCGTCGGCTCTGCTGGTAAGTTCCCCATTGCTATTCAGTGACACTTAGTCACTTTCTTAGGTCCTGGGGAGTTTCTCACCAGTTTAGGTCACACTTCGAAATTTTTTTTAGCACTGGGGAGCTGAACGCAGAGATCGGGCTGCCATTTTGAAAGGGTGCCCCATTCTCTAAGTGAGCTTGTGCATCCCCACATCTCTCCACCCATGGACAATGTCACCCCCCA
The DNA here is from genome assembly GCF_902713615.1 of Scyliorhinus canicula. Taxonomy (NCBI): domain Eukaryota; kingdom Metazoa; phylum Chordata; class Chondrichthyes; order Carcharhiniformes; family Scyliorhinidae; genus Scyliorhinus; species Scyliorhinus canicula. Next base: position 62,674,390 of record NC_052151.1, on the reverse strand, counting down.
CAAACGGAAAGTACCCTACACCCTCTCCCCAGGCGGGGTGGGGGGTCCCGAGAGAGAAGTCTCCGCACTTTTGGGGCAGCCCGACGCCGGAGTGGTTCACACCACTCCATCACGCCGGGACCCCCCGCCCCGCTGGGTAGGGGAGAATCCCGGCCCTGTTTACATATGCCCACCTTGGGGAAATCTGCAAGAGGATCAGGAGGCATCACATAACAAAGGCAGCAACTCATTGCAGACTACCAAGTTTCCAGTTAATGAATGTAACTACAGTCATCGTCCTATGCATCAGCGATGACTCTATTAGAGCTCTCCCCTTAATCTCCATGAACTTCACTTTTGTAGGTTTGTAGGTCTCCGCACCTTTAAGGGCCAAGCCCTAACATTGAGGGGCTAGGCCCACAACGGAGTGGTTGGCGCTCCGCCGGTTGACGGGAATGGCCTTTGGCGCCACGCCAGCCGGGGCCGAAGGGACTTCGCCGGCCGGCGGAAGTATGCGCATGTGCTGGTGCGTCAGCAGCTGCTGATGTCATCCCCGCGCATGTGCAGGGGAGGGGGTCACTTCCGCCTCCGCCATCGTGAAGACCATGGCGAAGGCAGAAGGAAAAGAGTGCCCCCACGGCACAGGCCCGCCCGCCGATCGGTGGGTCCCGATCACAGGCCAGGCCACCGTGGGGGCACCCCGCGGGGCCAGATCGCCCCACACCCCCCCCCCCCACGCCCCCCCCCCAGGACCCCAGAGTCCGCTTGCGCCGCCTGGTCCCGTCGGTAAGGTAGGTGGTTTGATCCACGCCATTAGGACCAGCATGACAGCGGCGGGACTTCGGCCCATCGCGGGCCGGAGAATCGCCAGGAGGGGGGGCCCGCTGACTGGTGCGGCGCAATTCCTGCCCCCGCCGAATCTCCGGTGCCGGAGACTTCGGGACATGGCAGGGGCGGGATTGATGCCGGCCCCCGGCGATTCTCCGACCCGGCGGGGGGGGTCGGAGAATCCCGCCTCTGGTGTTTATATCATCTAGTGTGCTTTCTAGAGGTCCAATTCACTGCTTATTATTTAGGGAATACCCTACCAAGAGAGAAAAGGAACAAGTGTTAGCATGGAATTTTTAAAAAGAAAGATCCTGTAGTATTACAATGCCCTGCCAGTGCTGAATAGAGGTGCCAAAATGTTACTGAATAAGTTGCGTTGAACATAAGAACAAGGAAAGCAGATACTTATGTAGGGATGGCATGAAGCCACCAAGTTGACTCTAGCGCACACCCTGGGTGGCATTCTCCCCTACTCCGGCGTGACGGAGGGTCCCGGAGTAGGGGAGTGGCGCCAACCACTCAGGGGTTGGGCCTCCCCAAAGGTGGGGAATTGTCCCCATCATTGGGGGGGCCAGCCCCGCGCCGGAGTGGTTGGCACCAGAAGACCGGCGCAAAAAAAACCGCGCCCCCGGCAGTGGGCCTGGCCGGAAGGCTTTCGCCGGTCCGCGCATGCGCCGGCAGTGATGTCAGCGGAGGCCGTGGCGGCCGCGGAGGAAAATAGTGCACCCAGGGCACTGGCCCGGAGTCTGAGCGGGGGGCCCCGATCGCGGGCCAGGCCACCCCCCCAGAACCCCGGGGGCCCGTTCGCGCCGCTGATCCCGCCGTTCCAGAGGTGGTTCAAACCTCGGCGGCAGGAGAGGCCTCCCAGCGGCGGGACTTCGGCCCATCCGGGCCGGAGAATCACCGCAGGGGCCTCTCCGATCGGAGTGGCGAGATTCCGCCGCCGCCACTTCCCGGGTGGCGGAGAATCTCTGCCACGGCGGGGGCGGGATTTTTGGCGGCCCCAGGCGATTCTCCGACCCTGCTGGGTGTCGGAGAATTTCGCCCCCTGTCTGACAATTTGTACTGTGACCGAAGTGCAGGCTAGTCAGGTCTCTCTGACTGTGGGCTGCCTTCACCTTTAAAAATGACATGCAGGTGCTTTAGAACACAGAACATAGAATATACAGTGCAGAAGGAGGTCATTCAGCCCATCGAGTCTGCACCGACCCACTTAAGCCCTCACTTCTACCCTATCCCCGTAACCCAATAATCCTACTAACCTTAGGGCAATTTATCACGGCCAATCCACCTAACCTGCACATCTTTGGGCTGTGGAAGGAAACTGGAGCACCCGGAGGAAACCCACGCAGACACGGAGAATGTGCAGATTCCGCACAGGCAGTGACCCATTGGGGAATCAAACCTGGGACCCTGGTGCTGTGAAGCCACAGTGCTATCCACTTGTGCTACTGTGCTGCCCCAATATTTCAGCATCTTGATTCAGCATGGGATGTACCTTAATCTTAAGTCTACTTATGAACTTGTGTAAAGGGATGACAACACAACATTCAAGAAGGTATTTCAAGAATTTGTATTTAATAGTAAAACATTAAAGCTATGTGGCAATGGAAGTACTTCTCTTTGTTAGCTGCCATGATCCAGTTAAGACTTTGTGGGCATAGTGGTGGATTGTCACTTTGACTACCTGGGTGTTTAAGCATTGTAATGTAAGGCAAATCAGGTGTGTTCCATTACAGCCTTTGGTCCAGATATTCACTGAGTGAGGCCAACTGAGGAGTCCTTTAAAAATGGTGGGTGGGACATATTCTGGGATTCCCGCTCCAATTCTCATTTTTCACCAATTTTCAATTTGATTTGATTTATTGTCACGTGTACCGAGATACAGTGAAAAGTATCGTTCTGCATTCAATCCAGGCAGATCGTTCCATACATGAAAAAACATAGGATACACAATGTAAATAATTAGACACAGACGTCGGGTGAAGCATACAGGGGCGTCGTACTAGATGAGGAGAGATCAGTTCAGTTCATAAGAGGGCCATTCAAGAATCTGGTAACAGCGGGGAAGAAGCTGTTTTTGAACCTGTTAGTGTGTGTTCTCAGACTTTTGTATCTCCTGGTTGGAAAAGAGAAGAAAACGGGTGGGAGAGGTCTTTGATTATGCTGCCCGCTTTCCCAAGGCAGCGGAAGGTGTTGACAGAGTCAATGGATGGGAGGCGGGTTCACGTGATGGACTGAGCTGTGTTCACGACTCTCAGTAGTTTCTTACAGTCTTGGGCTGAATAGTTGCCATAACGGGCTGTGATACAGCCAGATAGGATGATTTCTATCATCCATCTGTAAAAATTGGTAAGAGTTAATGTGGACATTGTGGTGATCACAAGTTAACTAGATGCAATACAACTGAGCAAACACTAGAGGGGGCACGGGAGAGCCATATAAATAGACGGGGACAGGAAGTGAGGACACACTTCACAGAGGGCAGAACTTGGAGCAGGACACACACACACATACACATACCAGCTAGGAGCACTGAAGGTAACCGTAGGAAACAGCTCTGAAGAGAGAACGAACTCACAATAAAGCATCTTCTCCACATTTGAGACTACGAGCTTTATTAAGACACGAGTAACAACACAGACATGTAAAACTTCCTTAGTTTCCTGAGGAAGTACAGATGCTGCTGTGCTAAAAGTGTGGGCAGTCAGCCTCACAAGCAACACTCTCGCCATTGCGTGAGTGGGCAGTTTAACCCCCACCCTGCAAGTTGAGTGAAGTTGGATTCCTTCAGTAAGTAGACATGGTTCATGGCCTCTCACAGAAGGCTTGAACCATGAGGGAATCCCAGTCTCAAGTGGGGAACCAAAAGAAAGACACATTCTCCTGGAATTATTTCATTGACAGGCTTTGAAATACAAAATAAAGTTCCATCATTTTGGATAGCTGGATGCTGCATTGCACGTTTGATGGTTGTGATTCAGCCACCGTGGTGCACCTGGTGGGTGAGGGTCTTTTTAAAAGGTGCAGGTCTGTCGGATCTCCAAGTTTCCTGACTCGACTTTCCTGCCGACTCCATGAACATCCAGCCCTTTATCTCCCCATCATCCAATCTTCCTCTCTGAATTTCTATCAACCTAAATGGGCGGCACGGTAGAACATGGGGGACACGGCAGCACATTGGTTGGCTCTGTTGCTTCACAGCGGCAGGGTCCCGGGTTCTATTCCCGCTTGGGTTATTGTCTGTGAGAAATCTGCACGTTCTCCCTGTGTTTGCGTGGGTTTCCTCCGTGTGCTCCGGTTTTTTCCCACAAGTCCCGAAAGACGTGCTTGTTAGGTGAACTGGACGTTCTGAATTCTCCCTCCGTGTACCCGAACAGGCGCCTAGTGTGCGACTAGTGGATTTTCACAGTAACTTTATTGAAGTATTAACCTAAGCCTACTTGTGATAATAGTAAAGATTATTATATAAGTACATAAAGATGACTATTAGCTGCTTTCCCTTTTGAGGGGGAGAGCTGTCTGGTGGTGATTGAACCCCAGGATCACCACACTTCAAGCGAGCGGCAAAGTTGAGAAGACGGGGCCTTCATGAATAACCTCAGGAAGGAACGGGAATTGAACCTGTCCTGGTGGCCTTTCATCGCAAACCAGCAGTCCAGCCAACTGAGCCAACTTTTGTTCCACTAGACCCTCCCCCCATTTTCAACAGCTTAAAACCCATCCTATTTCCCTCTCTTCGATCCGAAAGAAGAGTCATATTATATTGGACTCACAATGTTAACTCTGTTTCCCTCTCCGCAGATGCCGCCAGACCTGCTGAGTTTTTTCCAACCTTTTCTGTTTTTATTCTAGGTGTGGCAGATTGTATTGTCTCTGTCCTGAATACGGCACATTGATTCTGAGGTCGGGTCATGTCCCCAAATAATAGACACCTTCCTCTGTTGAGCCTCCTCTCGTATCATATTTTCTCCTCGTTAAAGGAGTAGATTTGATCATTCTTCATTTTTTAATGGAGGACAGTGACCTGCAGTTAAAAGGTGAGGCAGCTATTTAAAAACTACATTCTCTGCCTACCTGCAGCAATAGTGCTCCCGAAGCATCTGACAAGTTAACGGGGTCACATTTTGAAGTTACTTAAATCAGCTGATGCACATCACAATCTGAGAATTTTCTCCAGGATTGTGGAATCTGTCCTTGTATATGAACATAGTGTCACACATATGCTAGTAAATTTAAAGCAAAGTGCTACAGTAATTTTCATTAGACTTTTAAATTGCAAACTTAATAGATTAAAACTCTTATTTGTCATCCATTGCGCGTGAAGATTGAAGTTGTGTGTCACCATACTGAAATTAATGGGAAGTTAGATTTCTGTAATCTTGTTGGAATTTCCCTCATTTGTTACCATAATCTCAAGGGGTAAAAATTACTTTCTATTGCATTTTATTACATTATGATGCAGTTAAGCTTCACAGCACTGTTTGCCTTAATCAGTTTATTATCCTCATGATTACTTTTGATGGCATGCCAGGCAGTTTTCATGGGGTTTAATTGTAGAGATCTCAATTTATTTGGGGAAATGTTTCTCGGTAGTTTTCTGAATCCCCTGTTGCTTGCTTGGAAGCAGGAAGCAGGGTTGACCTAATGTGATTGAGGGAGATTGTATAAAAATGTGGGGGCCTGTGTAAATCAGGAGTGATTGATGGGATACTGAAGTGATTTTGACAGAGAGGAATGGTGAAATACCATACCAGCATTGGTATAGTGATGAATGATGAGGTAGCATTACTTGATCAAGCACTTCTTAAAGTGAATGCAATGCACAGATAAGAACCTTGCATGCTGGGGCAGGATTATTCACCCCAACTCTTTGAACCAGTATTATACAAAATGCTTCACTAGTTATTGTTTGAAATAGATTATGCTCAACAAAACTCAAACCATCCCACAATTTTTTTTGTCGACTTCCAGAGTAGCAACATCTTCCAAATGTAAACACAAGTAAACTCCACAAAGTGCCTTCATTTTAATTTTTCATTCATTTAAATAAAATGACATCAGCATGTGTTTCTTTGGAAGAAAAAATCAATACTTGACGCCAAGGCAGAAAATAGTTGAGTTTAAAATAATATTTTAGTCATCTGGTTAGATTTAAATTTGTTCTACCTTGCTGCTAAATTTTGTCCACCCCATTCCCCAGAAAAACCTTGGCATCCACTTAACTAACCTTAAAAGAGAGTACTTTCAATTTTGTTAGTATTAAATATTGTTGCTCCTTTTCCCCCACTTCCCTCCTCTTTAATTTCAGTGTGAAATACAAATGGCTAAACCACTGTTTTGATTTATTTGGTAGTTGTCACCCATAAAGACGGTAAAATCAAAGTAGCCCTCTGCTTGCTAACAATAGTCACCATGTAAGATTGCAATTAGCCGGCCCGTTTGGAAAAAACGAACTCCCTGAAATTTCTGACCGTTGCTGTACAGTTGGAAGCATGGCAGGACTTCCAGCTGCCAGTTTGATATAGAGTTGACTCCATCACAAATTGTGGTCATTGAAGTAGCCAAGGTGGGTGGCCCACATTTGTAAAGCTGATCGTGACACGCCTGCCCCAGAAAAGGGTGAGGAAATCACGGTGCTGCCGACTGGGAGACCCCGAGGGCTAGGAGGTAAAAAGTAAAAAGGCTTCTTCATTTTAATTCTGCTCCTTCGGGAGGGAAACAGCAGGATTCAAAAGTAATTGATCCCTCTGGGCTTATCAAATGATGTACTGAACCAAATTCCTGGAATAGCCCAGAAATGTCCTCATTTTGCCTCCAAAGCTGGCACGGACCTGCGAAGCAGGCAGCCAGCTCAGCCAGGGGCATTAGAACGTCCCAAATTCCTGGGCTATCATCCCCAACCCCCACCCCATCCTTCCCCTCCCCCAGAGATCAATCTCAGTTTAACCCACTTCTGTCTGAGATTTTTCCCTAAATCTTTCTTGAAAGTAATAAAACAAGAATATTTAATACTATTGATGTTACTCCAGGGGCAAGGCAAGAAATATTTGTTAATTGTAATGCTTCTGGATAGCTTTTATAGACCATTAAGCAAACTTCTGTTAATTCTTCACCTTCAAAAGTTCAAACTAAATATAACATAGAACATAAATAGTTAAAGTAGTTAGATACTTTTATATTTTATACTTTTATAGTGGGCAGCACGGTAGCATTGCGGATAGCACAATCGCTTCACAGCTCCAGGGTCCCAGGTTCGATTCCGGCTTGGGTCACTGTCTGTGCGGAGTCTGCACATCCTCCCCGTGTGTGCGTGGGTTTCCTCCGGGTGCTCCGGTTTCCTCCCACAGTCCAAAGATGTGCAAGTTAGGTGGATTGGACATGATAAATTGCCCTTAGTGTCCAAAATTGCCCTTAGTGTTGGGTGGGGTTACTGGGTTATGGGGATAGGGTGGAGGTGTTAACCTTGGGTAGGGTGCTCTTTCCAGGAGCCGGTGCAGACTCGATGGGCCGAATGGCCTCCTTCTGCACTGTCAATTCTATGATAAAGAGGTCTATGATATTAAAAATAGATCAGCCCAGGATCCTAAGATGACAATAAACACTGATTTTAAAAATGTTCAGTCACTGAGATTGCAGCACAATTCCACAAATGTACTTCAACAATAATTTATATATTTTTGATAAATATGTTACTTCTATGTTGAAAGCAAAGTGTTGCCACTTTAAGTACAAAATTGAGCCGGCCTGCATCAAATGCAGGAAATCACCTTTTCTCCAGTACTAAGGTTAGATGGTTATTTTAGAATGCTAGAAGTGCCTCAATGAAAATATTTCTTTTTATTAACCGGGAAGTAGGCTACACATGCTATTTATCTAGCTTCTCAGAAATGACATCAAGTCTATGGTTGAGAATGGGCTTTTTTGACATTTAAAAAAAAATTATCTATGATGTCACAAGTAGATTTACATTAACACTGCAATGAAGTTACTGTGAAAAGCCCCTAGTCGCCACATTTCAGCCCCTGTTCAGGTACACAGAGGGAGAACCTGACAACACGTCTTTCGGGACTTGTGGGAGGAAATCAGAGCACCCGGAGGACACCCATGCAGGCACGGGGAGAACGTACAGACTCTGCATAGACAGCGACCCCAGCTGGGAATCAAACCTGGAACCCAGGCGCTGTGAAGCTATAGTGCTAACCACTATGCTACTGTGCTGTCCTATCTATGAGATTGATTTAAACATTTGTTGGTAAGCAAATTGGTTACATTTAAGCATGTGTTCTGTCAGGGTGTTGTCCAAAGCAAACTCTCTGAACCCCGTGAGCCTCACTGAGTAAATGAAGCTGCCCTATTTGTATGCTTCCTGTATTTGCAAGTTTGATCCGATTAGAAAACGGTGTGCAAATTAGAACAGAATGTCGCTAGTTTTCTGCAGTATATTTCTTGGCTCAGAAATCTAGAGAAGGGAGCCCTATTGAAGCGAGGTTTGCTTTACATACGTGGAGTTTTGTGTCCACAAGTGGAAAAGATTGCACGGTCCTGTCTTTTATGAACTATTATTTCGATAATAAAGAAATCTCCCAGGACTGAAGGGGCAGTCATTGAAAAGGACTAGTAAATTAACCTCAAATGGCTGTTGCTTGTGACATTTATGTTTGATTATTGTATAATTCTAACATTGTCTGATTATGATGCTTCATTTTGTTCTTTAATTTGTTAATAAATACCTTCTACTTTAGGCTGTAATGTAAAAACATGATCAGTGTTTTGATATTTCACCATATTTAGATGGTTAAAATCATTTTGCGAGTTGAAATAATTTTAATTATGCAGTTCATTATAATTAGAGCAATAGTTAGACCTGAGCATCATGGGTTGCACGGTAGCACAGTGGTTAGCACTGCTTCCTCACAGAGCTAGGGACCCGGGTTCAATTCCTGACTTGCGTCACTGTCTGTACGGAGTCTGCACGTTCTCCCCATGTCTGCGTGGGTTTCCTCTGGGTGCTCCGGTTTCCTCCAACAGTCCAAAGGTGTGCAGGTGAGGTGGATTGGCCATGCTAAATTACCCCTTAGTGTCCAAAAGGTTAGGTGGGGTTACGGGGATAGGATAGAGGTGTGGATTTAAATAGGGTGCTCTTTTCAAGGGCCGGTGCAGACTTGATGGGCTGAATGGCCTCCTTCTGCACTGTAAATTCTATGATTACAACTTCTACAAGGCCAGATTTCGAAAAGGTCCAGTTTCCGGGTCTCCTGGGACAAGTTTCAATTGCAGGGAATGTTTTGAAATCATTAAAGAAAAAAAATCATAGAACGTTATGGCACAGAAGAAGGTTGTTCGGCCAATCAAGGCACTTCTGGTCTTTTTCTTCAAATGATCCACTTGGACTGATCCTGCCTTTCCAACTCGTTACCAATGACCTTTTGATATTTTACTTTTTTTAGAATGGCCCACTACCTAACCACTTAAAAACAAAATGTGATTGTAACAGGTGGTGATAACTTCTGAATCTAACTTTAGTTCATTTTAACTACATATTTTAGGTGTAAAATACATTAAGGATGCAATTCAGTGCCCGGAGAGGTGAAAAATGTAGGTGAGGTTTTAAATGGGAATTTTGCATCTGTGTTCAGTATGGAGAAGGACAATGCTTGGAAGCAGCGAGGGAGACTGTGATATAATTGAACAGATTAGCATTGAGAGGGAGGAGGGGTTAGCAAGTCCAGGGGATTTAAACGTGGATAAATCCCCAGGCTCAGATAGGATGTATCCTCGGCTACTGTGTGAGGCAAGGGAAGAGATTGCAGGGGCTAATTTTCAAATCCTCTCTGGCCACAGAAGGATTGTCAGAAGACTAGAGAGTATCTAATGTCCATTATTCAAGAAGTGGAGCGGGGAGAAACCAGTTTTTAAAAAAATAAATATTTTTATTCAAGCAATTTTCAATTTAACACATACAAAACAATCCAACAATACAAATTATTATTTTTTTTAAATAACAATAATCCCCTAATCCCGCTCTCCCATGCAAGACCCAACCCCTCCAATTAACCCTCCACCAACTAACCCCCCTCCCCAGTTGCTGGCCATGACCAAGTCTTTCAAAAAGATGATGGACAGCTTCCACCTGGAATAGAACCCTTCCACTGAACCTCTAATGGCATACTTAATATTTTCCAATTTCAGAAACTCTGTCATACCCCCCCACAACTATGCTGAGGCCTTTGGTGGAGCCGGCGACCTCCATCCAAGCAGGACTCGCCTCTGGTCAGTCAGAGAGGCGAAGGGCAGGACATTAGCCATCACACCTTTCAGAGGTGCCGGCAAATCCGACCCTCCAGAGATCGCCAGCAATGTGCATGACTCAAGCCTGATTTTCCACAATCTTGAACATAGTCTCAAAAAAGGAGACCCAAAACTCAAACAGGGCAGGACTTGGGCAGATTGGCCAGCCCCCTTAGACATTGCACATACCTGTCCTCTATTCCGGGGAAGAACCCACTCATGCGAGCTCTAGTTAAGTGCACCCTTTGAACGACTTTGAACTGTAACAGGCTCAGCCTGGCACAAGAAGAGGTAGGATTCACCCTGTGCAAGATCTCGCTCCACAACTCTCCCTCCAGCCCCATTTCCTCCAACTACCTCTTCTAATGGTGCTCTCCCCGCCTCCAACAACCACCCATATATCAGATATGTTCCCTTTCCCTCTCTCATAGCATCTTGACCATAAGTGTAGGTCCCGGAATCCGAGGGAACGTAGACAGTTCCTTAAAAACAAGGTTTCGCACCTGCATATACCTGAACAAACTCCACCTCGGGAGTTGAAATTTCTCCACTATTTCCCGCAAACCTACCCTCCTCAAACAAATCCCTGGACCACTTGACACCCTCCCTCTTCCAAATCTTATACATTGCATCCATCCCGAATGGCATAAATCTATGGGGCTAGATTCTCCGATCCCTGACGGCGAAATCGCATTCGGCAAGGAGGCGGAGAATCCCCAGTGACGCCAAAATCGGGGGCGCCGCCGCTTTCGCGATACTCCGCCCCCTGAAAAGTGGCGTACTCTATGAGTACACTGCATGCAATGTCTGACTCCTGCTCACATTCCAGGGCATCAGGGGCAGTGTGCCCGGGTGCCAGGTTGACATTGCCAATGGTCAGCCCTTGGTAGGCCATGTCCATGAAAGGGGGGTGGGGGGTGGGGGTGGTGAGAGGTGGTTTTGAGGGGCCACAGAAAGGATGGGGTTGGTGAAGTGGGGGGAGGGGGGGTGGGGGTTGTCCTGAAAGCGGGAGGGGAGTCCTGAGAGGGGTGGATGTAAAGTTTGGGCAGCCTTACAACATGGCGCCAGATCTGTGAGGAGCCGATCCTACTGGCAAGCTCAAGTCTTCGGTGCCGGAAAACGTTCAAAAGGGTGTCCTCGATGGGGAGAAACTCCTGAGGCCCAAAAAAACGGTTCGCAGTATCAATCTCAGCTCTGCAGCCGCCAAACGTGCCTGAAACTGGACTTTGAAATGTTTCCGGTGAATCGTGCCCTATGAGTCTGAGTATAGAAAGCTGAAACACTAAGATTTGGCCTTGAGGCTTATAGCCTTGATTGACAGTTTGATATAATGTGATTCAATTATTGCACACAGGCTACTTCTATAACCTGAGGGGCTATGCTACTCAGATTCTGCTAAATTGGGCTTACAAGTCTCGAAGCTCTCTTACTATTTTTGGAAATTTATAGTTTGGATCTATGGGACTCTCAGTTTTCAATATTTTCTAAGTTTCCTTCAGTTAACAAAACTGAAATTACTACACTTAATTTAGTTTGCTAGACTGATTCATTTCCTTTGTATCACTCAAGCTCAGAAGAAGCTTGCATAATTAGAAAGCTGTGTCTCTTTTTGAACAGAAATTAGTATTTATATCATGCCTTTAAGACCGAAAGATGTTCCAAATTGCTCCATAACAATATATTCAAGCAAATTGAATGGCAAACCAAAGAATGAAATATTAGGAGGGCGCACTGAAATGTTGGTGAAGGGGTGGGCCACAATGTAGGACCCAAACAACTGTAGAGATAACCAATAATTTTGAGGCAGATGAGAAGAAGCACCAATGCACACTGGCCAGTCCAGAAGGTTAAGAGCAGCAGATACCTGGGAACCTGGAGGTATCCCTCCAAATCACTCGCCACCCCGACTTGAAAATCTATCGCCCTTCCTTCACTGTCGCCGGGTCAAAATCCTGGAACTCCCTCCCTAACAGCACAGTGGGTGTGCCTACCGCTCAGGGATTGCAGCGGTTCAAAGAGGCACTTACCATCACCTTCTGAAGGGCAACTGGGGATGGGCAATAAATGCTGGCCTAACCAGCAACACCCACATCCTGTAAATTCATTTTTTTTAAAGTGGGGCTGTTTTTAACTTCTGCCCACCTCTGATCCCAGCCTTGCAGGGCAACGAATATCTATGCGTAAAACTTTTAAAATTTCAAACCCGCTTGCTCACCTCAGGAACAAGCAAATAGCTTTCTCCAAGGAATTGAGTTTTTGACCATCATCATCCGTCTAGAACACCCCCCCCCCCCCCCACCTCAGGGACTGGGATTGGGACCTCCTCTCCTCCGGTGTAGGGATCCAACCAACCCCACATTCCCATTAGCAGCACAAGCAACTTGCCTGTGGCTGCAGTCTCCTCCTTTGTGCTCCTGCCTGATCAGAAGCCAATCCTGTCAATCCAAGCAAAACTCTGCAGTGTTTGGAGAAAGCTGAACTTATCCCAACAGAAGCTCCCCACTCCAGTCCCCAGTTAATGCAGCCCACCTCTGTCAAAATTTGACCCAAGGAGTAAAGGGATGAAAGAATTGTAAATTATGGTCCTTAAATTGAAAGAAATCATATTATGGATGATTCAGAAAATGTGAAGAAAAATATTCCATTTAATTCAGTGACATAACTATGCTATGTGCTGATTATTCTCAGTATTTAATTACAAAGAAAATAAAAACCATAATAAATATTTTAACTTTGTTCACCTCACCACACCAAACAATTGGAAGCCGCTAATTTAATTATCAATAACAATGTCTGCAGCAGTTGTCTCTTTCTGTTACTTAGGAGGAAGCTCATATGCTTGGTCTATTCAAAGTAACTTTTACAAATTGGATTGGATTTTTGTTTATTGTCATGTGCACCAAGGTACAGTGAAAAGTATTTTTCTGCGAGCAACTCAACAGATCATTAAGTACATGAAAGGAAAGGAAATCGCTCAGGATGTCGCGGGGTAGGAGGCCATTGACAGAGGCCATCCCCGCGATTCTCCCAGAAAAACTGGCCGAGCTCACGGCGGCGTGGGTCTAACCACCTATCGGCCATCGGGAACGGCCGGTGGAGGCTGCGATCTTGGTCCGCGGCCGTCCTGGTGGGAGGCGGGGTATCGATCATTGGGGGGGCGGGGTCACATGCACGGCCGGTGGGGGGTGGGCAATCGGGTGTCGCGGGCGCGCGTAATCTCGGGATGGCCTACATTTCTAGTGCCATGTCCCACGGGGCGGCCGCTGCCGTGCGCATGTGTGGACTCCCGAGCGGAAGTGCGGGGCCCCGTACCCGCAGCCAGAGCTGCAAGAAGCACTCCGGGGCCCTGATAGCCCCCTGCAGGTAGGAGAATCACTCGGGACATTCTTAAGGAAATTCCAGAGTGATTCGCCAGCGTTTTATGCAGGTGTGGGAACATAGCCCCATTATTGGAAAATCCCGCCCCTTAAATCTACAATTTTGGGTAAAGTTAAATATATAATTAACGCATTTTAAATTAGGGAGGAACGTTGTTTTTATTGGTTTGGCTTGGAAACCAGAGACCCTTGTTAGGCTCCTCTATAAACTTCGAAACTTGGAAATTTTATGAAATGCTGTGATTGGACAGCACGGTAGCATAGTGGTTAGCACAATTGCTTCACAGCTCCAGCGTCCCAGGTTCAATCTCGGCTTGGGTCACTGCCTGTGCGGAGTCTGCACGTTCTCCCTGTATGTGCGTGGGTTTCCTCCGGGTGCTCCGGTTTCCTCCCACAGTCCAAAGATGTGCAGTTTAGGTGGATTGGCCATGTTAATTGCCCTACGTGTCCAAAATTGCCCTTAGTGTTGGGTGGGGTTCCTGGGTCATGGGGTTAGGGTGTAGGTGTGGGCTTGGGTAGGATGCTCCTTCCAAGAGCCGGTGCAGACTCGATGGATCGAATGGCCTCCTTCTGCACTGTATATTCTGTAACATCTACAAATGTTATTTGGAAAATCCTACTTGGAAATTTTTTCTCCAGTATTCTATTGTCATATTGTCATATAATGTTGCTGAATATAGTATTTTGGCTATTATTCAGCACCAGAGTAAATAATGGACCCAATTTAATGAAAACGTTTCAAAGGATTGGCCATGCTAAATTGTCTCTTCGGCTGGGATTCTCCGATCCGGCAGCGGGTCAGAGAATCACCGGGGGGGTGCGCGAGAATCGTACCCTGCTGCCCACTGGATCACCGCCGCGCCGGTCAGGGTCCATTGAAAGCGGCCCCCAGGCGATTCTCCGCGCCTCGATGGGCTGAGTGCCCGCCGAGTTCGGCTGAATCCCGCCGGGATGGGTTACATATGGTCCCATCCGGCGAGACCTCTGGGTTCTGACTGTGGGGACTGTCCTGGTGGAGAGGCGGGGGGATCCCCCACTCCAGGGGGTCCTCCACGGTGACCTGGCCCGCGATCGGGGCCTACTGATCGGCGGGCGGGCTAATTCCATGGGGGGGGGCCTATGTTCCTCCGTGCCGGGCCCCCGTAGGGCTCCGCCATATTGACCTGGGGCCGGCGCGGAGACGGGAACCCACATGCATGTGCGGACTCGCACCGGCCATGGCGCACATGCGCGGACTCGAATTCAATAGACTTGAATTCAAACTTGATAACTCCGACCAAAGCTCACATTGACATGATTGATGACCTAGACGATACGCACTGGTAGGCCAATTAGCCTAACCTCGGCTGTTGGCAAAATTTGGGCCGCTCCAAAATGATGCTGGTAATCTAGTGATGGGAGACAAGGAAATAGCTGAGGAACTTAATAAGTACTTTGCGTCAGTCTTCACAGTAGAAGACATGAGTAATATCCCAACAATTCAGGAAAGTCAGGGGGCAGAGTTGAATATGGTTGCCATCACAAAGGAGAAGGTTCTAGAGAAACTAAAAGGTCTGAAAATTGATAAATCTCCGGGCCCAGATGGGCTACATCCTAGAGTTCTAAAGGAGATAGCTGAAGAAATAGTGGAGGCGTTAGTTATGATCTTTCAAAAGTCACTGGAATCGGGGAAAGTCCCAGAGGATTGGAAAATCGCTGTTGTAACCCCCCTGTTCAAGAAGGGAACAAGAAAAAAGATGGAAAATTATAGGCCAATTAGCCTAACCTCGGTTGTTGGCAAAATTCTAGAATCCATCGTTAAGGATGAGATTTCTAAATTCTTGGAAGTGCAGGGTCGGATTAGGACAAGTCAGCATGGATTTAGTAAGGGGAGGTCGTGCCTGACAAACCTGTTAGAGTTCTTTGAAGAGATAACAAATAGGTTAGACCAAGGAGAGCCAATGGATGTTATCTATCTTGACTTCCAAAAGGCCTTTGACAAGGTGCCTCACGGGAGACTGCTGAGTAAAATAAGGGCCCATGGTATTCGAGGCAGGGTACTAACATGGATTGACGATTGGCTGTCAGACAGAAGGCAGAGAGTTGGGATAAAAGGTTCTTTTTCGGAATGGCAACCGGTGACAAGTGGTGTCCCGCAGGGTTCAGTGTTGGGGCCAACAGCTGTTCTCTTTATATATTAACGATCTAGATGACGGGACTGGGGGCATTCTGGCCAAGTTGCCGATGATACAAAGATAGGTGGAGGGGCAGGTAGTATTGAGGAGGTGGGAGGTTGCAGAAAGATTTAGACAGTTTAGGAGAATGGTCCAAGAAGTGGCTGATGAAATTCAACGTGGGCAAGTGCGAGGTCTTGCACTTTGGAAAAAAGAATAGAGGCATGGACTATTTTCTAAACGGTGACAAAATTCATAATGCTAAAGTGCAAAGGGACTTGGGAGTCCTAGTCCAGGATTCTCTAAAGGTAAACTTGCAGGTTGAGTCCGTAATTAAGAAAGCAAATGTAATGTTGTCATTTATCTCAAGAGGCTTGGAATATAAAAGCAGGGATGTACTTCTGAGGCTTTATAAAGCACTAGTTAGGCCCCATTTAGAATACTGTGAGCAATTTTGGGCCCCACACCTCAGGAAAGACATACTGGCACTGGAGCGGGTCCAGCGGAGATTCACACGGATGATCCCAGGAATGGTAGGCCTAACATACGATGAACGTCTGAAGATCGTGGGATTATATTCATTGGAGTTTAGGAGGTTGAGGGGAGATCTAATAGAAACTTGCAAGATAATGAATGGCTTGGATAGGATGGACGTAGGGAAGTTGTTTCCATTAGCAGGGGAGACTAGGACGCGGGGGCACAGCCTTAGAATAAAAGGGAGTCACTTTAGAACAGAGATGAGGAGAAATTTCTTCAGCCAGAGAGTGGTAGGTCTGTGGAATTCATTGCCACAGAGGGCGGTGGAGGCCGGGACATTGAGTGTCTTTAAGACAGAAATTGATAAATTCTTGATTTCTCGAGGAATTAAGGGCTATGGGGAGAGAGCGGGTAAATGGAGTTGAAATCAACCATGATTGAATGGTGGAGTGGACTCGATGGGCCGAATGGCCTTACTTCCGCTCCTATGTCTTATGGTCTTATGGTATGCTTATTTACCAGATTTGTGGCGATCAAGGGGTATTGTCATGATCCTTGTGTCTTCACATAAATTCCACCAGTTTCACAAAATTCGAGACAGTTGCCTTTTGAAATCCATGTCGAAGTGTCACAGAAATTGACATGAGGGGAAGCAAATGATGTTGCTGAGCGAATCAATTCATCGCTGTGATGCATGATGCAAAACTGGCAATTAGATCATGCACCAACTTTAATGCGGTCAGCAAAGCTATCATTCCAGACAAATGTCCACTTCCTACAATCCAAGATCTGTCGGCATCATTTTTATGACTCTCCAGTCTTCACAATGCTCGACATATGAATAAACTATCTCCAGAACCCTCGAGAAGTGAAAAGCTCATGGGCGCGATTCTCCGCTGCCCACGACGGGTCGGAGAATAGCGGGAGGGCCTTCCCGACATTTTTCCCGACCTCCCGCTATTCTCTCCCCCCCCCCCCCCCCCCCCCCCCACGGCCGTCCCACGACACGAATCGCTGCTCACCGTTTTTTTACGGCGAGCAGCGATTCTCCCCAGGCCGATAGGCCGAGTTCCCAGGCCTTTACGGCCGTTTTCACGAACGCAAACACACCTGCTCTCACCGTTCGTGAAAACGGCCGCAAAGTGCCGTTCCCGACAACATGGCACCGATTGGCACGGCGGGTCCGAAACCCGCGCACTCTTTGTTCCTCCGCCGCCCCGCAGGATCAGTCCGCGGGGCGGCTGAGGGGTATGACGGCCCGCGCATGCGCGGGTTTGACGCATATGCGCGATGACGTCATCTGTGCATGCGCGGGTTGGAGCTGTCCAATCCACGCATGCGCGGCTGACGTCATCATGCGCATCAGCCGCCGTGACCCATGGCGCGCGGGCTTAGCGACGGTCGCTAAGCCTGCGATGCCATGCTTCGCGGGGCCGCGCTGCTAGCCCTGACCGGGGGGGGGAGAATCGGGTCCCGGGAGGGGGCGCGGAGGCTGCCGTGAAACACGGCCAGTTTCACGGCAGCCTTTATGACTCTCCGCATTTGCGGAGAATCGCGCCCCATATCTTACAATTTTGTTACTCGTGAAGGTGTTTTTCAGTACCACAGAATTCCCTATGGATTAATGATAGCATCTAGCACATTCCAGAGGATCGCTTTTTTCAGTCTTTTTAGACATTGAGGGGACACTCAGCAGATGTGATGATGCCATTGCCAATGGAAGGAGTAAAGCAGAACACAATCAGCTGTTATCTTGCACAACACAGTTTGATGCTGAACAAGGACAAATGCAAATGCGCGGTACCTGAGATTGTCTTCCTGGGGTACAGAGTGGGAGCAGCTTGAATAAATCCTAAAACACGACAATGTCAGTCATCCAACTGCTTCTTGCCCATCTAATGAAACAGTTGGCATCGTTGCTTGGTGCTACCAGCTTTTATCACAAATTTGTTCCTAAGTACACAGAGCTTGTGGAACCTCTTTGGAAGCTGCTGCACAGCAAACAGCATTTGATGTGTGAAAGATGAAAAGAGCATGTACACAAGTCCTTCTGCAATTTAACCCACATGTGAAAACATGTGTCACAACAGATGGGTCAAGAAGTGCAATTGGTACTGTACTCTCACAGTGCATTGAAGGAAGCCAACAACCAATCACTTATGCATCACACCCTTTGTTGGAAACTGAACACAAATTCTTTACTGGACAGCAGGGAACCGGCAACTACACTTGCGAACATTGGCATATGCCACCTCTACGGTAGAAAGTTCATGCTCCTAACCACTCACCAAGTGCTGGCTATATTGTTAACTACATCAGGATCTTGCCAGCGACCTCTATGCATCTACAGATGATCAGACCATCTTCATCAGAATAGCTCTGAAGTTGAGTACCTCGCAGGTGCATGCAACAGAGTTGATCATACGAAACCACAATGTCAAATTCATAGACCCCCGCACTAAAGACTTCCTGTACTTACAGAAAACAGACAAGCTGAACTCCCAAGGAATTACATGATGTTCATACCTTTGTTATTTAGGATGGTTTAATTATTTTTGCAAGGGAGAAAAGATTTCGTAGCCTAGGTGTGGACTCGGAGAAAAGTAAACCAAGCTGTAGTAAGAGCTGGAAGCCAGAACTAAAACACGGAGAAGACATTTTAAAGCACTGTAAATGAAAGCTGTTGCATGCATAGAAACTAGTGTTACCTCTGCAGGTATCCGAGAAATAAAATACACAACCAACTGGCAAATACAACAGGGACAAGTTAAAATTAGCCCCACTGAGAGCTGTTGAGGCTTCTTAATGAAATGAAATTTGAACAATATCAATCCGTTTACATGCCGATCTTATACCTCAGTACGAAACTGCCCACAGTTCACAATGGATATCATGAAAAAATATGTAGAGAAAATAACTTTAGATTTTGGCAACATGTTTGCCCTTTGAGGTATTCAGTGGAATCACTGAGTGCTGTTAAAGTAACAGCTTTATCCAAAATGCATAATAAAACAAATTGACTGCTACTTCACTGCCTTTGGCTGAAAATATTTCATAGTTCTCTTGGCCCTGAAAGCCAAAGAAAAAGTAATAAATAATACACAAATATTCACTTCACTTAAAGGCTACAATGTTAAACTGCTGCCCAAAGAGTGACGGATATGATTGAGTGTGTGCTTTAATTGCCTTTGGGCATTATTCCACACTCAAGGTCACTCCCATCACTGAAGCAACAAAACTTTACCAAATGCCGTTCAAAAAACTGTTGTCTTCATATACTACATGGAGGAGTTGAATTTCCACAGAGGCCTCACTGTAATTTTGTTTGCAAATCAACAAAAAAAAACCAGAGAAATGCCATAAATGGCCTGCACTGTTTCTCTGGACTTTGTACCAACTTTTCGCTGAAGTCACAGTGGGAGATCGGATTAACCTACTCCACGAACTGGTGGCATGATTTAGAATTTGCAAACTGGCCACAGTGGTCATTTTTGGTCAAATGTACTCCTATATTCCCATTCAGCATTTGGTTCTCTGTCCCTCTGC
Source organism: Scyliorhinus canicula (assembly GCF_902713615.1). Taxonomy (NCBI): domain Eukaryota; kingdom Metazoa; phylum Chordata; class Chondrichthyes; order Carcharhiniformes; family Scyliorhinidae; genus Scyliorhinus; species Scyliorhinus canicula. The sequence goes on along the minus strand of NC_052151.1, from coordinate 62,654,739 downwards.
TGATGTGGTATTATCTGGATAAAGAACCAGAAAGGAATGGAGGAGAATGATTTGTTTTGAAGCAAATTGGTATGGAATGCACTGCCTTAAATAACAATGAAAGCAAATTGAAAAATAACATTCAGCAGGGAAATATTTGGAAAAATGAATGCTGAATGGCAAATGGAAAAATGTGGGATTGGTTGGATAGCCCTTTTAAAGAGAAAACATAGGCACAGTGGGCTGAATGGCCCCCTGTGCTGAATGATTCTATGAATTGTACATTTCTCTTTCTTATGGACAGTAATTTACTTGCCATCCTGCTGGGGACACATCAGTTTCCTCTAGTTCCCAGAGGAAAATGGCTTTTCTTTGAATTTTGAAACTCAGAATATACAAGTGTTTTGTCTGCTTGGTGGCATTTTATTCCTGCTGAATGTTGGGTTGGAATAGCAGAAACAGACCCCCGTTTGGAATCCTTAAGTCTTGACCCTGGCCAACCTTCACTTAAGTTATCCCGACTTGGGTAAGCGGAGATTGTTGCTAAGGGGTGGCAATGTGCACAGCATGACGGGCAATAGAATCTCTACTTGTGTAAATATCTCAGATATTTTATTTCGGACTCTTAAACACGGTGCTAAGTTTCTGTATGTCTTATTTACCTGATTGATGAAAATAATGAGCTAGATATTTGCTATACTTGTAGCTGGATGCACTGCGGTCGCAGTATGTACCATCTTCAGGGTACATTTTTTTCTTTTTTCATTTCATTACATTGCATCAACTTGGCAAGGTTCCTTCAGCAGTCCTTTCCAAACCTGTGACCTCTACTATCTAGGAAGAAAAAGGCAGCAGACACAAGAAAACACCATCACTTTCAAATTCTCGTCCATGTCACACACCATCCTGACTTAGAACTATAATTTTGTTACTTATTCCTGGAACTCCCTTCCTAACCGCACTGTAGGTGTACCTTCCATACATGGGCTGCAGCAGGCTCACTGCAACTGGGCAAATTTGAGGATGAGCAATAATTGCTGGTCTTGCTAGTGATAGTCACATGCCATAATTATATTTAAAAATTCCGATCTGGTGAAGAGTTGAAGTGAATGTGTGTTTGTTTCAAACCTGGTATCATTTGTTCTTTTAAATCAGAAAGTTGAATGTTCACATTACTCCCTAGGAAATTAACACATAACAGATAAATTTGACCGAATTCTACTCCCAGAGCAGGTAAGACGTACAGATTTGTGAAATCTAGCCTTAAGTAAAGAGGGATTGCTGCATTGTCAAAGATACCATCCATACAAATCGGAAACTCCATATGTTATTTCAGTGGTTTTCGGTGAATGACCCTATTTGAAGAGGATTGGCAAGTTCTCTCAGTTGTCTTAATTAACATTTGCCCCTCAACCAGTGCCACTAAAATCTGATTACACGGTCATTCACCTCATTGTCATTTGTAGGATCTTGCAGAATTGAAAATACGTGCTGTGCCTGAATAACAAAATTTACTTTAGTTCATTGTTTTAAGCTCTTATGAGACACTTCTGACAGGCATAGGAAGCAGCCAGCTAAATGCATGTATTTTCTGTAACATAGTCAGTGCCTGTGTTTGCTGGTGGGAAAAGGGGACTCGCAAGGCATCTTGGTTGTAACTTCAGATGTAGCATTATATATATCCAGATTTTGGGCCTCTTTATGCAATATCAAAGCCAAATCACATTTTCCCTTTTAAAATTTTGACATGTGGCATCACATAAGTGCAAAACGTTTTTTTAGTTTTATACACATGGAAAGCTAATGATGAGAAACAATCACTTTAGCTGGAAGGTTACAAAGGTGTATGTTGTGTTGCTGTGAGAAAATGTGGCACTTTTGTTTTAGGGAGAAAATTATAATTTAGACTCGTTAGCCGTTGCATCCTTCAAATAATGGAAAGGCTGAATTGGCTGCAATACTTAAAAAGCCCATAAAGCATTTCCCCTGAAAGAGATCCCTTTGATCCAATGGACTCCTTTTTTTCTTGCTCCATAGAATGTACTTTTTTTTTCCGTAATCAAAATTGAAACAGCTGTCCAAACAACCTTTCACGCCGCTAATGATTTTAGCAGCAGCTACCAGAGCACAAAATTATTCTGTGTCCCAAAAAGTCTGCTTTTGTTTTCTTTCTTGTGATTGTGCAAATATAGTTTTAAAGAAATAAAACAAAGTCTGCATGCACAAAACATGTCACAGGAGCTGTGATTGACATCATAGCTCCTATTCTTCTCAGAGCCAGCCTCAGTGCGAAGCCTCACTGGCGATGGGCATGGACCAGACATCTAGGGCGGGATTCTCCGACCCCCTGCCAGGTCGGAGAATCGCCGGGGGGGCGGCGTGAAACCTGCCCCCACCGGCCGCCGAATTCTCCGGCACTGGAGATTCAGCGGGGGCGGGAATCGCGCCCCGCTGGTCGGTGGCCACTCGCAGCGCCCCCCCCAGACATTCTCCAGCCCGCGATGGGCCAAGTCCCGCTGGTTCTTTGCCAGTCCCACCGGCGTGGATTAGACTAGGTCCCTTACCGGCAGGACCTGGTGGCGCGGGCGGGCTCCGGGGTCCTGGGGGGTGGGGGGCACGGTCATTGACTAGGGAAATTAAGGCCATCCTGCTGACGTTTGAAACTCAGATTGCTGTGTAAAATTAGCACATGACAAGAAAACAGACCTGGTCTGCTCCAGCATGTTTCTGTAAGCTGCTTTACTGTCACATTTGATTAAATATTACTAGTCTATTAGGCAGCTAGCACCTCTCTGCTTGCGCAATGAATACCTGGTGTACTTTGTTCCCTTCACATTTAAAATTTTTTAAACGAAGGGCGCGATTTAACTAATTGAGAACAAAGAAACATAACAAATGCATTTGACAGTGCTAACTTGGCACCATGCAGTGTCCCTGCCAGCTGGCAGTGCCAGGTTGGCACTGCCAGCATACCACTCTGTTCAAAGTGCATGCACCTGGGGGCCTCCAATCTCTACGGAGACTCCCACGAGTGCCGTTCTGTTTGGTCCCCATTTATGGAGACCAGTACTGAACAGCACTTGCCTAAGGTCTCCGAGGCGGAGGGGTTTGATCCCATGCCTTGGGTACCTCGGGAATCTGCGCATTAAAGTGAGACCAGCTGTCTCACTTTAATATGTAGATTTGCTGAAAAGTGATCACACCCACAATGAGCGGAATTTACATGCAACATCTTGTGACTTCTCCAGGCTGCACTGCGGCGAGCTGCTTTTCGGGCAGAGCTTGGCCATTAAATCGTGCCCAAAATGTTCACTTCGTTGAGACAGACTTTCTAAGAGATTGACAACCATTGGTGCAGTGGAAGTTGCACCAAGCAAAAAGATAAATTTCACTTTTTTCATCTAACAAGAAAAACTAGTTAATAGCGAATTGGAAAAGCAAATCAGGGGAATTGCTATCATTTATTTTCCATCCCGCAATAAAAGTTAAATTATCCCAATAAATTTGTGCAGAGTGTTTTAGTTGCAACTTGTTGTTTCATAGAGAAAGTTAGCTACATTGAAGGTGGCAGCAGCAAAGGCAATAATTTTTAATGGCATCTATGCAAGGTGCCACAAGATGCTGGTCTCTCTACAGGACCAGAATGCCATTTTTGTCTTCAGAGTTCAAGGAACCTAGTTTCTCCCAGTACGTAGCTGAGCTACAGAAAATTCTCCCTTTTCGTTTAAATTCATTCTCAAGTTGCAGGCGTCACTGGCGAGACAAACATTTGTAGCCCCCGTACAACTGAGTGATTTCTGAGCTATGTTGGAGAGCAGTTAAAAGTCAAACATGTTGATACTGGGCTGGAGTCATATATGCGCCAAATTGGGTAAGAATGACAGGTTTCCTTCCGCAGATGATGTTGTTGGTTTTTTACAACAATCTGACTTTGTTTTATGCTTCTGATGTGACGATGCTATATTGGTAGAGATTAGTGCGCGCATGTAATGTGTACCGGCAGTACAAAGGAAAGGCCCATCAAAATGTCAATCAGCAAGCAACACTGGTTTGTTCCCAGTGTTGCCATTGGGAGTTCCAACCTCTGGCCTACCCCCCCCCCCCCCCCCCAACCAACCAAAGCTGGCATGTTTACAAAGTCAGGAAGAACACCCTCACTAATGCTGTTTATATGGATTATTAACACCCTGCCACTTAGTTGTTGGATTATTGGATTATTTCTTATGGATGATGCTGCAATTCTATGCATTTGTCTTTCAAACCTTGTTAAAAATTACAATAGACTACAGTGAGTGGTCTGACTGGTGCTGAAATACTTATATGATGACCCAGAAACATTGAAAAGGGGAGCAGGCGTAGGCTGTTCATTCCTTTGAACCTGCTCTGCCACATATTATGATCCTGGCTGATCAGCCAACTCAGTAACCCGTTTCCACTTTCCCCAATATCCTTTGAACCCTTTTTAGCCCCAAGAGCTATATCTAACTCCTTCTTGAAAATATACAAGGCTTTGGCCTCAACTGCTTTCTGTAGACTTATAAGGTTTGTAGCAAACTAGTTGCTACCAGACATGGGTGTTATTTTAAAGTTACTTTATGCTGCTTTTGCTGGCTCCACAAATTGGATGCAGGGGTTATTAACAATGTCCCTGACAATAGATCTGCTCCCTAAAATCTCCACAGGGTTTGGTCTTCTGCTAAGAGCTCTTCTCTCCACCCTCCTCTACCGTCATTTGTCCAGATCTGCGTGGTGTTTGTTCATTCACTCAGCCATGCTCAAGGACAAAGAGGAATCCCTACTCAACTGAAAGATTGGATGCAAAATGGCTGGATGAAATAGGGAGGAACAAAACCATGGAGGGATTTGAAAACAAGGGTAATGATTTTAAAACAGAGACCAATTTGACACCCACTGTTCTCTGTATTATCAATCCAGTGAGATAACCCAATTCCTAATCTGGAAGATAGATAATGTAATGCAGTTGTTGGTGTCTCTAAATTGGGGTGAAACAATTGATTGCAGCTGCTGTTTCACCTCCATTTAAAATGCATTTAATATTTCTGGTTTAAGTGCATTTCTTTGTCTTTTTGAGATTTAAAAAATCCCCAACTTCCCCCTTCTCCCGAAGATGCGGATTCACGCTGAACTTCCACAACAACTGGAATTCCTCTACAGCCTCAGCTCAGTGGTATTGTTCACACGTGAACTAAAACAGTGCGTATCAGCATGTATTATCCACCTAAAGTTCACATGCATTCCAATGATGAGGAATGATTGCCTTGTCTGATTACTGTGAACAAATGGATTGCAAGAAGGAGCAACAACTCCCAGACAAGAACTGCAGTTGTATTATGGGCCCTCTGACTTTCATCCATTTGTTAATCAGTGTATGACACTGCATGCACGCAATTCTTGTCTCTTGGGTATGTGGACTTGTCAGTACTTTAGATTTACAGTGAGAAAATCTGAATTATTCAGTTTAAGTATTTAAACAATTCTATGACCGTAAATCAAGAAAATAATTTTCTTTTGTATTGCTGTTTGGAACATTTTTTAAAAATTCTGTTCCTTTTAAGATTCAAATATAATACTCAGCAAAAAAAATCCATCATGAATCGAAGGAACAATATACATTTAATAAAGCAGAAATTGTCAAATGTTAACAGTATACTCACAGTATAATTTTAATAGGACTTGTATAGTTCTGAATTATATTTATTATATAATTACATAAAGGGCAGCACGGTAGCATTGTGGATAGCACAATGGCTTCACAGCTCCAGGGTCCCAGGTTCGTTTCCGGCTTGGGTCACTGTCTGTGCGGAGTCTGCACATCCTCCCCGTGTGTGCGTGGGTTTCCTCCGGGTGCTCCGGTTTCCTCCCACAGTCCAAAGATGTGCAGGTTAGGTGGATTGGCCATGATAAATTGCCCTTAGTGTCCAAAATTGCCCTTAGTGTTGGGTGGGGTTACTGGGTTATGGGGATAGGGTGGAGGTGTTGACCTTGGGTAGGGTGCTCTTTCCAAGAGCCGGTGCAGACTCGATGGGCCGAATGGCCTCCTTCTGCACTGTAAATTCTATGATCTGTGATAAAGTGTATGGTTTACATTTCCAACAGCGCAAGACGCTCTTGATGCAATTCCTATATACTGTTTAAATATTTTATCAAAACATGGATTGTGAACATCAATTAATTTTTCACATAATGGGTGGGATTCTCCGTTTCAGAGACCAGGGTTGGGATTCTCCGCCTGCCGACGCCAAAATCGTATTCAGCGATCGGGCTGAAAATCCCTTTTGACGGATGTTCCGCCCCGTCCAAAACGGCGTCATCACCGAGTACACCGCATACCATTGGGACGGCCTCAGGGCGTCACCTGAAGAGCCCCCCCCCACTCCCACACCGATGGGCCGACTTTCCGAGAAGTGTGGAGTTCATATGCTCTGAGTTTTAGTCAGCCTCGCATGGCGGCTGCAGACTGTGGCCAGCGTCACCACAGTAAGGGGGGGAGCTGTTCCACTGGCCGGGGGGGGGGGGGGGGGGGGGGGCTTCGGAGGGGCTGGTGGGGGGTGGTCCAGGGTGGCTAAACGGGTTACAGGGAGGCACTATCTGGCAGGCCAGGTCTGTGAGTGGCCGGCGCCATGTTGTATGGCTGCAGGTCGTCACTGTGCGAATGCGCAGCCACGAACCCGGCAATTATCTGGCCGTTTCTGTCGGGATCGCCGGGGTCGTGGCTGCACGGCTGCTAGCCCCCCCACCGGGCGGAGCATTGGTGCTGGGGTGCCGCCGACTTTTTCATCGTAAAACTAGAAACTTCCTCCGTACATAGCCTTGAAATCGAAGAATGCAGTCCTAAGTGCTCCCGCCAGCAGAGATTCGGAACATTATCGTGTTGCCACTAGGAGCTGGGGAGGCATGATTCCATGCAGGTAGCACGCTGTCTACGTGCATCCCACCTGAGTCCCGGTTCCCCAGACGTGTTATTCACTGGGGCAGGGAATCCAATTGTGAGTCTGACAAGCTGTACCCCACACTTGCATTCTAGCCAAAACAATAACTGCTAAAACACCTGCACCATGCTTCCTTAATGCAGAAAACCACAGGATGTCGCTGAGGAGAGGAGGGACACCTACATTCCCAGGGCGGGGTAGGGACAACTGCCAGCTGTGATGAATCAAGCCAGGAATGAGGTGGCAGAGGCAGTGAGTGTTGGTAGCCTCACCAAGAGGGCTAACATGCAATGCAGGAAGAAGATGAACAGCCTCCTTCGAGCAGCTCCGGTAATTAACCACCTATGTGACCCTGGCACGCTTGTGATGATTTGCCCCCAAACCCTTGCCCATAACACTCCACCGACCAGCATGGTCCTCAGAACCCACACTCCAATAACCCCCAACACATGCCCTGTCCACTTTGACCAGGTGCCTTGCCCACATGTGCCACCAGCTAGAAGCCCCTCCTCCCCTGCTCCCCGAATAAAACTGGTATGCTGGCAACTCACAATGTCCTTTCTCTGGCCCCAAGGGCAAAGCGGGCCATGATCTAAGGGAGCAAAGGAAGCATGGCGGCGCAGTGGTTAGCACTGCTGCCTCACGGTGCCGAGGACCCGGGATCAATCCCAGCCCGGTCACTGTCCGTGTGGAGTTTGGACATTCTCCCCGTGTCTGCCTGTGTCTCACCCCCACAACCCGAAAAGATGTGAAGAGTAGATGAATTGGCCGCGCTAAATTGCCCCTTAATTGGAAAAAAAAAAGAATTGGGTACTCTAAATTTTAAAAAATAATAATTGAAGGAAGTGTCAGAAGATAGGTGGGTCATGCGTGAGATACAGGTCCACACCCCACTTTGAGGAAGTGTCCATGGAATTCATAGGGAAGGCCGAGGAGCGGGTTGAGGCTGACATAGGCTGGATTCTCTGGGAGACTAAGGGCTGGATTTTCCTATTTTGCGGCTAAGTGGCGACACCGGCATGGGAACGGTGGCCTTTTATGATGCCAATATCGGCGGCTAATATTGACCGATTCCGGGACCGGTGAGGGGCTAGCAGCGGCGCTGGGTAAAATCCCCGGCTCCCGCACCAGAAACGGCCAGAGAATGGCCGGGTCCATGGCCACACATGCGCACGCCGACAACCTGCAGCGGTCGCGCTGTACAACATGCGCCGTCCGCGGACCCAACCTGCCAGAAAGTGCCCTCCTGTGCCCCACCCCTCTAGCCACCCCCGGACCACTCCCCACCAGACCCCCCAGCCCCCGCTGAGGCCCTTCGGCCAGCGGAATGGCTCCCCCCGCCTCCCGCCCCTCCCCGACTGTGGCGACGCAGGACATAGTCTGCAGCTGCCATGCAAGGTTGACGAAATCTCAGAGCACACGTGTCCCTCGCCGTCGGGACGTCGGCCTATCGGGGGCGGAGCATCAGGGGAGTGCCTTCAGGTGACGTCCTGAGGCAGTCCCAACGGTGTGCGACGCACTCCCCGATTATGCCATTTTTGAGGGGGCAGGGCATCTGAAAACAGCGCCACCCCGATTTAGGGGTCAAAAGTATTCTCCGCTCGATTGACAATTACGATATCACCGTCGGGTAACGGACTATCCCGCCATATGTGTTCCTGTTGAAACTGTTCTATGATTCAGGACATGCAAATGGGCAAGCACTCTGCCGGCATGAATTGGAAGCAATTTCCAACCCAGCAGGCAGCATAATCTCGGTGGCCGGAATTAGCGCTGAAGAGCCTGACGAGCTGGAGCTGCTTGTAAGTGCTCCACACACTCATTGCACTGCAGATGGCTTACAGAAGACCTGTTTCCCGATTTTGGGAGCCCAAAGTGGACCCACTGCTCGATGCCGTTGAGAAGAGGATGGACACCCTCTTCCCCATGGTAGGCCGCAGAGTCGGGCCCGCCCTCCTGAACTGTGCCTGTGAGGAAGTGGCAGAGACAGCCAGTGTAGCCAGCCTCAGCAGGACGAGACAGGTTGTGATCCTGAGGGGTGGGTGTCACTGGTGAGGCCTCTGCGCTAAGAGGAGCAGCGTGCCAGAGAGGGTTCCAAAGGCCACCGTGCAGGTGTCCTTCGGTTGGAGTGAACTCTGCTCAACCCTGCAGTGAGACAACTCTTCTGAGGAGTACCAACACCTGGTGGGTCAGTGATTGAGCATGGCCACACCTATCCCCCTTGATTGTACTGCTGGGTATGAGGCTTTCCAAAGAGTCGGCCTGGGTGGGTTCCAGCGACTCGCCAGAGAACATTTATAGGAAAGAGCAGTCAGCACTGCGAGCAGCCAGGAAGAGCTGCATTGGTGGTCTGAGCCAGGCCACCCCAATCCCGAGGGAGACACCCCGAGTCCACAAACTTGGCACCAAGTCATTTCCCACTACTCCTCCCAGCCCAGGCAGCCACCCCCCAGCAAGCCCGACAGCTTTTAAGAGTTTTTTTACCCTCTCACTCCCCTTCAACAGCCATGCGCCCAGGCCCTGTTTGTAAATACTTGCACCAATTCGTGCCCGCGGCGCATCGCGGAGGAGTAGAGCATGAAGTATCCAACCAACCCATTAATGAGATTTAAATCCATGCAAGTGACGGTTTTGCATAGGCCTACAGGTGCGGGCCGCAAACCTCACTAATGCTGCCAGCGGAGGACCAGAGCATGGCATCAGAATCGGCACCAGGCGCAAATCACGATTTTCCCATTGCACAAAATTCTCCACCCAATCGGAATTTTCACTGCCGGTGGCAGGATATTGCGAATTCAGCCCATGGCGTTCGGCATGCACCAAAGACGTGAGAATCCAAGAAGTGGAGAAAACCCACATAGACATGGGGAGAACGTCCAGACTCCGCACAGACAGTGGCCCAAGCTGGGAATTAAACCTGGGACCCTGGCGTTGTGAAGCCTCAGTTTTAACCACTGCTATTGTGCTGCCCATGCTGTTAGGAATGGGTTCTGTGGCCCCAGTCCTGGTTCTCCCAGTGTTGTCTATTTTTGGGTGCCCTCATTGTGTGAGCCTTGTGCCTTCCCGCCAGAACAGTGGCAACTGGTTATTTAATAGAATTTACACTGCAGAAGGAGGCCATGCGGACCATCGAGTCTGCACCGGCTCTTGGAAAGAGCACCCCACCCAAACCCACACATCCATCCTAGCCCCATAACCCAGTAACCCCACCCAACATTAAGGGCAATTTTGGACACTACGGGCAATTTATCATGGCCAATCCACCTAACCTGCATATCTTTGGACTGTGGGAGGAAACCGGAGCACCTGGAGGAAACCCACGCACACACGGGGAGAACGTGCAGACTCCACATAGACAGTGACCCAAGCCGGGAATCGAACCTGGGACCCTGGCGCTGTGAAGCAATTGTGCTAACCGCTATGCTACCGTGCTGCTGGTTATGTGGTGGAGACGTTCTTACTGTGCAGGTATGCGGCTCTAAACTAAGAGACTGGTGTGCAGGCAGGTCCTACAGATGGGGGCCGCTGAGGGCTGTGTGCTGTTGCTGGGAGCTTGGCTGCAGTGTGATGTGGAGCTGGTGTTTAACACAATGGTTGTGACAGGGAGTTGTTCAGGTTTACTGAGCATGTTCAAGATCCGGACACTCATACCATGTGTTACCAATGGGGCATGGTTAACCTGCAGGCCTTCAAGAAATCGACTGATCCTTAGGAGTGGGTTGGCTGATATTCTCACTGATGAGGCTGTTACTCTGAGAGGGGCTATATGGTGGGTGAATTCCAGCGGCCACCGGTGCATGTGTCTTTTCTGTGGGGTTAGCTCTGTAATTTCCCTGTTTCCTCTGCTACGGAGCTGTGCATCTAAAGAGTGCATTGAGGAGTCTCAATACCTGGTGGTCCAGCGATTGAGCATGACAATGATCATCCCCTGATTATACTGCTGATATATGAGGGTTTCCAGATGGGCAGAGTAGATGGATACCTACATGATCAGGAGACCACTGAGCATTGAAAGGATACTGGCAGCAGTCAACAGCCAGGAGCCTGTAGGTTACACCTAAGGCATGATTTACTAGTCTTTTGCCATAGCAATAGGAGATTCGGCCATGGCATTCCAATCTCAAGGGGGACATCCCGGGTCCACACCCTTGTCACCAAGTCGTTCCCCACAAGTCCCAGAGCTCCGGGCATACACCCTGCAGCAAACCCAAAGACAATGAAAAAGGCACTTATCTCCTTGCTGCCACTCAAAAGTGATGGCACAAGGACCCCATTTGTAAATGCTTACACCAAATCAAACCCACGTGACTCCTGGCTGGGAGGGATGGAGCATAATGGGGGGAGGGGGGATGGCACAGGTGGAGATTTGGGTTCCAGCCCATCAATCGCATTCAAATGAATGCATTTGAGCTGTTTGCGTGTTTCCGCTGGCGCGAGGTGAGATGCCCCTATGGCTGACAGGGCAGGACAGGAGACTGACCAGGACAGGTCAGGTCTGCCGCCTGGTGCCGATCCCGTTTTTGGGCTTCCCGATCTGAGTGGCGGGTAGTGGAGTATCCTGCTAGTGTGTAAAGGCCGACGCGTTGGCTAAGGCAGGTTCCAGGAGAGGACACTTATGGACCCCCCCAGCTAGCGCACCAGCTAGCGCCCCTGTGAGCGCAGTCCAAGTCTCACAGACTGATATTAAAGATCTCGTGGCAGCACAAAAACAGGACGGAGACCTCAGGGAGGTTTTCAAGGGAAACTTTGTGCCTGCTTACGAGCACTTTAAACACGCACTGACCACACATGAGGGTGTGATCATTAAGGACCGACTTTATGTGGTCCCACAGCAGGACAGGAATCAGATGATTGCCTTGTTCCATGACGGACACGGGCATCAGGGAATTGATGCAACAACGAGGCACCTCAGGCAACTCTGTTGGTGGCCTGATCTCAGGAATGATGTAACGCACTACATAGAGAATTGCCTGATTTGTGCTCAGAATAACCCGGACAGGTATTCTAAGAAGGCACAACTTCGGCATACTCGCCCAGTTGACGGCCCTTGGACAAACCTCCAGATCGACTTTATAGGTCCATTGCCCCCTTGTCGGAATGGCTATAAATACGTTCTGGTGGTGATAGATACCTTTACCAAGTGGGTAGAGGCATTTCCCTCACGAACAAATACAGCAAAGACAGCTGCAAAGATCCTGACCCACCACATCTTCACGAGATGGGGTTTACCCCGAAGTATCGATTCGGACCAGGGATCTCACTTTACAGGACGGGTCATGAGGAACGTCCTGACAATATTCGGAATCAAACAGAACTTCCATATTGCGTATCATCCACAGTCCAGCGGGATTGTGGAGCGCATGAATCGGACCCTAAAAACTACCCTTAGGAAAATGGTTCAAGAGAACAATTCCACATGGGATTCAGTGCTCCCCTTTGCACTTATGTTCATAAGGAACACTGTCTCCACATCGACAGGATACACACCACACACACTCATGACCGGACGCCCTATGAAAGGTACAGAATTCCTTTTAGGACTGGACATGACAAGCCCCGAAGTGACGGCCCTCACCCACGAAAAGGCAGTTAAAGATCTAGTTGAGACTGTGAGGTCTGCACAGCTCGCAGCCGCAGTCCAGCTAGGGAAACGCCGACAGCAACGGACTGCCTGTTTCAATAAGACCGTACACACCACAGAATTCCAGGTTGGGCAACAGGTAATGTTATCTGTTTATAACCCCAGCAGTTTTTTGGCTCCAAAATATTCCGGTCCCTACTCAATTTCGGACAAAATTAGCCCCTCCGTCTACAGGATAAAGTATCCTAATGGGAAGACCGCGTGGTTCCATATAAACCAGTTAAAGGCATATGGAACACAGGCCAACCATGCTCACCATGTCCTGCTGGATGCAGCAGAACACTTCACCCCGCCCACCAGAGACACCTTTCCACCATCCCCCTCACAGACCAGTTCATCAACGGACTCGCCCACGACTCCGCCCACAGACCACTACAGACCACGCCCCGACACGCCCACAAGCTGCCACAGCAGAGACAGTAGGACAGACACTGCCTCTGAAGACAGCGACACCACACAGCCATACAGCCCACATTGCACCAACTACGACCCCGACTCCAGTGACCCCATGGAAGTCACTTACCTCAAAAACCCCGAACCACCACCCGACCCCGACTACCCCGACAACACACTTGACGCCACACAATGGCACAGGGACAATTCCTACAGACTTGTCCGCAATGATGAGAGTGACCCCCGGTCACACAACTCCAAAATAGCATGCCTGATCCACACAAGGGTGTGGGATCCGGGAGAGCAGGACGACACGGTGTCTGACTCCCGACACGGCAACCCCTTTGTGACCCTGTTCACAGAGGCAGAATCAAAGTGAGGTGTCCAGATGATGTAAGATAGGAATCGTTTGAGGGAAACGATGTCCTTTCTGATGGAACCTGCACGTATGTTTGTCTTCGTTTTATGTTTGTTTGTTTCAGGAATGTAAATGTTTCAGTTGGAGGATGGACATCTTCTTTTCAGCTGAAAAGATTGTGACCACCTCACATGCACGTTAGTTTGTCCGCAGATACTTCTGAGAACTTCGGTTTGATTGGAGATCTTTTCCAAAGTTGTAACACTTGTGGCAGCCTGGTGAGCAGCTCACCGTATCGTCTAAAATATCTGAAGACCAGCTCATGTCCTCAGTTGGAGCATCTTGGCTCCCTTGGTTTCTTTTTCAGGTGCCCCTCTATTCGGCGAAATAGAGGCTGCAAGTCATGGTAAACACATTCGTACCCGTTTCTTTCCAGGTTACTCAGGCAGTGGACAAACGGCACTGAGGACCCGCCCTGTCTGAGAACCAACCCTTGGTCAGCCAAGCTCGGGTATGGCACAGCACGCCCTACCCGGGGATCCCATCCAACTCGTACCCGTAGCGGCCCATACGCAACTCATTCGGATGTTTCTTTCCAAATCTTGTTTTCATTTTAGGTTAGGTAGCCCTTCGGCCACCATCCCACATGCTATTTACATCCGGGAACATTCGGATGGTAAATCAGCAAAGCCTGCGAGACGGCTCGCAGAAGGAAGGATTGTTAGGTGTATGCTGGTCTTTAAATTCGCTTTTTGAAAAAAAAAATGAGGGGAGTCACAGGGTGTGACTTAGCCAGTCATTTTAAAGGGTCAATTGGGTTTTGAAAGACAGATGCACTAACAAGTAAAGGTCTTAAACTGTGTATTGACAGATACTGTGCTTGATCCCAAAGGTTTCAAAGGACGAGACAGAGGTCGAAGCCAGGATTGTCAATACCGGAGGAAGAAGGAAGAGAAAGAAGAAGAACAGCAAAATGATGGAAGCCCACTTATTACTATTTAATGTCATATGTATATGTGTGGAAACAAGACACGTTTCCCCCACAACCCCCACCGTAAATGTTAGTACAGCAAACCCCCAGTGCTCAGCTCTGATCAGCGAGGTTCAGACCTGGTGTACTAAATTCATGACGTGGTACTCCATGTCCTACATAATCGAATCACTGTTGGTGATTGCGATCCTCACCATCCTAGTGCAGACCCTCAGGTTGAGGAAATGGAAGAGGAGAGCCTCTCGTTCCAGCACCTCACCCATCTATAGAGTGCAATCCCCCATCTTCGGATTCCACCAAACCCCTCAACCCCTCACTGATTACAACACTCTGTAAATAAAATTCAGCCATGTATTATATTGTTCCATACTCGACTGCCGAGTTGGGAAGTGTGATGTTGTGGTGTGAATGGTTAAGATTTTAGAGTGATTAAATGTTTAAGTTAAGGTTAAGGTTAATAGTGATAGGTAGAGGTTCCCAATTGTAGTAATGCATGTCCCTTTGACATAGGGCCAAGTAGAAATGTTAGTTAAAACTTTTTTTTTCTCTTCTTCCCATAGTTTAGAACAGAGTAGAACAGGAACTGGCAAGAGGTCAGAACACAAGGAGGCAAAGTACATAGGTGATCCTTCACAATAGTATGATTGTGAGGATCACAAGGAGGGAATGTAGCCATGCTGGCCACGCAAAATGGACACTGAGCCAAACTAAAATGGAAGGCTGCTGAGAAACAGACAGTTCAGCCAGAACAGCAGTCTGCAAAGAGCAGTTTGCATTCTGCAGCAGCAGAAACCAGTTTGGGCTCAGGTAAAGAGACCTTAGCTAGGTGCAAATGGCAAAACGCTTTGCATGCTAATGAGGCCATCAGACTTGAACACCCACACAATAGATACATTTGGTTCTGAATGGACACATTCCAATCAAGACCCAGACATCGAGGCACCAGAAACCTCCGAACAAAAGGACATAAGAAACGCCCCCTCCATCACGGAGACCCCCTCGCATTGGGGAATTAATCCAGTATCGATAAGAAATTGATCCAATAGGTAGAGCCCGCCCGAGAAGAGGGAAGGACAACGGAACCCCTATAAAAGATAGGGACCTCGTGTTGTCCGGTCTGTTAAACCTGTGCTCCGGCCCCCGACTGACACCTGGTATCCTGACTCCAGCCGTTGAGCACCAGCCGCCGAAACCGTAAGTTCAACGCTCGCTACGCGATCCAAGCCCGCTAGACTCCCAAGTGCCAGAACGCTTGCTGAAGGCTGCAGACAAAACCAGGACGAAGGCCTCGTTCTCTGACCTTGCCTGTTCCTGTTAGATAAGTATTCTGTTTGCTTATGTTTAGTTGTAGCTTAGTCTCTTAGTGTGTGTGCATGAGTATTTATTATTAACTGTATAATAAATATTGATCGTTTGAACTTGACTAATCGGTGTATCGTCTTTATTACTTTGAATTTGACCTTGGAATACTTGTGACGTTGCCTATACGGCAGCTGGCGACTCCAGAGCTTAAATAATTACATAGAACAGAGCCTAGCAGTGTTAAGCACACGTCGAACTCGGAGGCGTGTTAATACACTCCAATAAACGCGTTTTACGCCCATAGTAAAACGTGCAACAGTGTGCAGCTGCACCATTTTTGCCATGCTACAACCTTCTTATTATCAGATTGGTCATACAGTTTTCCCAGCTAAGCCTAGAAGCTGCGTGGTACTACGATACAATTCTATTGATTATGTTTACCTCTGGCTGACTGAGTCAATGACATAGCTCTGGAGTTATTCTTCCAAGTCCATTGCTGAGTATTAAGGCTAAGTCCCTCCAGATAGGTTTTCCTATCAAATCCATTTTATTCCTTGTTGATCAATACCTTTCACGAAAGCCTGTGCTCTTCAAACTTCCTCCCACATCCACAAACCCCGACCCAGGACCAGATAACCGTTAATTTTTTGCCAGCTGCTTTTTAATAGTCTGGGTGTACTGTTTTTTTTTCTCTCCCTGCTCTATTTTTAAAAGTTAGAATAACCTCATTGTGTTTTCTGATAGGCTCATTGGATGATGTTTCTTTCTTCCCTGTTGTGTTCTTTCCTTATTGTATATGAATGCCCATTTGCCACACTTTCTTTTCAATAGCTACTCTCCGCTGTTCATTTTGAATGCCGATTCCCATTTTTGTTCCTCACTACCTTTTCGCAAGTTCTGCCAAGATTTTCCTCTGATGTCATGGGCGGCATGGTAGTACAATTACTTCACAGCGGCAGTGACCCAGGCTTAGGTCACTGTGTGGAGTCTACACATTCTCCCTCTGTCTGCATGGGTTTCATCCGGGTGCTCCGGTTTCCTCCCACAAGTCCCGAAAGATGGGCTGTTAGATAATTTGGACATTCTGAATTCTCCCTCTGTGTACCCGAACAGGCGCCGGAATGTGCCGACTAGGGGCTTTTCACAGGAACGTCATTGCAGTGTTAATATAAGCCTACATGTGACAAAGATTATTATTATTATTACAGAAGGATGCGTGTCGAGTTCATTCCGCTATCGTTAGTCCGATGGCTCCAGCCTAATCTGCGAGATAGTGAAGAAAAGATTGCATCATACCAGGGAGCGGGATGTCTCAAGGCCAGAAAGCACAGGGACCACTGCTGATTTGACAGAGAGAAAAGGGATCCTGATAATATGCACCTAAGGCAGCTCCGCACGCAGCAGGTTGTGCTGATTTCAGAAGCTTGTCTTTCACTCATTGGCACCGGCTTCACTGACAGTGTTTTGTCTGTCTGCCAAGCTTTTGAGAGATAACATCCAAAGGGGACAAGGAGTAATAGCCACAATGTCAATGATTCAAGAGTGATTTGAAGGGGCTCTGTACAAATGTTCAACCTCTTTCTCTAGGCGAGAATTTAATAACGCTATATTTTGTCCAGAAGCAATACCATGGATACCAGCTAACATTATCATCTTTTAAAAATGCAAACCTGGAATGAAAACAGAGATATATACCATCCTGTTTTGCTGTATCATGTGTCATTTTAGTGCAGTGTGCTAGCAAACTGTTACTTGTTACTTCTAGGCAACAGAAAACACAGTCTTCTATATTAAAGATTATTTGCTTATTGTTTCATCCATTCATACAAGTTCAAGTTAAGGTGCACTCAGCAAGGCAAATAGTGTTATCAGATATAGGATTTGATATCATGTTTCAGACATTTTGATATTACAGCAGTATTGATTCTAGTATGACCCTGTTTGAAAAGTTTATTTGAATTTAGCAGCTGCAGTATATTATTACCTAGGTGTTTGCAGATGACCTTGTAAGCGATATACCCCGGGGTATTTTATAATGGATTATTGTAGATGTAAGACTTGTAAATTTATCAGCCTGGATCTTACTGTAAGTATTATAAAAATCATTAGCCATTAAATATTTGTGGTGCTTGTAAATGACATCAGTAATGAGCCACAATGATCATTTAAGTGTTCGGCGATAGCGTATTTCAAACAGTTAACCATGCTAACAGCCTAATGCTCATCAGCGGTTTTCAGTATTTGTACCCAGAATCAAGGTGATGAGACAACCAATAAATTCATAAGTTGCTATGCCGACTGAGCTCATAAAAGGTATAGGAATTGTAAATTTATATTTTGGGAGTCTCTTATTGCGCTTATGAAAGTGAGGGATCTCTAAGGAAATCAGAAGTGCAGCTTCAAAATTTGCAGACGACATCAAGGTGGGGAGTTAATAATAATAATAATGATAACTACAACAAAACACAAGAAGCCATTGATAAACTTCTGCAGTAAATGGAAAATTAATTTAATTGGAGATAAGTGAGGTGCATTTGTGAGGAGGAATAGGTTGTCATATATACCTTGGAAAACAAGGGCTGAATTTTCCAATGGGCTTTGGGGCCCCAATGCTGGAACAATAGGACGATCCCAAACCCGTATTTACTTGTTGCACACCCGACAACACAGTCTTCCCGAAGGTGGTCTCCTGATCCCCTCCTAATCCCTGCCTGATCTGCCATAACGGATGGTGGGTGGGATCCTGATGCTGCTGGTCCAATTGGGGCTGGAAGCCCTGCAGCCTGGGCAACCTGCCAGAGGTGGGCACTGCTGCGGCAGGACACCTGAAAAATGGAGGCACCTTCAGAGTTGCATTTAGAGCTGAAGCCATTAGGCTCATTGGAACAGAGGGAACCTCTGCAGATGGATCGCTTGGATAATGGATGTGAACTTTCCTGGTTGCAAACCCCCACTTTGGGATATAAAGCCTTCGGCTCTGATGGCACTCCCAAGGTAGTCTCCATTTCAGTGAGGGCCTCTGCATGCTGTAGGGGGCTGATCTGCCGGTGACAATGCTGCTACATAACAGGACTTATTTGGCTCCATGGTGCTGTAGTGTGGTGTGCTGTGGCTGTCCTCAGAGTCAGTGTCTGCATCGCTGTCTCTGCCGCGGCAGCTTGTGGGCGTTTCGGAGCGTGGTCTGTCATGGTCAGTGGGCGGAGTCGTGGGCGAGTCCGATGAAGAATGGTCTGTGAGGGGGATGGTGGAAACGTGTCTCTAGTGGGTGGTGTGAGGTGTTCTGCTGCGTCTAGCAGGACATGGTGTGCATGGTTGGCCTGTGTTCCATATGCCTTTAACTGGTTGATATGGAACCACGCGGTCTTACCATTAGGATATTTTATCCTATAAACTGAGGGGCTAATTTTATCCGAAATTGAGTATGGGCCAGAATATTTTGGTGCCAAAAAACTGCTGGGGTTGTATACAGATAACATTACCTGTTGCCCAACCTGGAATTCTGTGGGGTGAACGGTCTTGTTAAAACAAGCTGTGCGTTGTTTACGGCGTTTCCCTAGCTGAACTGCGGCTGCAATCTGTGCAGACCTCACAGTCTCAACCAAGTCTTTAACTGCCTTTTCGTGTGTGAGGGCCGTCACTTCGGGGCTAGTCATGTCCAGTCCTAAAAGGAATTCTGTACCTTTCATAGGGCGTCCGGTCATGAGTGTGTGTGGTGTGTATCCTGTGGAAGTAGAAACTGTATTTCTAATGAACATTAATGCAAATGGGAGCACTGAATCCCATGTGGAGTTGTTCTCTTGAACCATTTTTCTAAGCGTAGATTTTAGGGTCCGATTCATGCGCTCTACAATCCCGCTGGACTGTGGGTGATACGCAATATGAAAATTTTGTTTTATTCCAAATATTGTCAGGACGTTCTTCATGACCCGTCCTGTAAAGTGAGATCCCTGGTCCGAATCAATGCTACGGGGTAAACCCCATCTCGTGAAGATGTGGTGGGTCAGGATCTTTGCAGCTGTCTTAGCTGTATTCGTTCTAGAGGGGAATGCCTCTACCCATTTGGTAAAGGTATCGATGACCACCAGAACGTATTTATAGCCATTCCTACAAGGGGGCAATGGGCCTATAAAGTCGATCTGGAGGTTTGTCCAGGGGCCATTAACTGGTCGAGTATGCCGAAGTTGTGCCTTTTTAGAATACCTCTCCGGGTTATTCTGGGCGCAAATAAGGCAATTCTCGATGTAGTGACCTACATCTGTCCTTAGGTTAGGCCACCAACAGAGCTGCCTGAGGTGCCTCGTGGTTGCGTCGGTCCCTTGGTGCCCGTGTCCATCATGGAACAAAGCAATCATTTCATTCCTGTCCTGCTGCGGGACCACATAAAGCTGATCCTTTATGATCACACCCTCATGTGTGGTCAGTGCGTGTCTGAATTTATCATACTGTGGCACAAAGTTGCCTTTGAAAATCTCCCTGAGATCCTCATCCTGCTTTTGTGCCTCTACTAAATCTTTAATACTGGTCTGTGAGATTTGGACTGCGCTCACAGGGGCGCTAGCTGGTGCGCTAGCTGGGGGTGTCCATAAGTGTCCTCGCCTGGAACCTGCCTTAGCCAGTGCGTCGGCTTTTACATTCCCAGGGGGGGATGACCTATGGTGGCTTCTTACTTTGATAATGCCGAAGGTCCTGTCCTTCGCTTTCTCTAAAATGTGTTTGAGTAAAGGGGCTGATGGAAGGGGTTTCCCATCTGCGGAGACGAAACCTCGTGTCCTCCACAGGGGCAGAAAATCGGTTAAACTATTGCAGACATATAAACTGTCCGAATATATGTCCGCTGGGCTGGGGAAAGAATCTGGGTGGTCCACTATATAAGCTATGGCCGCGAGCTCTGCTACCTGCGCGCCTAAGTGTCCGGGTAGTTTTAAAGCTATCTCTTCGAGAGCGCGCCCCTGCGCGTCCTCTACATAGATGCCGCATCCTGTGATACGCTCACCTTCTAAAACTGTGGATGAACCGTCTACGTAAATCCTCAGTGGTCCACACGTGTCTGTGGGTTGGGGGCTTTGTCTTGGGTTCCCTATCTTCCTGGGGGGTGTCTTTGCAATAAAGGGTCCTGTGTTATGTAGGGGGGCTACAATTTCACATTCATGGGGCTGTCCTGGGTATTGGAGGTTGTCGGCTAAAAATGTGTGTGTGCGGGTCCGTTTTACTGTAATGTCCCGTCCTTGTAAAAGTAGTGTCCACCTAGCTGCCCTAATCTGGCTAACTGAACCGTCCTTCAGTCGACCGTCTAGGAGTAACTGTGTGGGGGTGTGCTCGGTCAAAATGGTGGTGGGGTTGAGTCCGGTAATGTATGAAAAATATTGCACTGCCCAGACGACGGCAAGGAGGTGCCTCTCGCAGGCTGAAAATCCTTGTTCAACTGGGTCTAACAGTCGGGAGGCATAAGCCACTGGTCTTAGCTGCTCGTGCCGTTCCTGAAGTAACACGGCCGAGAGGGTCAGATCTGTGCTCGCTACCTCTATTGCATAGGGGGAAAGTTGGTCTGGGACTTGTAGCGCGGGTGCTGCGCTAAGGGCTTTCTTTAACTCTTCCACAGCCTCTGTATGCTGCGGAAGCCATTCCCAGGGAGCTCCTTTCTTAAGGAGGTCTGAGAGTGGGGCGGCTTTTGTCGCGAATCCGTCGATGTGGTTCCGACAATAACCAACCAGTCCTAAAAACGACCGGAGGGCTGAAACATTCTGGGGAAGGGGCAATTTGACAATCGAATCAATTCTTTTGAATTCGATCTCGCGTTTGCCGTGTGTGATGACTGTTCCCAAATACATCACTTTACTTTCCAAAATCTGGGCCTTTCTTGGGTTAACTTTACATCCAATCTCGGTTAAAAGTTCCAGGAGTTCGGCCAGAAGCATAATGTGCTCTGCCTTTGTGTCTGTCTGCAGTCGTAGGTCGTCTACATACTGTACCAGACATTCGGGGCGGGAAAATTTTTCTAAGCCATTCGCCAACTGTCGGTGGAAAATGGAGGGGGAATTGTGGAATCCTTGTGGAAGGCATGTCCACGTATACTGTTGAGCTTTAAAAATGAAGGCAAATTTGTACTGGCACGCCTTTGCCAATGGGATTGACCAGAAGCCATTGCTAATGTCCAAAACCGTGAAAAACTTGGAGTTGAGTCCCTGCTTGAGCATGGTCTCGGGACTTGTTGCTACCGTGGGGGCTACTGCTGGGGTTACTTTATTGAGTTCCCGATAATCAATGGTCAGACGCCATGATCCGTCGGGCTTCCTCACTGGCCAAATAGGGGCATTATTGGTCGAGGCTACTGTTCTAAGCACACCTTGCTCCAATAAGCTACCTATCACTTTCTCTATTTCTCCCTCTGCTTCTAGGGGAAATCTATATTGTTTTTGTGGTCTGGGGTCAGGTCCGGTAACGTGAATTTGTCCAGCCATTCTGCCGCAGTCATGCCGGTGACTGGCAAATGCTGTCCTGTGTTTATTCAGTACTGCCTTAACTTGTCTGTCCGTGTTTAGTGTAGTCGGGTCAAATGAATATTCTCCTACTGCACTAATCCTGTTAGCGTACTCTCCTACTGTGAGAGTAGCGGGTGCTCTGTCCGATCTTGCCATTCGCCAGACACATTGGTTCACTGGGTCGAACGACAGGCTATGTGCGTTCATAAAATCTATCCCTAGGATGTGTTCTGCTGTCCGGGGAAGATTTACTAAAACAACGGGGTGTTTGGTGGAAATGTTCCCTAGCTGGATTGCTACGGGTGCTGTAATGTGTCCCTGCTGCGAGTGTCCGGTGAACCCGCTAAGTGTGATGGTGGAGGTGGTCGGCCACGTGTCTGTGTGTGCCGTGGTGGTGGAGTTAATTGTGGTGCGGGAGCCTCCTGTGTCCCAAAGTAACTCTATGGGCTTCCCTCTTAACTTTGCCGTGACTACCGGTCTTCCTGATCCCATAGTGTGTCACAGACCCAAGTGGGGGAGCCCGAACACCGTCAGTCCGTTCCTTCCATATTGGTCTGTCCTGACTGTATCCCTATACTATGGATCGGTTTTGTTTTATTCCGATTCAGAGTGCCTGTCTGCTGGCCTCTCTGTGATCTCTGGGGTCCATTACATTCTTTTGCCCAATGCCCTAACTGTCCACAGTTGTAGCATTCCTGCGACTTCTGTGGAGGGCTGCTCTTTCCCTCATTCACCCATGCGGGTTTTTGGTGCTCTCTCACTGCCTGTATGTCTGCTGCAGCCTGAGCTTCTTCTGGGGATTGAACTCTACTCTTGCCCTGAACTGATTGCTCCCAAGCGCGGGACAATCTTTTCAGGACCCACTTCTCATTATGGGCTTCCTCTGAGGGGTCATAGCTGTTGCAAGCGCTCTGTCCTGCTTCTGTTGCATGTGAAATTATGGTGCGCGTCCATTTAACCATGTTTTCACGGTTCAAATGGGCTCTATTTAAATCGCCAAATACTGCATTAAAATGGATCCACAGCCTTCCGGCGAATGCTGTGGGGTGCTCGGATTTCTTCTGCCGGCACTTATTAAGTCCTTCTACGGGGTCACCTCGATTATACCCTATGGCATCTAAAATGGAGGTGTGCATTTCCTCTAGGGTTCCTCCGCCAACGTTCTGTGGGTCGGGGAGGGCTGCTACAACCGATTGGTCCAAACTCAGAACTGTGAGTTTGACCTGCTCTCTCTCGTCCAGGCCGTACATGGTAGCCTGCTGTTTTACCTTTGCGAAAAACTGGTGGGGGTCTGCGGTGGGGAGAAACGGAGTGATCTTCTCACACGCGTCCCTTAGTTGGGTTACAGTTAAGGGGGTGGTGTAAGTTATATCGGGTGCGCCGTCTATGGTCGCTTTTCTCTGGGTGGTGACTGGGTTCATTGGAATGGTAAGGAGCTGATCTGTAGGGGGTTGGGGTGCTTGCCTCTTCTGCTGCGCTGCTGGCGCACATGTTCCCTGAACATAACGCTGCGCTGTCTCACTTAACTCTTTCCAGTCTGGGGCATTCTCCTCATCTAACTGGGTTCCAAAGGTGCTTTGAAACCCATTTTGCACCGAAAGCAGCGATTGCAGCTCTGCAATCTGCTTCCTGCATTTCGCGTGATCCACAGTACTTTGCCTTTGCTCTGTGGTTGCAGCATGGAGTGCTCTCAAAGCTGCTTTAAGGTCAGAGCATTGCCTCTGCAAAGCCTCTACCTGCTTGTCAGATTCTTCTCTTATCAGGACGGCACGTTGCACGTCCTGATAGGCCTTTTCGTACTGGGTCTGGGAACTGCTGAGATGGGCTAGACAAGACTGATGTGCCCTCTTGGCATCATCCACCTCTCTACCTTTCTCTGCCAACTTCCCTCTTAGATCCATATTTTCCTTCTCGATGTCCCTGACATCCACTTTACTCATTCTATTCCGTTCTTCTAATTCTGCCCGGAGCGTCTGAACGACCTCCTCTGTGCCTCGCAATTGTGCCAAACAGGACACAATCGCCATCGGCTTACGTGCTTTACTCATGTTTTTCTTGTGAATTTGAGAGAGGTTCTCCCACCAAGTATGTCCTATACTTCCGGGACCTGTCTCCTCATTCAAACAAAACTCTTTCCAAAGGGGCCATCCCTTTCCTTGCAGATATTTGCGGAGTTCCAGCTCCCACATGGGACACTGACCTACCCTGCTACTGCTGCTGGTCGCTGCGACCACAAACCGTTCTGGGTTCATGAGGCGTTCCATTGCCTGCATGGCCATTTTTCTCTGACTCACTTTTAAATTTAGGAACAGGGGGTGTTGAGGTTATGTCTCACGAAACGGGTAAGGCTTACGCTATGTTCCGTTCACAAAACTACCGAAAGTTTGTCGCAACAAAAATGCTTTCAGGTTTTCCTTACAACCCTGTTAGTACGCATGCACTAAACACACTTCCGAATTACGCTTATTGCTTTGAACACCTTGAATATTTGTGATTTCTTTCCGTTTTCTTTACCAGATTTCCAATTCAAATTTCAGGGTCCTCGACGGAGTGGGGGTACCACTTATAACCGTGTCCCGTCAGGGAGTCGCCACTAAATGTTGCACGTTTTGCTATGAGTGTAAAACGCGTTTATTGGGGTGTATTAACTTGCCTGTGTTAAAGGCCGTGTGCTTAACACCACTAGGCTCTGTCTTATGTATTTTTCAGCTCAGGAGTCGCCAGTTGCCATATAGACAACTCACATATATCTCAAGGTCAAGTTCAAAGTAATAAAACGATACACCGATTAGTAAGTTCCAAACGATCAATATTTATTATACAATTATAATAAATACGCATGCACACACTAAGGGACTAAGCTATGACTAGACTAAGCAAACAGAATACTTAACTACACAGGAACAGGCAAGGTCAGGGAGCGAGGCCTTCGTCCCGGTCTTGGGCTGCAACCTTCAGAAAGCGTGCTGGTCACTGGGGGTCTAGCGGGCTTAGTTCGCGTAGCGAGCGTCGTACTGGCACTTACGGTTCGGCGGCTGGTGCTCAACGGCTGGAGTCAGGATACAGGTTCAAGTTCTTGGTCAGGGCCGGAGCACGAAACAACAGACAGGACCATGTGTGGGGGTCTATATTTATAGGGGTCCCCAATGTCCTTCCCTCTTGGGCGGGCTTTACCTCTAGGTATCGATTGGATAGCTTCCAATCGATATCTTTTGAATTCCTCCAATGTAAGGGTCTTTCTCGATGGTGGGGGCGGTTTCTATAGTGGATACTTCTGGTGCCGCTCTGTCTGGACATCCACTTAAAGTATCTTATTCAAACCCAAATGTTGCCATTGTGTGTGCCTAGATCTGGACTGCCTCATTAGTATGTAGAACGTTCTGCCATTATCACCTTTGGTTGGAGATCTTCCACCTGGCCAGAAACTGGTTTTGCTGCTTGCAAAATGCTAATGAGTGTTTGCAGGCTGTTTGCCTTGGCTAAACTGTTTTTCCCTACAGTCTTAGCGATTCTCCATTTTGTTTGGTTCAGTGTCCATTTTAGGTGGCTACAGTGGCTACAGTGCATACATCTGATCCAAGTCCCCACCCACCCACGGAAAATATCCTTGACAGTGGAAATTACCTAGGGAGCCAGCCCGATGCAGCTCCTCTCTATTTCCCCATCCTTTCCCCTGCCTCTCTCATCTCTAAGCCCACCATCACTGAGCTGAGAAAATCAAGCCCTAAGAGCTTAAATGTGGTGAGGAACCAAGGGATCCAGGAGTACCGATACAGAAATTATTAAATGTAGCGATGCTAGGGCAGCACGGTGGCACAGTGGTTAGCATTGCTGCCTACGGCACTGAGAACCCGGGTTCAAATCCCGGCCCTGGGTCACTGTCCGTGTGGAGTTTGTGAATTATCACCGTGCCTGCGTGGGTTTCACCCCCACAGCCCAAACATGTGCAGGATAGGTGGATTGGCCACGCTAAAACTGTCCCTGAATTGGAAAACATAATTGTGTACTCTAAATTTCGCAGGTTAATAAGGCCATTTTTTTTTAAAAGGGCAAACGCTGGGGCTTTAATTTCTGGAGAAATGGAATTACATTTGAAGTCGATGGTACAAGGACACTATGCTAAATCAAAGACCAACCAGGCATATCTACAGATACTGTAAACCACTGCTAGGAGTTGTAGATCCAATTGTAACTCCAGTAGCAGATTTTGAAGCGGAACCCCAGCCATCAGCATTCCATCTTAGAAACACGTTAAAAATAATTAGCAAAGTGGCGGCAAGCTGGTGGTTAGCACTGCTGCCTCACGGCAACAAGGACCCAGGTTCCATCCCGGCCCCGGGTCACCGGCCATATGAAGTTTGCACATTCTCCTGGGTCTGCGTGAATCTCACCCCACAACCCAAAGATGTGCAGGGTAGGTGCATTGGCCATGCTAAATTGCCCTTCATTGGGAAGAAAAAGAATTGGGTATGCTAAATCTATTTTTAAAAATAATAATTAGCGACATTAATATCCTGTTCTTTCCTCATCTTATTTCTGATTATTTTTAAAGAAGGGTTATTTTGTTTATGATCAAACTGAATCTGATTCTATTGGGAAACTATCTTGCATGAGCTCATGAGTTGAACGTATTTCGCAAAGGTTGTTGGTGACCATTGTTTAAGAGAGCCGTTGAAATTGGGTTATACACCATTGGATGTGGGGTACGATTCAGAGAACTAAAGTTAAAATCTGCTGAATGGCATGTTTACAGGGGGATTTCTCTGGCGACAGCATCGCCTGCTATCCAATGACACTTTGCTGGTTTTTTTGGTCTTGGGGGATTTCTCCCCACCAAGGCCGCACTTAGAGGGATTTCATGCAGCTTGACAGCAGGAAAGGTCCTCGCAGATTGGGGCGTCATTGTGTCCGGCAGCCCCGATGTTCCCCCCTCCCCGATTTTGAGGCCCCACAGCGAGGGCGAGATCCTGATCGCCCAATTTGGGACTCGTGCGCAATTCACCCATTGCGTCCGGATCCACAATGGGGTCGCTTAATCGCGCCTGTGAATTTGAAGGAGTGGACTATAAAGATGAAAAGCAAAAGGGAAAAATAATTGAGTTTTCTTTGTTAATCCTGATTATGCCACCTGCATAAAGAGATGAAACATTGGGTTCATTTATCCTTTGCCTTTTTACCATTTTTGCATCTTTTTACCCCGCCAAATAATTAGTAATCCAATTTCAATGTCAAGCAGCGTAACATGCACAGTTTGAAATGACAAACTGGATAAGGTACCCGTAGGTTAAAGAGGTAGTCTCACCAACAAAATTTCCTGTGAATAGTAGTCAGCTAAGTATAATTGGGATCAGATTTGCCGTCCCTTTAGATTTAAAAAAAATGCTCAAGCACCGTTTGCTAATGACCTCATTTGAGGAGTTACTGAGCCAAAACATTTGACGAATGCAGTTTACGTGCGCACAGCTAAGGTCAAGGAGTCTTGAAATAATTATGATGCAGTTTGACAATAGATTCCCATTAGAGTTTGAATTAGTTGTGCTATTGGACTTGCTTAAAATGTTAGCACAGTAAAATAAATCAAACAAAAGTTAATTTTCATTTTTAATTGATTTTCAAGTTCAATTCTTTTTTAGAATATGGGTTTGGCGATCGGTATTGGCGCATTTGTGTGCCCATAAGCAACAGTTCGTCCTGAAATTGTCCCTTTGGGCTTAATTATTTATTTGATGTGTGAGCTGCCAGTGCCTGTTGTGCATCATGCAGTTTATTCAAATGAAGACCTGGTGATCAGGAACCCAAAGAGAAGTACGTCCTGAGGGGTGAGGGCCTGGGAGCAGCAATGGGAGGAGTCAGTTGTGAAGACTGTGGATATTGGGGCAGCATTCCTGCTCCTCCTGGCTCCACAGGAATGATTTTTAATTATTAAAAGGACTTAGTCTTGCCTTTCTGTGGCGGCCACGGACTAGATTGTACTGGCCGCTGAAGAAGGCTGAGCAGAGCAGGCCCAGAAACGCCTTCACTCATCATAAACCAAATTCCCAGAGGGGACCTTAAGCAGCTGCCAGCCTCCTCTTTAGCATATACCGAGATCACAATACCTGCTTTAGGCTGCCACTTTGGGTGGCAATAAAACTGACCGTGTGCATTTAGTGGTGGCATGCATGCTCCTGTATGGTGGCATGGGCCATCCCAATAAATTTGTCATCATTTGTCTGTAAGCAGGTGCACCACATTCCAATCTCTACTCCATGATAAAATTCTCCTACTTTCCCCCCCGCCTTACTGAAAACAATATTGGAAACTTCAGCACGGTTCCTAGTGATGTCAGTTCAACTTTCTGTCAGTGAATTTTTAAATGACGGGAGAACCATAAATCAGAATGGAAGTTAATTCCAATCAACTAATGTTTGATTTTTAAGTGCGATATTGGCAACAGAACTCTTTTTTTTTTTAAATAATTTTTATTGAAAGAGTTTTTCCATACAGACATTTACCCCTACAAATTTTTAAATTATTTACAACACAATCCCTCTAGGCAAATGTCCCTCCCTCGCCCGCCCACTCGCGCGCACCAGTCCTCCCCCCCCCCCCCCCCCCCAGGCAACCTTAACAACCAAGGCAGCCTACAGTTTCAGACATGAGCAGTGAGCAGGCTTGCCCGCGTTACAGTCGTGCGTGTCCCCCCACGACCCTTGCTGCCCCCCCCCCTCCCCCCCCCCCCCCCCCCCCCCCCCCGGGTTGCTGCTGCCACGACCCCGAACGTCTATCTCTGATCTAAAAAGTCAAGGAAAGGTTGCCACCGCCTGGCGAATCCCTGTACCGACCCTCTCAGGGCAAATTTGATCCTTTCTAGCTGAATATAGCTAGCCATATCGTTAATCCAAGTTTCAACGCTTGGAGGCCTCGCGTCCTTCCATTGAATTAATATCCTTCGTCGAGCCACTAGGGACGCAAAGGCCAGTATTCCGGCCTCCCTAGCCTCCTGTACCCCCAGTTCTACCCCGACCCCAAAGATCGCAAGCCCCCATCCTGGTTTGACCCTGGACCCCACCACCTTCGACACCGTCCTTGCCACCCCCTTCCAGAACCCTTCCAGCACCGGACATGCCCAGAACATATGCACATGGTTCGCTGGGCTTCCCAGACATCTGACACACCTGTCCTCACCCCCAAAGAACCGGCTCATCCTTGTCCCCGTCATGTGAGCTCTATGCAGCACCTTAAATTGAATGAGGCTCAGTCTCGCACACGAGGAGGAAGAGTTGACCTTCTCCAGTGCATCCGCCCACGTCCCGTCTTCTATCTGCTCTCCCAGCTCCCCTTCCCACTTGGCTTTCAGCTCCTCCCCCGATGCTGCTTCCGCCTCCTGCATTATCTTGTAGATGTCTGATATCTTCCCCCCTCCGACCCAGACCCCCGAGAGCACCCTATCACTCGCCCCCTTACTGGGGAGCAGGGGAAACCCCTCCACCTGCCGCCTAGCAAATGCCTTCACTTGTAAATATCTGAACATGTTTCCCGGGGGGAGCTCAAACTTCTCCTCCAGCCCTCCCAGGCTCGCAAACCTCCCCTCTATAAACAGGTCCTTCAGCTGCCGTATGCCCACCCTGTACCAGCTCTGAAATCCCCCGTCGATGTTCCCCGGGATGAATCTATGGTTCCCTCTTATTGGCGCCGCCAACAGACCTCCCATTTCACCCCTATGTCGCCTCCACTGCCCCCATATCTTGAGGGTGGCCGCCACCACCGGGCTCGTGGTGTACCTTGTGGGGGGGAGCGGCCATGGTGCCGTTACTAGGGCCCCCAGGCTTGTGTTGCCACAGGACGCCCTCTCCATTCGTTTCCAAGCTGCCCCCTCCCCTTCCATCATCCACTTGCGCACCATTGACACATTTGCCGCCCAGTAGTACCCCGAGAGATTGGGCAGTGCCAGCCCTCCACTGTCCCTACTCCGCTCCAAAAAGAGCCTCCTCACCCTTGGGGTGCCATGCGCCCACACGTAGCTCATGATGCTACTCGTCACCTTTTTGAAGAAGGCCCTAGGGAGGAAGATGGGCAAGCACTGAAATAAAAACAAGAACCTTGGGAGGACCGTCATTTTGATTGACTGCACCCTCCCCGCCAGCGACAACGGTACCATGTCCCACCTCTTAAACTCCTCCTCCATCTGTTCCACCAGCCTGGAAAAGTTCAACTTGTGGAGGGTCCCCCAGTTCCTTGCCACCTGCACCCCTAAGTACCTAAAGCTCTTTCCTGCTCGCTTGAAGGGGAGTCTCCCAATACCCTCTCCCTGGCCCCCCGGGTGTATCACAAAAACCTCGCTTTTGCCCAAATTTAATTTGTACCCCGAAAAGTCCCCAAACTCTGCTAATAGTTCCATTATCTCCGGCATTCCCCCTTCTGGGTCTGCCACGTACAGCAGTAGATCATCCGCATACAGCGATACTCGATGTTCCTCCCCTCCCCTAGTCAGTCCTCTCCACCCCCCTGAACCCCTCAGTGCCATCGCCAACGGTTCAATCGCCAGTGCGAAAAGTAGGGGGGATAGGGGACATCCCTGCCTGGTCCCTCGGTGGAGCCCGAAATACTCCGACCTCCTCCCGTTTGTCACTACACTCGCCGTCGGGGCCGAGTAGAGCAACTTCACCCACTTAATAAACCCTTCCCCAAACCCAAACCGTTTCAACGTCTCCCACAGGTACTCCCACTCCACCCTATCGAATGCCTTCTCCGCGTCCAGCGCTACCACTATCTCAGCCTCCCCCTCCACTGCCGGCATCATAATTACATTCAGCAATCTCCGCACGTTCGTGTTGAGCTGCCGCCCCTTCACGAACCCCGTCTGGTCCTCATGGATTACCCCTGGCACACAATCCTCTATTCTAGCTGCCAGGATCTTTGCCAGCAACTTGGCATCCACGTTCAGAAGCGAGATAGGCCTGTAGGACCCGCACTGCACGGGGTCTTTATCCCGCTTCAATATCAGGGAGATCAGAGCCTGCGACATTGTCGGGGGCAGAACCCCCCCCTCTCGCGCCTCATTAAAGGCTCGTACCAGTACCGGTCCCACCAAGTCCACATTTTTCTTATAGAATTCCACCGGGAACCCATCTGGCCCCGGCGCCTTCCCCGCTTGCATCTGACCTATTCCCTTGACTAGCTCCTCTAGCCCTATTGGCGCCCCCAGCCCTTCTACCAGCCCCTCCTGGACCCTTGGGAACCTCAATTTGTTTAGGAAGTCCTCCATTCCCCCTCTCCTTGTCGGCGGCTCAGACCGATACAACTCCTTGTAAAAATCCCTGAAGACCCCGTTCACTTCTTGCCCCTTCTGCACTACCTTCCCGCCCCTCTCCTTCACTCCCCCAATCTCCCTAGCCGCATCTCGTTTGCGAAGCTGGTGTGCCAGCATCCTGCTCGCCTTTTCCCCATACTCATAGACCGCGCCCTGTGCCCTTCTCCACTGCGTCTCTGCCTTCCTGGTGGTCAGCAGGTCAAACTTGACCTGCAGGCTGCGCCGTTCTTCCAGCAGCCCCTCCTCTGGTGCCTCCGCATATCTCCTATCCACTTCCAATAGCTCCCCCACCAGCCTCTCCCTCTCCTGCCTCTCCTTTCTTTCTCTATGCGCCCTTATGGAGATCAGCTCTCCCCTGATCACTGCCTTCAGGGCCTCCCAGACCATCCCCACCTGCACCTCACCCGTGTCATTCAAGTCCAGATAGCTCTCAATGCTCTTCCGGACCCTTTTACACACCTCGTCGTCCGCTAACAGCCCCACATCCAGCCGCCACAGCGGGCGCTGGTCCCGCGCCTCCCCCATTTCCACATCCACCCAATGCGGTGCATGATCAGAGATCGCAATGGCCGAGTACTCAGCTTCCCGTACCCTCGGGCTCAGCCCCCTGCTCAACACGAAGAAATCGATTCTGGAGTACACTTTATGGACGTGGGAGAAAAAGGAATACTCCCTCGCCCTCGGCCTACCAAACCTCCATGGGTCTACTCCTCCCATCTGCTCCATGTACCCCCTCAGCACTTCTGCCGCTGCCGGCCTCCTATTGGTCCTTGCGCTCGATCTGTCTAGCCCGGGGTCCAGCACTGTGTTAAAGTCCCCCCCCATGATCAAGCCCCCTGCCTCCAGTCCCGGAATGAGGCCCAATAGGCGCCTCATAAAACCCGCGTCATCCCAGTTCGGGGCATATACGTTGACCATCACCACTTTCTCCCCCTGCAGCTTACCCTTCACCATCACATACCTACCCTCCTTATCCGCCACCACCTCCTCCGCCACGAACGACACCCTCTTTCCCACCAGAATCGCCACCCCCCGGTTCTTTGCGTCCAATCCAGAGTGGAACACCTGTCCCACCCACCCCCTTCTCAGGCGAACCTGGTCCACTACCTTCAAATGGGTCTCCTGTAACATTGCTACATCAGCCTTCAGTCCCTTCAGGTGTGAGAATACCCTTGATCTCTTGACCGGCCCATTCAACCCCCTCACGTTCCAAGTGATCAGCCGGGTCGCGGGACGACCCGCCCCCTTCCCCTGCCGATTAGCCATGTCCTGTTCCCTGCTCGCCCCGGGTCGACCCTCCCCTTCTGACCCGCTCCCCATGGCGATGTCCCCCTCCCCCCACCTCTCCAGTCCTCCACTTCCCGTTTCTGGTCTTTTCAGCAGCAACCCGGTGTCCCTCCCTAACCCCCCTCCCCCCCCCCCCCCAGGCTAGGACCCCTCCTAGCCGCGATGTACCCTCCATCGTACTCCCGTAAGTCAGCTGGTTCACGCTGACCCGGCTGCTCCTGCCCCACTCCGACTCCCCCCGGCTCGGGGGGGGGCCTCCCCCCCCCCTTGCCACTCCTCCCTGGCCCCGCTCCAGCGCGGGAAAGGTCGCCATTGCTAGCCACGCCCCGCACTCCTCCCCTCCCCCCTCCTCTGCCCCGCGCGCGGGAAAACAGAGGAAAGCCCGCGCTTTCGCCCTGCCACACCCCACCCCGCCATCTTCAGTTCCACCCCCGTCCCCGTCCATGCCTGTAAAAGAACCCCCCCTAGGAGCCCATATCCCCGATCTGCTCTCCCCCCCGTCCCACCTCCCCAACTTAACATTATAAATAACAGATAAATAACAAATAACAATGTACTTAACAGTCGCCCTCTACCAAACAGCATAAATAACCATAAATAACCATGAATAACCACAATAACAATAACTAAGGGAAGTTGGCAAAGGGGGAAAAAACATCAGAAGAAAAACCACAGCAAGAGTTCAAAATCCAAACAAAGAATTCAGCTGAAAGTACCCGAGCGGCTACGGCCGCCAAGTATCCCCTGGGTCTAATTCGAGTCCAGTTTCTCTTCCTGTACAAAGGCCCACGCCTCCTCTGGGGACTCAAAATAGTGGTGTTGGTTCCTGTAGGTGACCCACAAGCGCGCTGGCTGCAGCATTCCGAACCTGATCCGTTTTGCATGTAGCACCGCCTTCGTCCGGTTGTACCGGGCCCGCCGCTTTGCCACCTCCGCACTCCAGTCCTGGTAGACCCTCACCGTCGAATTCTCCCACTTGCTGCTCCTTTCCCTCTTGGCCCATTCCAGCACTCTCTCACGGTCGCTGAGTCGCTGGAACCGCACCAGCACCGCCCTCGGGGGCTCATTTGCTCTTGGCCTCCTAGCCATGACCCTGTAGGCCTCTTCCAGCTCCAGGGGCGAAGGGACGGCCCCTGCCCCCATCAGGGAGCTCAGCATTTCTGCTACATATCCCGGGAGGTCTGACCCCTCCAGGCCTTCTGCCAGGCCCAAGATCCTCAGGTTCTTCCGCCTCATTCGGGTATCCAGCTCCTCAAAACGGCTCTGCCATTTCAGGTGGAGTGCCTCGTGCACCTCTACCTTTCCCACGAGGACCGTGGCCTCCTCCTCCCTCACAGTCATCTCCTGTTGCAGCTCCCGAATCGACGCCTCTTGGGTCGCCTGGGCTCCCATCAGCCTGGTGGTCGTCGCATTCATTGACTCCAAGAGCTCCATTTTCAGCTCCGTAAAGAAGCGCAGGAGAGCGGCCTGCTGCTCCTCCGCCCATTTCCTCCATTCCTCGGGTGCTCCACCGGCCGCCATTTTGGTCTTCTTCCCCCGCTTTTTTTTGGGAGCTGCTGTTGCTTTCTTTACCACCCCACTCCGGGTACCGACCATAAAGTTGGTCTGGTTCTCTTCAGGGAGCCTTCCCCCACCGGGATTTGTCCTTACAGCGCCGTTGGGGCCCTCCAATCGGCCCGAAAACACCTTTGTAGCAGGAGCAGCCAAACGTGCGACTTAGCTGGTCATAGCCGCAACCGGAAGTCTCCGGCAACAGAACTCTAACCAACTGAACATTATTCCCATAGACAGCTTTCAAGGGTGAAATTATTTTAATAACTAGGACCAGAGGGCATAAACTCGGAGTAACAGGTCACCCATTTAAGACAAAGATGAGGAGGAATTTCTTCTCCCAGAGGGTAGTGAATCTTTGGAATCCTTTAATAATAATCTTTATTATCATCACCTTACATTAATACTGCAATGAAGTTACTGTGAAAATCCCTTGGTCACCACACTCGGTGCCTGTTTGGGTACACAGAGGGAGAATTCAGAATGTCCAATTCATCTAACAGGCATGTCTTTCGGGTTATGTGGGAGGAAACTGGGGCGCCCAAAGGAAATCCATGCAGACACGGGGAGAATGTGCAGACTCCACACAGACAGTAACCCAAGCTGAATTGAACCTGGGACACTGGCACTGTGAAGCAGCAATGTTTTAAAAAAATTTAGAGTACCCAATTAATTTTTTCCAATTAGGGTCAATTTAGCGTGGCCAATCCACCAAGCTTTTGGGTTGTGGGGGCAAAACCCATGCAAACAGGGGGAGAATGTGCAAACTCCACACGGACAGTAACCCAGAGCCGGGATCGAACCTGAGACCTTGGCGCCGTGAGGCCGCAGTGCTAACCCACTGAGCCACCATGCTGCCCTGTGAAGCAGCAATGTTAACCACTGTGCTACCGTTTGGGCAGCATGGTAGCACAAGTGGATAGCACTGCGGCTTCACAGCACCAGGGTCCGAGGTTCGATTCCCCACTGGGTCACTCTCTGTGCGGAGTCTGCAAGTTCTCCCCGTGTCTGCGTGGGTTTCCTCCGGGTGCTCTGGTTTCCTCGCACAGTCCAAAGACGTGCAGATTAGGTGGATTGGCCATAATTAATTGCCCTTAGTGACCAAAAAGGTTAGGAGGGATTATTGGGTTACGGGGATAGGGTGGAAGTAAGGGCTTAAGTGGGTCGGTGCAGACTCGATGGGCTGAATGGCCTCTTTCTGTACTGTATGTTCTATGTTCTATGTCCCGTACAATACCTTTATCGCAGAGAGCTGGAGAAGCTGGGTCGTAAGTACATTCAATGCTGAAAGAGACAGATTTTTAATCAGTAAAGGAAACGGGGGTTAAAGAGAAAAGGTGGTAAAGTGGAGTTGAAGATGATCATATCAGATCATTCATGATCCCATTGAATGGCGAAACAGAATCAGTGGGCAGAATGGCTGACTTCTGCTCCTACATCTTGGGGTTTTATGGTCGAAATTTTCCGATGTTACTTATTTCTGGCGGTCATGATGTGGAGTGATGGAACATAGAACATAGAACATAGAAAAAAACAGTACAGAACAGGCCCTTCGGCCTGGATTAATCATAGATTATCATTGAAATTTACAGTGCAGAAGGAGGCCACTCGGCCCATCGAGTCTGCACCGGCTCTTGGATAGAGCATCCGACCTGAGGTCAACACCTCCAACCTATCCCCATAACTCAGTAACCCCACCCAACGCTAAGGGCAATTTTGGACACTAAGGGCAATTTATCATGGCCAATCCACCTAACCTGCACATCTTTGGACTGTGGGAGGAAACCGGAGCACCCGGAGGAAACCCACACACACACTGGGAGGATGTGCAGACTCCGCACAGACAGTGACACAAGCCGGAATCGAACCTGGGACCCTGGAGCTGTGAAGCAATTGTGCTATCCACAATGCTACCGTGCTGCCCTTAAGAACAAATTAATCTACACTCCATTATTCTCCCATAATCCATGTACCGATCCAATAGCCGCTTGAAGGTCCCTGACATTTCCGACTCAACTACTTCCACAGGCAGTGCATTCCATGCCCCCACTATATCTTCCACCATTCACCTTAAATTTATTTCCCCTTGTAATGGTTTGTTCCACCTGGGGAAAAAGTCTCTGACTGTCTACTCTATCTATTCCCCTGATCATCTTATAAACCTCTATCAAGTCACCCCTCATCCTTCTCCGTTCTAATGAGAAAAGGCCTAGCACCCTCAACCTTTCCTCGTAAGACCTACTCTCCATTCCAGGCAACATTCTGGTAAATCTCCTTTGCACCTTTTTCAAAGCTTCCACATTCTTCCGAAAATGAGGTGACCAGAACTGCACGCAGTACTCCAAAAATGGTCTTACCAAGGTTTTGTACAGCTGCATCATCACCTCACGGCTCTTAAATTCAATCCCTCTGCTGATGAACGCTAGCACACCATAGGCCTTCTTCACAGCTCTATCCACTTGAGTGGCAACTTTCAAAGATCTATGAACACAGACCCCAAGATCTCTCTGCTCCTCCACATTGCCAAGAACCCTACCATTAACCCTGTATTCCGCATTCATATTTGTCCTTCCAAAATGGGGATTACAAATTACAGAATATTCCTTCACATAGAGCAGTGATTGGAAAAACCTAAAAGGTATAAAACAAAATAATATATTTTATGGCACTACTAATATTTCTAAAGGTCTAATGACACCTAGAAACATCAGAGCAACATCATAGAGACACATACGGTACAGAAGGAGCCCATTTGGCCCATCAAGTCCATGCCAGCTCCCTGCAGAGTGATCCAGTTAACTTCATTCCCCTGTTCGATACGATTATTGTGGATAGAGCTTACTTCAAATTTTTAGAAACAAGTTCACAACACCAAGAAAACGATGATTCAGACTTATTCAGGCAGTATTCCGGGTTATATAGAGCCCTGCAGCATTTTCTGAATACTTGAATCCATCCATATCAGCTATAAATAAGGTGACTGTGACAACAGATGTAATTTTACTCTAATGTCATTGGTTATAAGACCATAAGACATAGGAGCAGAATTAGGCTACTTAGCCCATGGAGTCTGCTCCGCCATTTAATCATGGCTGATATTTTCTCATTCCCATTCTCCTGCCTTCTCCTCATAGCCCCTGATCCTCTTATTAATCAACAACCTATCTATCTCTGTCTTAAAGACACTCAGTGATTTGGCCTACACAACCTTCTGCGGTAAAGAGTTCCACAGATTCACCACCCTCTGGCCGAAGAAATTCCTCCTCATCTCTGTTTTAAAGGATTGTCCCTTTAGTCTGAGATGGTGTCCTCTGGTTCTAGTTTTTCCTACAAGTGGAAACATCCTCTCCACGTCCACACTATCCAGGCCTCGCAGTGTCCTGTAAGTTTCATTAAGATCCCCCTCATCCTTCTAAACTCCAACGAGTACAGACCCAAAGTCCTCAACCGTTCCTCATACGAAAAGTTCTTCATTCCAGGGATCATCCTTGTGAACATCCTCTGGACCCTTTCCAAGGCCAGCACATCTTTCCTTAGATACGGAGCCTAAAACTGCTCACCATACTCCAAATGGGGTCTGACCAGAGCCTTATACAGCCTCAGAAGTACATCCCTGGTCTTGCATTCTAGCTCTCTTGACATGAATGCTAACATTGCATTTGCCTTCTTAACTGCCGACTGAACCTGCACATTAACCTTAAGAGAATCGTGAACAAGGACTCCCAAGTTCCTTTGTACTTCTGATTTCCTAAGCATTTCCCCATTTAGAAAATAATCTATGCCTAAATTCCTCCTTCCAAAGTTCATAACCTCACACTTTTCCACATTGTATTTCATTTGCCATTTCATTGCCCCCTCCCCCAGCTTGTCCAAATCCTTCTGCAGCCCCCTTGCTTCCTCAATACTACCTGTCCCTCTGCAGATCTTTGCGTCATCTGCAAACTTAGGAACAGTGCCTTCAGTACCTTCTTCCAGATCATTAATGTATATTGTGAAAAGTTGTGGTCCCACTCGTCAACGACTGCCATCCTGAAAAATACCCCTTTATCCTCACTCTCTGCCTTCTGCCAGTCAGCCAATCCTCTATCCATGCCTAAATCTTACCCTTAACACCATGAGCTTTTAACCTATTTAACAGTCTCCTTTTGCAGCACCTTGTCAAAGGCCTTCTGGGTGTCTAAATAAATCATGTCTACTGGTTCTCCTTTGTCCAACTTCCTTGGTACCTCTTTAAGAACTCTAACAGATTTGTCAGACACGACCGCCCTTTGACAAAGCCGTGCTGACTCAGTCCTATTTTACCATGCACTTCCAAGTACTTTGCGATCTCATCTTTAATAACAGACTTTAAAATCTTACCAATGGCCGAAGTCAGGCTAACCGGCCTATAATTTCCAGTCCCCTCTGCCTCCCTCTCTTCTTAAATAGTGGTGTTACATTAGCCACTTTCCAGTCATCTGGGACACTTCTTGCTTCCAGTGATTCCTGAAAGATCATCACCAATGCCTCCACAATTTCCTCAGCTATCTCTTTTAGAACCCTGGGGTGTAGTCCATCCGGTTCAGAAAAGGAAAGTTAAGAAAAACCTGGTTGGTACTCATAAGAGTTAAGGGAGTCTCTTTTATCAAATGAGGATAAGTCATTTCAGTTTTCTCACCGATACCATGTGAGTAATTTTATCAGGAAGTGAGAAGCAAGTTCACCTATGACCTGAAGAGTTCTCTGAGGTCTAAAGAGATTTTGATTATTTTTACTTAGGTTTGGTATTTAGGTCACGTGGTTACAGATTTGAATTTCTTGGGATATTGTTCGACATTAGAGGGACGATATAAAGAAAATTTTTGTTTTACGTCTGAGGTTTCCTACCAGCAATGCACTTATATCGTACAGGTCAAATTGAAGCTTAAATTGTTGCCACGTTCTTTGTCTGCTATTGACCACTGTGGACCACAATCATTGGTCCACTGCATTAAGTACATCCAAAATGTAGGTGTTCATTTCCAAGCTGGACCTTTTTTCTTTCTTATCCTGTCATTGATCATAATGTGCTTGGTGGCGAATTCATTGTGGATGTCTTGCTGAAACTTCAAAGGTTGCACTTGAAAGGTAAGCCACTCACTGCTGAACCTACCACTTCCTCTATTTGCATCTCCATGGATACATAGCAACAGAGATCTTCTTGGCCTATCCAATATATCAAGTATCTAAGGTTCTATTACTGGCCTCCTGACAATGCACTCATTTATGGGAGTGGAGGTGGCTCTGTATCTGTGTTCACAGCAGTACTGTTGTGTGAGACCTCAGGCGCAGTGATTCTCTGTACACTAGATGATCCCTGTTCTTTATCTTAAATTACCCACTTCAATTCATCAAGGCTTGTCAGCCCCAAAAGCCTGTCAATTTTTGAGGCATAGCCGCTGTTGTTGAACTTATGAGGTATTTGAAAACAAGTTTCTATGTTGTGATTTTCACAATAGTTATGAGATGGTTTTCTTATCTCCTGCCACATTTTTCAGGGGACAGAGCTGGTGTTCAACCATTCTTCCAGCTTTTTTTACCATGTGGATTGAAGAGGGATGGGAGTGCATGAGCTAACAAATCCAACGTCCTGACCAGTTTTTCTTATATAACATAGTACATCGATTTCCATGAAAGGGGCCTAGTGTATAAACTTCTGGACCATAGCTCTGAAGCTTCCAATCAGCACATCTGGGCAGTTTGTTTTTGTAAGAGTTAGGGAAACTCACTTCCTGCTGACTAAGGTGTTAAACTGTGATCACTACAGCTGAGCTTTGATTGGATGGCTTAAGTTCTCAAACAGTGGCTATTCTGGTGCTACTGACAGGAAACTGCTGCATTCCTGCATGTTAACAAATTGAGCAGTTTAGACAAACAAATCACCGTTAGGGCCCCTAATGGATAACACTCCAAAAAGTGGCACTTGATGTCGAGATCTACCCAAAGCATTATGCATTTGTTGCAAAAATGTGAAGTGTTTTTTTGGAAAAAAAATAATTTTTCTGTTATCGGAATATATAGATGTACCCTTGTACAAACCTTTGTGGACTGTTTGGCAATGTCTAAAAATATCATTGCTGAAATACAACAATAACTTGCATTTATATAGCACCTCTCATATAGGAGTTTCATGAGAGCATTCTCAAACAAAATTTGACTTTAAGCCACATAAGGAAATTTTAGGACATGTCACCTGTAAGGGACTTTCCTGTTTGTTCTCGTTTGTTCCTTACTTCCCTTTTCTTTTATATTTTGCTGTTACATCTTGATCCATGGATGAGTAATGGATCTGTGACTTTAAAGCAAAGCAGCCTGTGTGTGGCCTATGCCTTTAAATTCAAGCAGAGGATTGCAGCAGCAGGAGACTTCAGTAATGACTCCAGTTGATTGATTTGGCTGATGGCCAACAAATTGGAAAATAGGAGGCAATGCTTTGCCCAGTGACAGGTAGTGATTAGACCCAGTCACACTGCTGTGTTCCTC
Organism: Scyliorhinus canicula; assembly: GCF_902713615.1. Lineage (NCBI taxonomy): Eukaryota > Metazoa > Chordata > Chondrichthyes > Carcharhiniformes > Scyliorhinidae > Scyliorhinus > Scyliorhinus canicula. The sequence goes on along the minus strand of NC_052151.1, from coordinate 62,614,015 downwards.
AGTGACAAGGCTTGCTTTTTCATTTCACTTTCATCTCTGCAAGCTGGATGGAGGAATCTAATCAAGTCACTCCAGAAATATGAACACAGTATCACCTGAGGAAGGAGCAGTGCTCCGAAAGCTAGTGTTTGAAACAAACCTGTTGGACTTTAACCTGGTGTTGTAAGACTTCTTACTGTGCTCACCCCAGTCCAACGCCGGCATCTCCACATCAGAAATATGAAGTTAATTCTCACCAAAAAGGTCACTGTGAGAATCCAATAACTCTGTCTCTCTCTGAAAAGAAGGGACTGTGCAAGCTGAATCCAGAGTCTGATAACTCTCTCTGTGGATAGGAGGCTGGTGCTAAGCCAGAGGTGCCTCATGGAAAAACTGTGAGGAAGATATATTGCTGAGCTGCAAAGATGATCACTCTTACCATGAAGAGGGTGCACTGACGATCATCATCTGAAGCCAGGACTCCTAACTTTTGACCTCAATCCTTATTATTTTTCCACTCTCTCCTTTCCTTTCTGTGTTTGTCTGTCTTATGTGTGTGGGTAGAGGGTGAGACCGTAAAGGGCAGGGGGTCAGGTGTTAAAGGACATTTAACAACTGCATATTTCAAATTCATCCTTGTTATAAATAAACAGGAATTGTGTTTAAACATAAAAAAACCTGGGGCTGGATTCTCCAAAAATGGGGCTACATCCCCACGCCAGACTTTCCTTAAAATAATTAAGACCTATTCACCTACCTGCAGGTGGCTGGCAGGGGCTTGGAGTGCTTCTTTCAGCTTCAGCTGCGGATACGGGCCCCCACACGTCCGGTTCCGCGCATGCACACGGCGGCGGCCTCCAACGACCAAGCCGAACGGCGGACCTGGACCAACAAAGAAGGTCCCAATGATCTGCCCCGTGCCGCTACATCTAACCTGCCCAATCTCCGCCCTGGACTGAATCCCAACCGGCCAGACGTGGTCAGAACCAGTCCGACGGGAATTCGGCCGGTTGGGACCGGAGCATCGTCGGGAGGGCCTCTGGCAATGGCCCCCCAACCACGCGTCATAAATCGCGCGGAAGCGGCGCAGGGCCCGATTCGGGCATCAAAGTGGATTCTCCGCCCCTGTGCCAAACGTGCTTTTTGAGCGGGGCTGCAGAGTCCCTGGTGACTGTAATTATTGGGCAGCCAAAGTGGAAGTCAGGCACAGGAGGCCTATAGAAGCACGTTTTTTTGGCAGAACCTGAATGTCAAGACTCCGATTAAAATCTGCTTCTAATCAGCACAGGGTGCAGGAGTGGGTAAAACTTCCATTGATCCCAACCATAGTGACCGGTGTCAGGAGGTGGGATGCAGTGGACAGATTGTTTGAGGGGTAACATGAAACACAATAATCCCTTGAAGAAACTTGAATTATGAACATTAACTTATGAGGCCACTGGCGATTCAGGCTTGCAATTCCTGCTTTATCCTGCCCTACCCCATCCCCCTTAAGTCCTCAAGACCATTGTATGGCCAGATCAATGCTATTCAAACGAAGTGACCCTGCACGATTCTGGATGCTCCCTCACAGCCAGGAGCAGAGGTAGCCATCTTCCACTATGCCACACGTTTTGCTGGATGGGGCAAGGTTGACGTATTTGGTCTCCATTTGCATTTATTGGGCCAGATTTTAATCTTTAAGGTGGAAGTCATGAGTCGGGAGATTTCCTGACATCACCAGGCCTCTTCCTACCTGGTAGTGCCTGCCAGCACTATTGCAATCCGATGAAGGCTGGAAAGGTCTAGAGCCATGCCTGTTGCTAGATCTCCTCCCTTGCTTTCCGTAGCAACCTTGGGTACACCCTGTCTGGCCCAGAGAACTTATCTATCCTGATGCTTTTCAAAATTTCCAGCACATCCTCCTTCTTAATACCAACGAGCCGATTAACCTGGTTCACGCTGTTCTCACGAGCAACATCGTCCCTGGCTCGAGTGAATACTGAAGCAAAATATTCATTTAGGGCCTCTCCTACCTCCTCAGTCTCCAGGCACAAGTTCCCTCCACTATCTCTGATCGGATCGACTCTCACTCTGATCATCCTCTTATTTCTCACATAAGTGTAGAAGGCCTTGTGGTTTTCCCTCAATCTTTTCCGCCAGGGCTTTTTCATGCCCCCTTCTAGCTCTCCTAAGTCCATTTTTGAGTTCCTTCCTACCTTGTAACCCTCTCAAGCAGTGCCAGATCCTTGCTTCCTCAACCTTACATTTTTTTTAAATAAAAAAAAAAAAAAATTTAGTGTACCCAATTAATTTTTTTCCAATTGAGGGGCAATTTAGCGTGGCAAATCCACCTAGCCTGCACATCTTTGGGTTGTGGGGGTGAAACCCACGCAAACACGGGGAGAATGTGCAAACTCCACATGGACAGTGACCCAGAGCTTGGATCGAACCTGGGACCTCGGCGCCGTGAGGCTACAGGGCTAACCCACTGCGCCACCGTGCTGCCCTCCTCAACCTTACATAAGCTTCCTCCTTCCTCTTGACTGGAAGCTCCACTTCTCTTGTCATCCAAGGCTCCTTCACCTTACCATTCCTTCCTCGTCTCAGTGGGACAAAACTATCCAGCACTCGCAGCAAGTGCTCCTTAAACAACCCCCACATTACTGTTGTGTATTTCCCTGAGAACATCTGTTCCCAATTTATGCTCCTCAGCTCCTGTCTAATAGCAGTATAATTTCCCCTCCCCCAATTAAATACCTTCCCATACTGTCTGTTCCTATTCCTTTCCATGACTATGGTAAAGGTCAAGGAGTTGTGGCCACTGTCACCGAAATGCTCTCCCACCGAAACATCTGACACCTGGTCTGGTTCGGTGCCAAGCACCAAATCCAAAATGGGCTCCCCCCTGGTCGGCCTATCTACATATTGAGGCAGGAATCCTTCCTGTACACATCTGACAAAATCTGCTCCATCCAAACCATTTGCACGAAGGAAGTTCCAGTCAATATTAGGGAAGTTGAAGTTACCCATGACAACAACTCTGTTACTTCTGCACCTTTCCAAGATCTGCCACCCAATCTGTTCCTCCATCTCTCTGCTGCTATTGGGAGGTCTGTAAAAACTCCCAATAAAGTGACTGCTCCTTCCTTGTTTCTGACTTCCACCCATACTGACTCAGTAGACAAACCCTCCTCGACTACCCCCTTTACTGCAGCAGTGATGCACTCCCTAATTAACAGTGCTACCCCTACTCTTTTACCCCCCTCCTTATTCTTCTTAAAACATCTAAACCCTGGAACATCTAACAACCATTCCTGCCCCTGAGAAATCCATGTCTCCGTAATGGCCACAACATCGTAGTTCCAAGTACCGATCAATGCTCTAAGTTCATCTCCCTTATTCCTGATACTCCTTGCATTGAAACAGACACACTTTAACCCATTCCACCGAGTGCAACTTTGCTCTATCAACTGTCTATCCTTCCTCACAGACTCGCTGCATACTATTTATGCCTGTTCAACAGCTACCTATCATCTGATCTGTAGATCTGGTTCCCATCCCCCTGCCAAACTAGTTTAAACCTTCCCAAAGAGGTCTAGCAAACCTCCCGCCCAGGATATTGGTGCCCCTCCAGTTTAGATGCCACCCCACCTTCATGTACAGGTCCCACATTCCCCAGAAGGTATCCCAATGATCCACATATCTGAAGCCTTCCCTCCTGCACCAGCCCTGTAGCCACATGTTTAGCTGCTCTCTGTTCCTGGTCTCACTAGCACGTGGTACCGGTAGCAATCCTGAGATTACTACTCTGCTTGTCCTGCTCTTTAGCTTCCAACCTAACTCCATAAAATCACTTTTTAGATCCTCATCCCTTTTCTTAGCTATGCCGTTGGTGCCTATGTGCACCACGACTTCTGGTTGCTCCCCCTCCCCCTTAAGAATCCTGTAGACTCTATCTGAGGCATCCCTGGCAACCAGGAGACAACATACCTCCCGGAAGTCTCGTTCCTGTCTACAGAATCTCCTATCTGCTCCCCGAACCATTGAATCTACTGTCACTATCACGTTTCTAATCCCCCGCCTTCCCTTCTGAGTCACAGTAAAGGCTATTTGTATTGCACAGACATTTTCCGTCAACAGGGGTAGATGGGAGTTACATTTTATCAGCCTGGGTAAAACTGTGAGTATCTAATTTGATTTCTATTGTTTCATCATATAAAATTTATACTTGTCTTTTCCACAGAGAAAACACATGCAGAAAGCATGCATGCACTGTGCCAACCCTGTGCATGCGCAGAAAGAGCATATCACAGGACAGTGGACTGGGAACAACCTCCCAATCAACCATAAAAGCAAAGTACTGCGGATGCTGGAATCTGAAACGAAAGGGAAAATGCTGGAAAATCTCAGCAAGTCTGGCAGCATCTGCAGGGAGAGAAAAGAGCTAACGTTTCGAGTTCGATGATTCTTTGTCAAAGCTAACAGACAGAGAGTGGGAAATATTTATACTGTGGAGTGAGGATGAAAGATGAGTCATAGCCACAGAAACCCAGGGAAACTGGGTGCTAATGGCCACAGAAACCAAGGGGAAAGAGTGCTGATGGCAGTCCCCAGAGCGGACAAAAGATGTGAAAGGTCAAACAGCAGGGAAACTAACATCAGAGGATGAACTGTAGGTGTTGGGGGGAGGGGAAGGGGGAAGCAAAGAGGAGAAAGGTGCAGGAAAGGAGAATAAGATTTGGGGGGGGGGGGGAAATTAAATGTATATTAAGAAAGAAACTCAATTTCTTTACCATTTCTTTCTTATTTAATCCCTTTAATCCCCCCCCCCCCCCCCCCGCCCGATCTATCCACCTTTCCTGCACCTTTCTCCTCTTTGCTTCCCCCTTCCCCTCCCCTTCCTTTTGGTATCTGTGGCCATTAGCACCCGATTTCCCTGGGTTTCTGTGGCTATGACTCATCTTTCATTCTCACTGTCTGTTAGCTTTGACAAAGAGTCATCGGACTCGAAACGTTAGCTCTTTTCTCTCCCTACAGATGCTGCCAGACTTGCTGAGATTTTCCAGCATTTTCCTTTCGCCCCAATAAACCATGATTGGTGTTTTGAGAGGGAATAACCTTAGATACATACAGGTCAAAAACTTCCTCCATGGAAATGATAATGCACCCCCATGACATTCACTATTTGAAAGACTACTGAGCGTGGGCGACCTAGGGGAGGAGAACTGTGCAGACATAAATGGACAACTGTTAGAAGAGGTGCACGTCCCCCTTGGATGAGACAAAAAAAAAGTGGGAGGCAGGGCAATCGGGGAGGACTCTGGATCGAAGCACTGGACAGGGCAAACTTTACCTCCCGATGCGCAGGACTGAGCCTAACACAACTGAACGTGGTGTACAGGGCACACCTAACCAGTACTAGAATGAGCGGGGTCTTCTTGAAGGTGGAGATCAAATGCGAACAGTGCCAGAGAGACATGGCCAACCACACCCACATGTTTTGGGCATGCCCCTGACTTGTCGGGTACTGGACGTCCTTCTTTGAGGCCATGTCCAGGGTTGTGGGAGCGAGGGAGAAGCCCTGCCAACCTGTGGGGGTCTTCGGTGTTTCAGAGCAGCTAGAGCTCTTCATGGGATGGGGGACTGATGACCTAGCCTTTGCCGCCCTCATCACTCACCGGAGACTCCTGCTCAGCTGCCGATCGGCAGCACCACCCAAGGCTGCAGACTGGCTGTCTGACCGGTGGAATTTCTCAGTCTGGAGAAGATAAATTTCACCATCCGTGGGTCAGAAGAAGACTTTCACAGGACGTGGAAGCCGTACACCTCACCAACTTGTTTCAAGAACTGTTCGTGGCCAACAACCAATAAAGTAGTGGTGGGGGGGGGGGGGGGGGCACAGAGCAAGCTATGGGGCAAGGAACAGAAAGAAAGGGGGGAGGTCATGGTGGGGAATGAGAGACGAATGCATCAAAGAGAAACACGGGAGACAGGCAGGAGAGGGGGATTCTATGAGAGACCGGTTTTCTGGCAAATTGATGCCTGAAACACAATGTACATAAACCACTGTAAGTGCGTGTTTTGGCCACGTCTGGCAATGTAAAGTCTGCAAGAGAAATATTTTTGTTAAGCGGGGGGTGCTATTGTGACAGTTGTTGGCTGGAACTTCTTCGTTTGCTGATATATGTGTTGGTCTTGTTTGGCTCTGTGAATTTGTGATATATAATGTTAAAAGCGCAAAACGAAAATTAAAAATGATTGGTGTTTTGGGCATTTCTCCAGTACTTCAATTCAACAACATGTACAGCATTGCACTTTCTAAACCCTCCCATCATTAGTAGATGAGAGACATGTTTCTATAATTCATGTCCAAAGAGTAAGCAGTAAACTTAAGCATAACTAAAACATTCAACTTATTGCATGTTCTAACTTTAGTATTAATTTAACCATGCACTCATTTAAGTACAATAAGGTGACAGATTTGTTCACCACTGAAAACAGTTCGCTTTGCAACATAATCATGTAAGTATGGAGGTTGATGTCTCACAAATGGGTTATCATCTAATCTCAGATGGAGTCTATTTTAAATTATGTTCTTCATTTGAAATGTCTATATCAGAATCGGATGTGCTGCTTACTATAGTGTAAAAGGTTGACGGATAGGTGATGCTAATGTATGACAAATATGATGATATTCTACTGACATCAGTCAGTCATGTATGTATGAGAGAGAGAGAGTGAAAGAGAGTAGCACCGTACCTCAGAGCATCATTCTTACTGTTTAACCTGTTTAAAAGTAAAGTCACCATCGTTTCAGATGGCCTGCTTTCCCCATTGAAGGGGAGAGCTGAATGGTGGTGATCTAACCTGAGGACACCACACCTCAGGCGAGGGGGAAGGTTGAGAAGGTGGGGCCTTCATGAATAACCTCAGCCAGTATGGGAATTGAGCCCATGCTGTTGGCTTTGCTCTGTGTCACAAACTAGCTGTCCAGCCAACCGAGCTAAACCGACCGTCTTAACTAGTTTAGCAGTTATACTACTACACAAGTGTTAAGTAGATAACAGAGTATAACTCGAGTCTGTCTACCAACCAAGTACCATGCCTAGAGTCGACAAATAGACATAACACCCCATAACACTTGAGTGGCATTTTCAGTGCTTAGAAGGATGAATGGTTTTGGTGATGGCTTGTGAACACAGCTTAGCAGTGGTCTTTGATCCTTTTGTGTTGGTCACAAGAAATGGCTGGACAGCATAGAGGGTTGTTTGCCTTCCAGCATGGCCATCGTGCTGAGAAGCACTTTGTCGCCTGGTTTTAGTGGTGTAGCTCTGAATTTCATGTTTCGATTTGCATTCACTCTCATTCAACTCTTCTGTTCTCAATCGCGTTCGCTGACGCTAATCGTTAGAACATAGAACATAGAACAGTACAGCACAGAACAGGCCCTTCGGCCCTCGATGTTGTGCCGAGCCATGATCACCCTACTCAAACCCACATATCCACCCTATACCCGCAACCCAACAACGCTCCCCCTTAACCTTACTTTTTTAGGACACTACGGGCAATTTAGCATGGCCAATCCACCTAACCCGCACATCTTTGGACTGTGGGAGGAAACCGGAGCACCCGGAGGAAACCCACGCACACACGGGGAGGACGTGCAGACTCCGCACAGACAGTGACCCAGCTGGGAATCGAACCTGGGACCCTGGAGCTGTGAAGCATTTATGCTAACCACCATGCTACCGTGCTGCCCACGGTTAGCTCCGTGGTACAGCTTAGGAAGACGTGTACATATGATGTGCAAAAATGAATGTTGCAAGATACTTTCCAATAGTTGAGAGAGGAATCGCTCTATAATTGTGAAGAAAGCAATGCAGCTCTTCCTTCCATTACTTGCTCTCAGCTGTCGCTGTACATATCATATTTTTCAAGGTATGCATAAATCTCCATCAGTTCTTGGCCAATGGGGCATGGTTTTTTGTTGTGTGAAATCTAGATACTTCACTAATTCAGTGAACCCATCTCTGTCGAAATGCAGATGGCCCATCGGTTCTTCTAACCATTTGAGAGATTCCAAACAAGCAAAGTTTTGAGAAGACTCAGAATATAAAAACAGATAGTAAACGTTTCTACAAATATATAAAACAAAAAAGAGTGGCTAAGGTAAATATTGGTCCTTTAGAGGATGAGAAGGGAGTTTTAATAATGGGAGATGAGGAAATGGCTGAGGAACTGAACAGGTTTTTTGGGTCGGTCTTCACAGTGGAAGACACAAATAACATGCCAGCGACTGATAGAAATTAAGCTATGACAGGTGATGACCTTGAGAGGATTGTTATCACTAAGGAAGTAGTGATGCCGGATGGGGCTAAAGGTAGCCAAGTCTCCTGGCCCTGATGGAATGCATCCCAGAGTGCTAAAAGAGATGGCTAGGGAAATTGCAAATGCACTTGTGATAATTTACCAAAATTCACTAGACTCTGGGGTGGTCCCGGTGGATTGGAAATTAGCAAACGTGACACCACTGTTTAAAAAAGGAGGTAGGCAGAGAGTGAGTAATTATAGGCCAGTGAGCTTAACTTCAGTAGTAGGGAAGATGCTGGAATCTATCATCAAGGAAGAAATAGCGAGGCATCTGGATAGAAATTGTCCCATTGGGCAGACACAGACAAAGGGCAGATCGTGCCTAACTAATTTGATGGAATTTTTTGAGCACATTACCAGTGCGGTAGATAACGGGGAGCCAATGGATGTGGTATATCTGGATTTCCAGAAAGACTTTGACAAGGTGGCACACAAAAGGTTGCTGCATAAGATAAAGATGCATGGTGTTAAGGGTAAAGTAGTAGCATGGATAAAGGATTGGTTAATTAATAGAAAGCAAAGAGTGGAGATTAATGGGTGTTTCTCTAGTTGGCAATCAGTAGCTAGTGGTGTCCCTCCAGGATCAGTGTTGGGCCCACAATTGTTCACAATTTACATAGATGATTTGGAGTTGGGGACCAAGGGCAATGTGTCCAAGTTTGCAGATGACACTAAGATGAGTGGTAAAGCGAAAAGTGCAGAGGATACTGGAAGTCTGCAGAGGGATTTGCATAGGTTAAGTGAATGGGCTAGGGTCTGGCAGATGGAATACAATGTTGACAAATGTGACGTTATCCATTTTGGTAGGAATAACAGCAAAAGGGATTATTATTTAAATGATAAAATATTAAAACATGCTGCTGTGCAGAGAGACCTGGGTGTGCTAGTGCATGAGTCACAAAAAGTTGGTTCACAGGTGCAACAGGTGATTAAGAAGGCAAATGGAATTTTGTCCTTCATTGCTAGAGGGATGGAGTTTAAGACGAGGGAGGTTATGCTGCAATTGTATAAAGTGTTAGTGAGGCCACACCTGTAGTATTGTGTTCAGTTTTGGTCTCCTTACTTGAGAAAGGACGTACTAAAAGATAGATAGTTTTTTGAAGAATAAAGGGATTAAGGGTTATGGTGTTCGGGCCGGAAAGTGGAGCTGAGTCCACAAAAGATCAGCCATGATCTAATTGAATGGCAGAGTAGGCTCGAGGGGCCAGATGGCCCACTCCTGCTCCTAGTTCTTATGTTCTTATGTTCTTATGTACTGGCGCTGGAGGGTGTTCAGAAGAGATTCACTAGGTTAATCCCAGAGCTGAAAGGGTTGGATTATGAGGAGAGGTTGAGTAGGCTGGGACTGTACTCTTTGGAATTTAGAAGGATGAGGGGGGATCTTATAGAAACATATAAAATTATGAAGGGAATAGATAGGATAGATGCGGGCAGGTTGTTTCCACTGGCGGGTGAAAGCAGAACTAGGGGGCATAGCCTCAAAATAAGGGGAAGTAGATTTAGGACTGAGTTTAGGAGGAACTTCTTCACCCAAAGGGTTGTGAATCTATGGAATTCCTTGCCCAGTGAAGTAGTAGAGGCTCCTTCATTGAATGTTTTAAAGATAAAGATAGATAGTTTTTTGAAGAATAAAGGGATTAAGGGTTATGGTGTTCGGGCCGGAAAGTGGAGCTGAGTCCACAAAAGATCAGCCATGATCTCATTGAATGGTGGAGCAGGCTCGAGGGGCCAGATGGCCCACTCCTGCTCCTAGTTCTTATGTTCTTATGTTCTTATGACTGCTTTCGTTGAAGTTGACATGGCTATTTCCACTACTGGGAATCTGCTGTCGTCGTCACTGACAACACTCATTTGTGCAAGTCTGCAAAACCATCGCTAAACTCAATCCATGGTCCTGGAAGTAATTCAGAAATCTTGAGAGGATCACAAATATTTGCCATTGTGATTGCTTGACATAACAAAAAATGATCGAATCCTGGAAATCAAGGCGGCGATTCTCCGAGCCCCGTGGCAGGCCGGAGAATCGGAGCAACTGCGCCACAAAGTCCCGACGCTGGTGCGCGATTCTCCGAGGTGCGGAGAATCGCCGCCATTTGCGCCGGCGCGTTTGGCGTGGCGCCGGCCATGGGCCGCTGGAATCAGCGGGGATGCCGATTCTCCGGCCCGGATGAGGCCGAGCGGCCGCTCCAACACGACAGAGTCCCGCCGGTGCCGTTCACCCCTGGTCGCTGCTGGCAGGAACTCTGCGGGAACGCTCGGGGTCGGGGGAGGGGGGGGGGGGGGAGTGGTGGCCTGTGGGGCGGGGAGGGAAGCTCCTTCACCGAGGGAACCACCCCCCAAATCTTTCCCCTAAAGAATTGTTTGGTTTTGAGTTTCATGGTGACTTTCATGTGCCATGTTATCAAGGCATTCCCCCAATGATTGTAGAATGATCATACAATTGTTGCATAACAAGAGATCAGGGGCGGTATTCTCCCCTACCCGGCGGGGCGGGGCGTCCCGGCGTAGCTGCGTGGCGCCAACCACTCCGGCATCGGGCCTCCCCAAAGGAGCGGAATTCCCCACACCTTTAGGGGCTAGGCCCACACCGTAGTGGCTCCCCCTCCGCTGACTGGCGCCAACGGCCTTTGGCGCCACGCCGACCGGAATCGGGGCTGGCCGAAAGGCCTTCGCCGGTCGGCGTGACTCCGCCCATGCGCCAGAGCGTCAGCGGCCGCTAACGTCACCACCGGCGCATGCGCGGTGGAGGGGGTCTCTTCAATGGCGGCGGCGGAAGAGAAAGAGTGCCCCCACGGCACAGATCTGCCCGCTGATTGGTGGGCCCCGATCGCGGTCCAGGCCACTGTGGGGGCACCCCCTGGGGTCCGATCGCCCCGTGCCCCCCCCCCCCCCCAGGACCCTGAGGCCCGCTTGCACCGCCTGCTCCCGCCGGCACCAGTGGTGGTTTAAACCACGCGGGAGAGGCCTGACAGCGGCGGGACTTCGGCACATAGTGGGCTGGAGAATTGCCACGGCGGGGGGGGGCGATTCGCGGGGCACGATTCCCGCCCCCGTAGATTCCCGGGTAACGGAGAATTCTGACAACGGCGGGGGCGGGATTTACGAAGGCCCCGGGTGATTCCCCGACCCTGCGGGGGGTTGGAGAATTCCGCCCCAGATGTGTTTGTATTGGTCAGCTCACTTCAAATATTGTGAAGGACTTCTAGTGTGTGAATGATTTCATTTGTAGACTGTCACTGGATCAAAATCCAAAAAATCCCTTCCTAACAACTGTGATGATCCACTGTGTTAACTGTGTGCACCTGTATTAGTGGATGTACGGTAGTACCTATACTACAGGTTCGCTGGTAGCCCCTGCCGGATAGCTCCGCCCACAATGAGCCATATAAATAAGCATGACTCCGCCTGATCAGCCATTCTGCCACCTGCTGTAGGAGGCCACGCATCTGACTGTAATAAAGCCTCTGTTGTACCAATCCGAGTCTTTAGTACAATTGATAGTGCATCAACAACACTGTGGATTTTCCGACAATGCATGGACTGCAGTGGTTCAAGTAGGCGGCTCACCATCACCTTCTCAGAAAAATTTGGGATGGCAATAAATGCTGGCCTGGCCTGAAAAGTCTGAATCACATGAAAAAATACATTTTCAAAAGACACTCTTTCAATCATGCCTTTCCATTTTTGTCATTCCATTGATGCCATGCATCGTGGTTTGTTGCTGCTTTGATGTCAGTTAGTTTTTGTAATTTTGGTGTTTAGGCTTACATTGTTAAAATGGGTGGCACAGTGGTTAGCACTGTTGTCTCACCGCGCCAGTGTTCCAGGTTTGATTCTGACCTCGGGTAAATGTCTCTGTGGAGTTTGAACTTCTCCCCGTGTCTGCGTGGTTTTCCTCTGGTTTCCTCCCACAGTTCAAAGATGTGCTGGTTAGGTGAATTGGCCATGCTAATATTGCCCAAAAGTTGGGTGGGGTTGTGGAGATAGGAGCAGGGGATTGGGCCGAGGTAGGGTGCTCTATCAGAGCAAGGGCCGGTGCAGACACGATGGGCCGGATGGCCTCCTACTGCATCGTAGGGATTCTACGATTCTGTATTGTTTAGCAACCTTTTCCTCATGACGAGTAGGACTCACTGCTGGCAATGGACATCACTGGTTAAGTTAGCCTGGCTGATACTCAACATGGAATTCAAACTCGAGTTTCCAATGGTCTATTCAAGGAGGTGGTTTGCAATGTGGATTGTTGAAAAAGTTACTAGTGTTCTATTTGTATTTGTTTTCATATGATTATTTAATGTCACGTGTACCGAGGTACAGTGAAAAGTATTTTTCTGCAAGCAGCTCACAGATAATTTAGTACATGAAAAGAAAAGACATAACTATGATTAGTTATGACTCCCAACTTGCTTCCATACAAATATGGATGAAAGTGTAAGCTCCTCTATGTGATTGAGTGTGCATTTCTCTCTGTTTCCGAATAACATTGCTTTATGGGTGTTTGTGATTGGATTGTCATTGCAACAATTGATGGGTTCCCTGCCTTGACTGTTTGTATGAGAACTGCACCCGAGGCCAGCTGGGCTTATACCCAAGACTAGCTGAGTGGTTTTCTCAGGATTGGAATAGGTATTTGTGTAACTTGCTGACAACTGCCTTTTGATTTGATGTACAGTCTGTGTAATGTAGTCTATGCCCACTTGGTGGTCTCTTGTCAGACCGCAGAGGGGAGCAGATAGCATTGTGCAATCAGGAATGAAGTGACTGCTGTATGTGATTAATCCTAACAATCCTAACTCCGACTTCCTGCATGTTTGGAAGGTACACGGCCTTTACAATGGCTTCAATTTTCTGTGAATCAGGTGATAGTCCTTCACCACTAAACTCATGACCGCAGAATTTGAATTTACTTTCATTGAACAAGCATTTGGCTTCATTCACGGTGAGGTTACATTCGCTAAGATATAGGCATGCAGGTAGGCATGTTTTGAGTTCACTTTCAGTGTATCCATAGATGAAAATGTCATCACTGATATTCAGCATGCTTTCATGTCCTGGCAATACAGATTTAATCAAGTGCTGAAATACCTCAACTGCTGAATTGACCCCAAAGTTGGTCCTCTTATATCGTAAAAAAAGACCGCTGTGAGTTCAGAATACTGTAAAGTACCTTGATTCTTCTGCAAGTTCAATTTTATGGTATCCTTACATTGAGGTCAAGTTTAGCAAAGTGTTTAATTTAGCACATCATCGATTGTCGGTGTCAAACGTCTTTCTCATCATGTGGCTTCGTTTCATAACCAGATATCACTGCAGATTCAGATCAGTGGCGGGATTCGCCGATAATGGGGCTAAGTGTCGATGCCGTCGTAAATGCCGGCGTGTTTTACCACTGCATCATCTGGCCACTAGGAGCAACGACCCTGCACCGCACAGGGGGCCAGCACGGCACTGGAGCGCTTCACGCAGCTCCAACTGCCGATACGGGTGCCAGCATGGGCGGCGCGTATGCGCACCACGGCTGCCGCAGGCCGCGCATGCGCGTGGGTTGCTGTCTCCGCACCGGCCCGCGGGCAAAATGGCATTCTGGACATGATTCTCCAATCTCGCGCCGGGTTGGAGAATCACTGGGGGGTGCGAGAATCGCGCCACGCCGCTCCGACACCGGGCCGCCGATTCTCCGGCAACCCCCCCACCAGGACAGCCCCCGCAGCAGAACGCAGAGGTCCCGCCGGGTACGAACACACGTGAACGACGCTGGCGCTGGTGGGACTCGTCCGAACATGGAGAATCGCTGGGGGGGGGGGGGGGGGGGGCGCATTGACCGGATAATCGGCGGCCCGGTGTCGGGGCGGTGTTGTGTGGTTCGCTTCCCCTTCCCCGGCGATTCTCCGACCCAGCGTGAGATCAGAGAATCCCGTCCCAGGTTCTTGCCCTTGGATTTCTTAACGACTTGTATGGGTGAGACCCATTGGGTGAGTGTCATGAATCTGCGTGGAGACAGCAGTAGACAGTACGAGCGGCGCGGTGGCACAGTGGTTAACACTGCTGCCTCACAGCACCAGGGACCCGAGTTTGATTCCCTGCTTGGGTGCACTGTTTTTTGAGTCTGCACGTTCTCACCCTCTCTGCGTGGGTTTCCTGCGGGTGCTCCGGTTTCCTCCCACAAGTCCTGAAACATGGTTGTTCGCTGAATTGGACATTCCGGATTCTCGCTCAGTGTACCTGAACAGGCGCTGTAGTGTGGTGACTAGGGAATATTCACAGTAACCATTGCAATGTTAATGTAAGCCTATTTGTGACACTAATATAGATTATTATTGTTACTTAAAGGCCCTCAATTGGTATGCATTTTCCATGTTAATGAGGTTAGAATGGCAGTTTATGTAATCGAGTGTGAATAGCTTATGGAGGAGAAACAGATTATAGACGATTGGGAAAATCCATGATGTACATATGTTAATGTATAGTCAAGGAATTGATAGGGACAGACAACTGAACACACAGAAGACCCTGGGAAGCCAGGAGAGACAGTTAACATCTCGTAGCCTCAGAAAGAAGACAGGCAGGTCCTAGCCACCATGCCTGAAGGCCAAGTTTACAGGAAGCAAGCTTCTAAGCCTTAGAGCCAAGGCAATGCTGAAAACCTTTGTCACAGCAGTTTTAAAATATCTTCACTGGACCAGGAAAAGATGGTTCCCATGTTTGGGCATCATCCCTTGTGTGGTCACTATAGCTGGTTATTCAATTGGATGTTGCTTGGGGAACAGGGGAGGTCTTGCAGAGTTCAAGTATCGTAGATAGATTTTGTAACATGGGGTATGTTATATATGAACTCATTGTGTTTAGTAATTCATATATATTGATTGTGCGAGAGTGGAATAGTCCTTTTGAGTGTATTTGTCTTTACTTCAATAAACAGCCTTTCATAATTGTTACACAACAACTGGACTATTTATTCTCACTGGGGTTTCACTTGTCTCCTCACAACAAAACAAAACAACAATATACCCTCATGAGCCGGTGTTGCAGGTTTGGCTACCCTCGCAGATAACATCAGGGTGCTTCGTGACAGTAGGCGTAGCTCCAACTTTGTCAATTATGTCAAGGTCAAGTTGATGTTCCTTCTGAGTCTGCTTCCTTCCTGGCATTAAGTGGATGTTGTTAGCGTAAATTCACTCCTGTATCTTTTTAACCATTTGTGAAATAGGGTGGGACGTGGTGGAAGGATTGCACAGCTGATTATCAGCCCATTAAACGGGTTGAATGCTCCTTCCGTGGCCAACAAGTCTTGGCATTGGACCCAAACCTGGAGCTTCTCGTCATACGGTAGGGGTGCTACCATTGCATCACAAGGCCTTCTACACATGAAGTGGTAGTTGTAACCGTTGATGTGCACTACAGGAGGCACATTGGTATCTACATGCAATTTGCGTGTAACGTGCTCCGATACCAGTGAAGTGGTCAGAATACAATTCAAGAATGTTGTTGGCATGCATAGAAATCATGGTCAGGATTCTCCGAAATCCGGGCCAAGTGTTGACTCTGGCGACATGGGCGACGCCGGCATCAACGGGCCTCCAGGCCCAGTCATTCACCCCTTCCTCGGGGGCTAGTATGGCGCCGGAGTGCTGTGCGCTGCTCCGACGCCGAAAGCCTGCCCGACATGGCCGGCGCGAGTCCGCGCATGTACGTGGGTTGCCGTCTCCGCGCCAGCCCCCGGGCAACATGGCGGAGCCCTACAGGCGCAGAGATTCTCACATCCCCCCCCCCCCCCCCCCGGTGATTCTCCAACCCGGCGTGAGATTGGAGAATCCCAGCCCATGTATGTGAGGGCAATCGTCCAGATCTGTTGCTGTATGAAAACCATTAGAGCATGTCACATTCTCCAGATATGACACAAAATACAGCACTTGTTCTGGTGTCTTTGAATGAGATTAGTGTTTCAAAAGTTCTGAGAATTTTCACTGGTTTGTCACTGTTATAAGGGAGAATTTTCATGTTTGCAGAGAATGGGACAATCCTGAAGCTTGTTGAACATTTTGGGCGGGGTTCTCCGACCCCCTGCCTTGTCGGAGAATCCCTGGGGGAAGGCGTGAATCCCGCCCCACCGCTCCGACGCCGGATGCCGTATTCTCCGGCGCCGGTTTTCGGGCGGGGACGGGGTTTATGCCGCGCTGGTTGGGGGCCATTGGCAGCGGCCGCCCCAACAATTCTCCGGGCCCCGATGGGCCGAACGACCGTCGTTTTCTGGCCAGTCCCGTCAGCGTGAAATGGACATGGTCCATCACGGTGGGACCTGGCTTGTAGGCCTAGGTGAGTCCTCGGAGGGGGGGGGGGGGGGGCGCGGGGGATCCGGCCCCGGGAAGGGCTCCCATGGTGGCCTGGCCACGATCTGGGCCCACCGATCTGCGGGCGGGCCCGTGCCGTGGTGGCACGCTTTCCTTCCGCGCCAGCCTCTGTAGTGCTCCGCCATGGCCGGCGCGGAGAATAACCCCCTGTACATGTGCAGGAAACACGCGGCGGCCCATTGCCGGCGGTTGGCACGGCACCAACCCCTCCAGCGCCAGCCTAGCCCCCGGAAGTGTGGAGGATTCTGCAAATTCCGGTTGGCCCGACACCGGAGTGGTTCGCGCCGTTCTTGGTGCCGGCTTGGGCCATCCCTCCAATTGCGGGAGAATCCCGCCCTTTGTATCCCATGACTGACAGATGTGGCTGTCTCTGTGAGAGCATCAATAACCAAGTAGTCACTGGTCACTGTCACAGGTGGCTGTTTGCTTTGCTTGATAGAAAGCACAAATGTATGTTTGGGGTCATCTGCCTATTCTTTATCAACATTTTCTCATCCCTTTGCTGAAGTACGCGCACATGTCACCTTTCTGTTGGTATTGGTCTTGGCAGTTGACTTTGCAGAAGAGCGACAAACATGAGATACCGGTAGGGTTTTCCGCAAGCTTTGCACTGTTTACCAGTAGCCAAACACCCTGTCTGGTGTTGGTAAGCGCAAGTGGAAATGTTTTTGGACAAGTCACAACTCTGTTTGTGAGTCTGCTGTTGTTGCGTTTGCAAGTGGTTGCCTGGCAAACGTGAACTTCAAAAGTGTGGTTTTTTGCAGCCTCAGCTTCAGCATCTGTTGACTCGGAAAGCAATTGTGACGTTGGTAACTCCAACATCTCTGACAGTTCTCTGTCTTTCTCAACTGCAGCATAGTTGGCTGGAGAGGCAACCTTGGATGATTTGTACTTTTATTTCCCTTTCGACCCATTGAACTTTACCAAAGTCACATTTGGCGGGTAGTTTCCTAAACCACATGCAATGTCGATCTATTGTCTTATTGGCTTCTTGTATCATGTGACTGAAGATAATTATTTTGTATTATGGTTTTCTTGAGCGTAAAATAGGACATTAGTTGATGAGTCGTTGCCATTTTGCGCAGGTGTGAGTGTTTCAACTATGTCTTCCAATTCTTTAGTAATGGCTTTTTCCTTTTGTCCTCTGTGATGGCAAAACCTTCTATTGCCCCTTCAAAATGTTGCAATAATTTTTGCCAACTTGGAAAGACATATGAAGATTCTAAATGTACTTCAAAAGGTGGTAGCTTGGGCATAAACAATGCCATTTTCATCAGCAATAAGGATGAAGCGTCTCTGTTAAAAACTTCCCTGCTCGTTTGATCTCAACTTGTCAGCACTCAACACAGCCTCCCTGGACGGAATTATCTGAGGCTGGGCTGGGTAGGACCACACGTGTGTCCCCCCCCCCCCCCCCCCCCCCCCCCCACGATTTTCTGCGCGAGATGGGTCGAGTGGCCGCCGAGATAGGCCGAGTCCCACCGGCACCGTTCACATGTGGTCCTACCCAGTGGGGGGCGGCCTGGTGGGGAGGAGGGGGGATCCGACCCCGGGGGAGGCCTCCACCGTGGCCTGGCTCACGATCAGGGCCCACTGATCGGCGGGCCGGCCTCTCTGCGTGGGGGCCTATGTTCCTCTGCGCCGGGCCCCTGTAGCTCTCCACCATGTTGCGTCGGGGCCGGCGCGGAGAAGGAAACTAGCGTGCATGCGCGAGTTCGCGCCGGTTGTAGCACGCATGCGCAGTCCCGCGGCGCCCGTTTGACGCCGGTATCGGCAGCTGGAGCTGCGTGAGTCGCTCCAGTGCCATCCTGGCCCCCTGTAGGACGCAGGATCGCTGCTCCTAGGGGCCTGTTGACACCATCATAAAACGCGACGGCATTTACGATGGAGTCAACACTTAGCCTCAGGATCAGAGAATCCCGCCCCCTATTTCTCAAAGCCTGCAGCCTAAACTTCTGCCTGCAGCTTATAATGCTGTATTCTTTGCAGAGAGCAGGCAAAACTCTCCAAAAAGGTTCATACCTTCTTATTTTTCCTTATCCTCAACATAAGTATGAGGTTTTGGGGATTAAAAGTACATGAGCAAAATGCTGTATTTTATTCAGCAGCTTCTAAACTCTGCTCCCACTCGCAGACTCCTTCTGCTGGTATAATTTTGTACAGTAATTTCAAATGAACAATATATACAACATTATACTTCTCAAAATACTACAACACTACAGTGATCTCTAAATGATCAACTAGATTCATAAGTCATGACATAACTTTCACAAATGCAGACTTTGCTCAGCTGATTCTTGATGTGTTCAAGCACAGTGGTACGTACACATTGCCTTGCAATAATGTAAATCAGGTGACACGGAATTGCCAGTCCATTTTGTATCTTCCCTGTGTTTTATTTCCATTTAACACGATTGCACAAAGTCAAAATTTATCCCACTGTGACTCTAGTGATAGATTCTTAATTTTTTTTTACAATTGATGTTAAGCTGAATGACCTGTCATTACCTGGTTTCCCCCATCCTCTCTTCTTAAATAATGGAGTAACATTTAGAATTTTCCAATCCAAAGGCATAACTCTCGAATCTAGACAACGGTAGAAAATTATGGTTAATACATTTGAAACTTCTTCACTTTTACTATTCTGGGATATAAACAATCAGGTCCAGGAGGTTTTTCTGTCTTAGGTCCCATTGCTTTCTCCATTACATTTTTTAAAAACTTACATAAAATCCACTAACTTCCTCCTCTTGACATATTTTTGCGTTCCCTTGTACCATTTATATTTTGACCTCTCCCTCCACTGTGAAAATGGATACAAAGTACTCATTTAACAAGTCTTCCATTTCCTTATTATCCATTATAGTCTCGGCTGCATCCGTTTTTAAATGGCCCGCATTTTCCTTTATTAATTTATTGTCCTCAATATGTTTTTTAAAACCTTTGCTGTCGGTTTGATATTGCTTGCAAATTTCTTTTCTTATTCCCTTTTCACAAATCTTGTTACTCTCTTTGAATTCCTTTGTTTCTTTTTATGCTTTCCAGACTCCTGAATTTCCACTTTTCCTTGCGTTTGTGTAAGGTTTTTCTTTCACAGTACTCCTACCTCATTTGTTGACCATGGTTTTGTTAGTCAATTGGAGCCTTTGCCATTTTGGAATTCATGTAGCGTTTATATTGTACCAAATTTGTCTTTGAATACTTCCCACTGTTAATTTTTCAACATTTTCTGCCTCACAATATCCCTCTTGGCTTCTCATGCCTTTATGTCACCAGTAATAAAAAGCAAGGAGTCTTTACTTTAAATCAACGAATAGGAGAAGATTGTCCAAAAGTCAATTGTTGAGGCTTTTGAAGAAATAGCAGATCACTTAAACATTTAACCACAGAGACAGTGAAGGAACAGCAATATGGTTCCAAAATTTGATGCACAATTTACAAAAGTACCACTAATAAAGATTATTATCATTCTTATTATTACCCTGAAACTCTGCCTAACCTATTGGACACTAAGGGGCAATTTAGCATGGTCAAGCCACCTAACTTGCACATCTTTTGGACTGTGGAAGGAAACCGGAGCATCGGGATGAAACCCACGCAGACACGGGGTGAAGGTACAAATTCCACACAGACAGTCACTCAAGGCCGGAATTGAAGCTTGGTCCCTGGTGCTGTGAGGCAGCAGTGCTAGCCACTGTGCCACTGTATGCGCTCATTCTCCCCGTGTCTACATGGATTTCCTCCGCATGCTGGGTTTCCTCCCAAATGCAACAGATGTGCAGGTTAGGTTGGGTTACGGGTATAGGGTGAGGGATTGGGCCAAAGTAGGGTGTTGTTTCAGAGGGTCGGTGCAGATACGATGGGCCAAATGGCCTCCTTCTGCACTATAGGGACTCTATAGATTTCATGGTTTCTCTGGCTTCTATTTACAAAACAGCTACCGTGAATAATTGGCATGCTTTTCGAACAATGGAGAGGGTCTCTGGAAGTCCCACCCTCAAACTCAGGACCTACCATTTTTGGGCACAATTCTCTGGCCTTGTTGCGCTCCCACTCGCATGAAAAGAGGCCGGTGAATAGCCGGAGAGGGAAAAATGAGAACCAGGCCAGGCGCTATAATTTGCGATGCAACCAGCAAAGTTAGTGGAGCTCTTTGGAGAAGGCAGGTACCCTTTAGGATTGGTCCAGGGACACATTTGGGAAAGGTAAGGTGCCCTGTAGGAGAGGTCAGGTACCCTTTCAGATTGTTGAAAGTGTGCATAAAATGTTGATAAACAAATTGGAACACTCAATTTAGCAAGGGAACTGATAAGCTCATTCGAACTTTGAAGAGTTTCAAAGATTCCTGGCCATTATTTTTTTTTAAAAAGCTGTATCCAGGTTAAAAGATGAAATGAAATGAAAATCGTTTATTGTCACGAGTAGGCTTCAATGAAGTTACTGTGAAAAGCCCCTAGTCGCCACATTCCAGCGCCTGTTCGGGGAGGCTGGTATGGGAATCGAACCGTGCTGCTGGCCTGCTTGGTCTGCTTTAAAAGCCAGCGATTTAGCCCAGTGTGCTGAACCACACTATTTCACTCTGCCTATTGACATAAGCTTGAGGCTATCCTGATAGCATTTGTGCTGCATGATTGATTTTACAACCTATCATTATCTTGGTGGGCCGGCTACCCAGTCACAGTTTGATTGACAGCCACTTGTACTTATAAGTGGGACTATGAATATAAGTGTTTGTTTTTCTAAGGGATTAAGTTGATGAAGGGATTTAAATGCAGTAAATTGGTTTATTCAAGGTGAATGTTTTCTTTAAAATAGTAAATCATCAATACACATTTAGAACTTTATTTCCTCTCAGCAAGGGTCCTGGGGTCTGCCCACTGGGTAATTAGCATGGAGAGTGTAAGGGAAAATGGTAGTGGAAGGTGGGGACATGGGTTGGCATGAGTTGGTACTAAATTGACATAGGGGCTATAAAGAGTGTGGGGGTGGGTGGTGGTGTAGGTTGGCAGGAACGGTATGAGCGGCCTGGGCTCGGTAGAAGGCCAAGGTTGGCATGGAGAATATGAGGAACCATGACAGGTAGGTAGAGAATGAGGTGGCATGGGTTGACATGGATGTGTCTGCAGATGAGAGGGAGTGCAGAGATGAGGACTAGAGTGCTCCTTTTGAGTTTTTGGGTTTTTTTGTGCAGCTGGGACAAAGTGCTGGATTGACGAAGCCAACCTTTTGCTGAGCCTGTCTCTGCCCCCTGCAGCCTCCAGGGGCATTGATCCCCTGTTACATCCTGTCACAACCCCGCCTCACTCTCCCAGAATGAATATCTGGGGCGTGATTCTCCACGAACCAATGGGGTGGGCAATTCCGGCGCAAAGGAGTGGCGTGAACCACTCCGGCGTCGGGCCACCCCAAAGGTGCGGAAGCCTCCGCACCTTCAGGGGCTAGGCCGGCGCCGGAGTTGTTTGTGCCGCGTCGACTGGCGTAGAAGGGGCTTGGCGACATGCCAACTGGCAGCGAAGGGCCTCCGCCAGCCGGCGCGAGTTGGTGCATGCACGGGAGTGCCGTGTGCTGGCGTCATCCCAGTGCATGCGCAAGGGGGTTCATCACCAGGACTGGGAATTCTCCTGACTTGTGCTTCAATTTGCTCCCTACCCACTTGCCTCACCCACCTACCCATATACTTAATTGTTCACTTTCCCATCTACGAAGACCCACACTGGACATTAAAACTTATGGCAGCTAGTGACATAAAAAGAGCGTCAGTCTTCCCCTGACACTATTCGACAGCAATGGAGTTCTCTGGTGGCCTGAACGCTCTGCATTTCTAGAAAAGCCAGGCTCATTAGACCTGGCCAGAAGTGCAGAGCTGTTTTATGACACACAGAAGTACGGTTAGAGCGGCAATCCGACAGTGCTTGCTGCTTCGCAGATGATCCAGGCCAATGTATTTTAGCTACTACTTTGCCTTACTGGGGCCGGTTTAGCTCACTTAGCTAGACAGCTGATTTGTGTTGTAGAGTAAGGCCAGTAGCGTGGGCGCAATTCTCTTACTGGCTGTAATTATTCATGAAGCTCCGCCTTGTCATCCTTGTCCCTTGCCTGAGGTGTGGTGATCCTCAGGTCAAATCACCACCAGTCAGCTCTCCCCCTCAAAGGGAAAAGCAGCCTGGTCATCTGGGACTATAGCGACTTTATCTTCTTTGCCTTACTAAAGTTACAGTAGTCAGCCTGAAGCAATTACATGTAAACTTTGGCTTTGGAGAATGTATATCTTCGCACTCTAATCATGTGTGTGTTTGTGTATTGTGTTTAAACACATGTGCGTACATACGGGCAACACCAGAATGTATTGTCCTTCGCTTGTTACAATCCGAGGGTAAACTGAATAGCTTGCTCGGGCACTCCGGAATAAGTCACATTTATGCGAGACTGTAATCACATAGGGGCATTTGATTTCCATCCCTAAAGCACCTTAATGAAGTGGGTGCATGTTTTTACTTATTTTAAAACAGAATTCAAATTCTTAAAACTACAATGGTAGGATTTAAATTCTTATTCTTTGGGTTATTAGTCCAGGCTACTGAATTTCTAGTCACATGGTGGGGATTTTGATGTCACACATTGACTTGTGTTTCATGTACTTTTGAACTTCATGATTGCAAAATTAGCCCCTCAAGAAGGCTCACATAGTTTTTAACCAGAGTCAGGTCAGACCCTCCATCCAGCTTTACACAGCAAGTTGAGCATTGGAGCCAGGCAGTAACAAATTTAACGGAACTCAAAATTTGGAGTATGAATGCATCCATACATTCTAGTTTACAAAGAAAATTAAAGCACAGGAACAGGCCCTTCGGCCCTCCCAGCCTGCGCCGATCCAGATTCCTATCTAAACCTGTTGCCTATTTTCCAAGGTCTACTTCTCTCTGCTCCCCACCCGTTCATATATCTGTCCAGCTGCATTTTAAATGATGCTATCGTACCCGCCTCTACCACCTCCGCTGGCAAAGCATTCCAGGCACCTACCACCCTCTGCGTTAAAAACTTTCCATGCACATCTCCCTTAAACTTTTCCCCTCTCATCTTGAAATCGTGACCCCTTGTAATTGACACCCCCACTCTTGGCAAAAGCTTGTTGCTATCCACCCTTTAGGATATTTATTTGTTTGAGGTGTGCAAAAAAACAAAATTGTGTCGTTTTAAGTACAAATGATTGATGTGACCTGAACGATCAATGAAAATTCCATGTTTGCTTCTAACAGTCTCCAAAGTAATTCTGTCAATGGAAGCAAATAAATGTGAAGTCGGTCTACCGGTTTGGAAGTGGATCTCATTTTTAAAAATCTATTTTTGGCTGGTGTTTTCAGTCTTGTGAAAAAGCAGATTTTTAGAAATGTGCAGTAGGAAATGCTTTAAAATGAAAATAGTTTTTTGGTCAGTTCTTTGTCTTGTGGTGCATTTTGATGTTGTTTAATTCAAAATATCTTGTTTTCTGGTGATTCCACCATTCTAGAAAGTTGATTCTTTTGCTCCTAGATGCTTGGGGCAAGGGACCCACAGCTGTACAGAAGGTTTAAGTAATTTAGTATTCTGGTGTTTACGAGAATGGAAGGGTTCCAACTTTTCCTTGCCAGACATTTATGTGGGTCACATGTTCACTTTTGTCACAAGGTCACATAATTACAGTATTGTATTGTTGCTGATTTGCTTTCATTTTGAAAGTGATCAGCAGCTGGTTTGATTTAAGAAATTTTCTGAAGTAGTGTTAAACTCTTGCAGTGTTTCAGGTCAATTTTACAGTTTTTGTAGAAACTAATGCATGTCATGTGGTAGTTGATGTGAGTTAATATACTGGCCGGTCATCTTTCCAGAACAAAAATAATTTCAAATTAAATCAAACATTGGCCTCCCATTCCCTGTTATATAACTGAGGAAAACAAAAGGTTATAAAAATCCATTATTGAGTTCTAGCAATAAATTTCATAAGATTGATTGTGTAATAGACTCTGAAATCTCTCCCGAATGTCCCATGCTGTTGGCTTAAAATATATCCCAAAGAGTACATAATTTTATTGATTTAAAGAATTTTTAAGATTGCAAGAACAATTAATAATGGAAGTTCGCTTGAAAAAAAGCTAACCTTTCCATATGTTAGATGCAAATACATTGAGAAACACACACACACACACAAAAGTACACCTGAAATGTGAACCTCAAAATTACAAATTCCAGTTTGAGAATATGAATTCACTATTGAAAAAATACTGGAAAAAAATTAAAAGTTGCTTTCAGTAAATATGCCACTGAAACTGTTGGATGGTTGTAAGAGCATAAATAGTTTGATAATATAATCAGGAAGAAAACCTGCTGTCCTTATCTGATCCGGCCTATATCTGGCATCATAAAAGCACCTTGCTGTTAAATTGCTAATTAAAATATCAGGAAAAAAATGGAGTTACAGCAAAACAAAAAACGTTGACCTCTAGATTATACCTTACTTATAAAGAAAGTTAATGCCAAGTGAAATGAAAGCTGTTGTATTTTGCTTCAAAAAATCTTGAAGTAATTTGCAGCCATTATGGGCCTTGTGAGGAGTAAGGCTGGTAGTAGAACATCAGTAAAAGTCATCCTGAGAAATAAATAAACAAAAAGAAATGTGTTTTGACCTGCCTCTGTGCAAAGCTAAACAAAACCAAAGTTGAAAGGAAAATGACTGAAAATCTTAGCTTTGGTTTCTTACAGAGAAGTACCAGATGACTCTCGGCAATAAACTAACGAAGGGTCTGATTTACAACAATAGACTTTTATCTTTTCCCATATAAATAATGACATGTGAAAATTTTACCACAGTAGAGAAAACCCAATTAGTTAAAGTACATTTTCTTTTTTATATATATATATATATATATATCCTCCTTCCTCCTGGTATACTTCAAAAATGCTTCATTGGCTGTGGAATGCTTTGTGACGTCCTGAGGTCATGAAATGCTCGATGTAAATTTATTTCTTATGATCTTTCCATCATCATTTGATAATATCCATTGTGTATGCACAAGGTGCCAGAAGCATAAACTAGAAATCTGACTGTCTTGTAGTACACACATAGGGGGCTGATAATGCTGCATCGATACAGCATCACTGGTGCTGCAGTTTCTATTGATATGTATATAGGTATGCCAGTGAAGGGTTAATTATTACATCTCAGTGTAACTCAAACACTGGAGGGCAACACCAGTTTCCAGTATAAATATCAGACCTCAGGGAATGCTGGGTAGTTAGCAAAGGAGAAGTATTGATCACAGCTCGAGGAGTAGTTTAGATTGGAGAGAGTTAGCACAAGGTCATCATTAATTAATGCTAGATTATAAATTGCTGTTTAACAGATTCAGTCTTACTTTATTAGTAGTTATAGCTCTGTAGTGTGTTTAAACTTTCTTTAATTAATCATTATTCAATAAATTAGTTTCGCTTCAATCTAAAATCTGGTGGTTTCTGTATCATCAACTCATCAGACCATTCTGGATCACAAGGCAAAGAATAACGACATAATACCACAAAATGTAATATGAAACAGTTTTTTATCTAGTAAGATGTATTCCCAGTGCTGGCTCCCAGCACTCGCCATGATGTTTCTCTCTGCACTGGCGTACGATGAGTGCCTCAGGTATGTTAGTGGTTCAAGCCCTCATCATTCCATCATCAAGATTAGGCACCAGCCATGTCTTTATTGGTTTCACCTTCCAATGAAGCGCAGAACCAAGTATTTTCCACTTTGAGAACTATCATATGTACTCTAAGAAAAACACTTTGGCTTGTTATTTATTATCTAGCACATTCCCAAAATTTGCGTCCACTTTTTTGGAATTTATTCATCATGGCAGATGCTTTAACTTGCACTGAGGGAGTTGTAGACTGACTGAATACAAGTGACCCATGATCATGTGCCATAACGTAATCATAAAACTGATCTGTTAGAATACACAGGAAGACGGTTTATTTATTGGCTACTTTCACTGAAATAACTGAGAGCTGAAAGAAAAGGAAGTAGAAAGCTCAGGAAAAAGATACAAGCCAAAAGGGCAGATGTGAATGAGATTTTGATAGATCGGGAGATATGAAAATAAGTATTCAAAATGGTGGGGTGTGGTATATTTTAAAAATGTACTTGATGCCTTTCTGTATATATAGTCAAACTTTAAATTAGTTGTGTTTTTTAAAAATCTGGTTTCGGCACAAATTTATTAAATTGATTAAAAATACCCCAATAAATGATGGGCATGTAGTTGACTGGAGAGTATAAATATATATATATATATATATCTCAAAATCCTGTCTAGTCTATACTCTAAACTTTAGTAATTCTACACACAATGAAAACCATATGCAATGCAGCACCATTTGTTATGATGCCACAGGTATCCTTGAGACCAAACATATGTAGAGTGATGTCGGAACCACAGACCAAATTATGCTGCCAACTTAATTTCATCTCTCACCAAGAAAAATGGGATGGACGTATATAGGTTCTCATCCCACAGCATCTGAAGGCAGTTGTTAAGAACTGGTGATTACATTATTTGAAATGGATAGTAAAGGTATAATTAGAGGGTGTTTGTACAACTATGTAGGTAAAGAATTGGCTTAAATGTCAAGACACTGGGGGTGGTCCCGTGGTTAGCACTGCCCCACAGCGCCAGTGACCCATATTCAATTCCAGCCTTGGGTTACTGTCTGTGCAGAGTCTGCAAGTTCTCCCCCTGTCTGTGTGGATTTCCTCCGGTTTCCTCCCACAGTCCAAAGATGTTCAGGTTAAGAGGTTTTACGGGGTTATATGGATAGGGCAGGGGCGTGGACCTAGGTAGGGTGCTGTTTCAGAGATTGGTTCAGACTTGATGGGCCGAATGGCTTCCTCCTGCACTGTAGAGATTCTGGGCTGGATTCTCCGCAGCCTCGCGCCAAAATCGCATTTGGCACGGTGGCGGAGAACCGACGTTCCCGACCGTATCGCGACCGCCACCGCTCCGGCAATTCATGGGCTCCGGAGAATCACTCGTCCATCAATCATGCCGCGCGGCTGGGGGGGCCATTGCCAGAGGCCCTCCCAGCGATACTCCGATCCCGCGTTTGGCGTGGCCGCTAGAAGCCACCGTGTGCATGCGCGAACTCGGAACCGGACAGGCGGGGGCCCGTATCCGCAGCCAAAACTGCATGAAGCTTATCGGGTCCCTGCCAGCCCCCTGCAGGTAAGTGAATAGCTCTTTATTTTTCGCAGGAAACTGGGGAGTGAAACGCCAGCATTTTTACGCCGGCGTGGGGATAAAGCCCCATTTTGGGAGAATCCAGCCCTCTATGTACCTATTGACTATTTGAGCAAATCATCACTCTCAGGAATAGATTATTATGGATAAACTCCTAGATTTTGGATATTTCCAGTTATTGAGGGCAAATTATTAAGTAGCCGGGGAAAATTTGATGGCGAAAAGTGACAGTCTCCAAAAAGTGCATAACACCTGGTAAACAAAGATTTGCAAAAATGCCATACCACTTTAGAAATAACATCACCTTGGAAAGTAGAATGGGATCTCTAAAGTTCAAGATTCTGAAGAGGCTTGATGGGGTAAATGCTGAGAGATTATTGACGCTATTTGGAGAATCTAAATAGAGGGGCGCGGTCACAGGACACGGAGGGCAATCATTTAGGACTGAGATGAGGAGAAATTACTTCACGCATAGGGTTCTACTCTTTGGAATTCTCTACCCCAGAGGGTTGAGGATGCTCCATTATTAAATACATTTGAGGCTGAAAGTGGTTTTGCGCGTCTCAGGGAATCGCGATATGTGGGGATGGATAGGAAATTGGAGTGATGCCCAAGATCAGCCATGTTCTTTTGGAATGGCGGAGCAGGCTCAACAGGCCAAAGTAGAACATAGATGACCAAGAAATAGGAGACATTCTGTTCCTTCTTCTTGTGTTCTTGTCTATTTTCCATGTGGTCAGCATTACGCTATGGATCTGAAAGCTGGAATTTAAGCAAGACAATTGAATATAAATTAAAGTAAACAGTTTCTGAGTATGATGAGGGTTAGTTGGACAACACATACAATCGATGAGATGTTTTGAGGGAAGCAGGCACATAAGAAGAACATTTATAAATGATCACCGAGAGACAGCGACAATTCTTAGGGCATGCTCTTAGGAGAGAGAAACTAGAATATTTTGTAGTGGCTGGTAAAATTGAAGGTAGTGGAGCATGACGGTGATAAAGGAGGGAATACACCAACAGTTGAAGAAGCAGAACGGGTATAAGATTTGAGAACAATGTTGGCTGCTGTCGAGGACCATGGAAGTTAGAGAGCCATGATTGCTGAGAGTTGTAAAACACGAATCCTGAAGAAGTAGATGGAAAATTATTAGCTGTTCCACATCGGCTGGATCTTTCGAGAATCAGAGAGAAATTTCCTAGTTTTTCTTCTAAATTGGTCACAGTTGGTTTTCCTCTTTTTGGTCCCTCCTAAGCAATTACATGATTAGGGGTGAGTCAGTAGTGTTCATGGTTCCACAATGTCTGGTTGCAATAGGTTTAATAGGTCTACTGTTCTATTCCTATCCTTCATTTTTTTCTGTATGAGACATTTTCACTCTGGTAAAATAAAAGAACGTCAAAAATAACATTAAAAATTTTGTTTTGCTGTAATTATTACGCTGTTACAATAGCATGTAACAACCTGTACATGAGACAACCTTTGGTCTTTGAAGCAAGAAGAAAAATCTACAGTTTTGAATTCTCAAATTGCTTTTAGTGTTTAATTTGTTATACCTGCAGGGGAGTTGTTAATAATGTTTTCAGCTTGTGCACAATAATTTTGCTCTGTTAATTGTTTGAGATCTCCATGACAATGTTTTGGGGACTTAAAAAAAAACATGGACTATTGCTGTCGCTCCCTCCTGTTGATCTATTGGATTTGTCGTTTTCCAATTATATTTTTGGCAGAAACAGACTGTTTGGACTGTTCAAAATAAAAATAGTGAAAGTGAAAAAAGTATTGTAAATGAAAAAACTCTCAAATATGAAACAAAAGTTACAGATAAAAACTGCGTGTAAATTCCTTTGTGATGAACTTGGGTGACAACAAATATTTACCCCCTTTTTAAGCATGAGTACAAATCATTTCTATCTACATGAGCACTCTTGCTAATACTTTTGGAGCATTTCTGATTAAACCTATCCTATTTCTTGGCCATCTATGTACTATTGAAAAGCTGTGTAAGACATTGCAATTGGGAAAGGCATGCTGATGAAAATATTCTGTCAAAGTAAAGGGTCCCTAAAGTTTTTGCAAACTCTTTCCAAGATCTGAAAACAGCATTATACTTTTCTTGGACAGTGTGACGTAATGTAATAGTAACAAATGTGTATGAGCAGTGGCGGACTGGCCAGGGTGTCAGCTTGCCCGATGGCAAGTGGGCCCCTGATGAAGTGGGCCCCCTATATCAAATAAAAATGCAATAAAGAAACAAACACAGACAACTGTTTTGGTAATAAAAAGGAATAAGAAAAAAAAGAGAACAGGACACAAATAAGCAGTGCATGAAAAGGAACAAAGCAGGGGAGGTAGTGGAAGGATGTGGAATAGGGGGGCCTGAGTCGGGCATAATTAAGGAAATTAAGGAAGTTCAGCCGGTACATTGGTCCGGGGCCCGGAGAGCCAAGAAGGGGCCCGTGAATCTCTGAAGGGCCCTTAAAAATTATAATTAATTAGATAAATAAATCTCCAACTTCTTTCCTGAGATTTGTATTCTAACTTAATAAAATATAATTGTTTTTAAAAAGAGCAATACCAAATAAAAATGCAATAAAGAAACAAACAAATAATGACTCAGTGTATGAAGGAACGAAGCAGTGTTAAACGGATGTGAAAAGGAGTGGGGGGGGGGGGGGGGGGGGCTGGTTCACCCGGGTCGGACATAGTTGGAAATCCACGTTTTCAGCAAGAGTGTGTGAATTTAAAGATAAAGTTACAGTTCGTGATTTGAGATGGTTGGCAACTTGAAAGGATATCAAGCAGTACATAGGGTCGTGAGGTCACCGAAAAGGAGAAGCGGTACCTTTGACCGTGAATCATGAGGTCAAAGATATTGAAGTGATAAGCCATGATCGGTAAACTCAAAGGGTTGCGACTTGTAACACTACACTGGTATCAAACTGGACATGTTAACTTTGGTTGTGGGACCATTCTTAATGTCTTACTATCGTCGGACCAAACTTCTAAGTTTCAACAGTTGTCTCAGTTGCTTGCTGGTGTGAACACTGGACAGTGGATTGTCTCCTCTTCTGAAGCTGCATAGGCCACAGTAGTATTGACTAATGAACATAGCCTATTGAAGTGTAAGTAAGTTATTTTATATTTTTTATCAAGTAGGGGTTTATCTGGCGTTCCTTCAAGTTATTCTTGCAATCATCAATATTCATTTTTCCCAATGTGGGCTATTTTTAATTAACTTTTTATTTCAGGACTATTACCCCTACCAGCATGGAAAAGAAAAAGCATAAATCTGGGTCACTAAAACGCAAAGAACAAAAAGAAGCAGAAAGGAAGGAATCAGCCAAGCGATGCAGGCCTATTACAGAGTTTATAATACCACAAGCACAATCCACATCAATATCCTGTTCTGCAACAAATAATCAAGAAGCAAGAAACAATGCTCATGGTTGGTGATGATGCAATGACATGCGAGCTGCAAGAACAGAGAAGAGCTACTTTGAATGTAGAGACAAATACAAGTGCATCCATTACTAATCAACTCAGGCCCAATATTTCTTCTGGCTTCCTTGTTCCGGTATCTGTACTGCCTGTAGTTGCAACATCTGAACACACAGCTTCAACTAGTGACAGGGAATCAGATATTCCTTCAAGCATAAATGACTTGGTTTCTGAAGTACATCCTGTAAATTAACCTACGCAAGAAAATGAAAGATCAATTACTGGAATCTTCCAATATCCATCACGAGCAAAGCTAAAACAGTTTTTTGCTGAACATCCACGTCAGCCACTTGATGATCTGCCATTTGATACTCGTTTGTATGAGAGGAAAATTATGAATGACTCAGTCCCAAGAAAAGGGCTAACATATAACAAAGAAAATAGATGCTTATATTGTTCATACTGCTTAGCCTTTTGAGTTTCCCAACACTTGTAATCCATCACCCTTTGTACGTGGCTTTAGTGACTACAGGCGTATTAGCCAGAGCTTGACTTTACATGAATCGACAACAACACATGTCAGAAATGCTCAGCAATATATCAGTGTGGTTAATGATGGCATCTTAGATACATTTTTTGCAGCATCACTAATTAAAAGGAAAGAAGAGTTATTGAAGCAGAGAAGTATTGTCATGAGGATTATAGACATCATAAAGATGTTAGGCAAGCAAGCACTTCCTTTTCGAGGTCACAGAAATGAATCGGCCTACACTCTAGATAATGAGGTTCTGAATCATGCCAATTTTTTAGCTACAGTGCAGTTGATGGCAAAATATGACCACATTATGGCAGCTCACGTTTCTGCAGTGCAAAACAAGTCTAAACAAAGAATCAAACGATTAGAGCAACAAGGAAAGGCTCAAAGTAAAGGCCGTGGTGGACTTGTTACATACCTGAGTAAAACAACTATAAACATGTTAATGAAAATTATGAAGACTATGATACAAGAAAGAATTAGTCATGAAGTTTCTCAAGCAAAATATTATTCTATTCAGGTTGATTCAACACAAGATAATTCATCCATCGATCAGTTTAGCATTATTATTTGGTATGTGCTTAAAGGTATTATCTGTGAGCGACTACTTTCAGTTGTGCCAAGTAATGATGGTACAGGACAGGGACTTTTTGATCTATTGATTGAAACATTACAGCATCTTAAAATTGACCCCCAAAAATGTTTATCTGATAGCACAGATGGCGCTGCAAGCTACCATGGCCAGTATAATGGTTTACAAAGTAAAATTGCTGATGTGGCTGATCAACATGTTCATATATGGTGCTATGCCCATGTCTTGAATTTGGTGATAACTGAAACAACAAAATGTTGTGTGCCTGCAGTTTCTTTTTTCAATTTGCTCCAGAATATAGCAACTTTTGTGACAGCATCATACAAGAGAATGGCTGTATGGATAGAAGTTGTTGGAAAACATCTAGGACAAGAAAAAATGAAACAATTAAAGCTAATTGGTGAAACCAGATGGTCAGGAAAATCCAATGCAGCAACAACTATATTTGGACGTTTTGATGATGCCGCTGCCAGTACTTTCGTAAATCTATTGACATGCTTATCAATGATACAAGATTCAGAAAAGTTTGATGCAAAAACAAAACATGAAGCAAGTGTTTTACTTCAAAGTCTTCTAAAGTTTGAAACCATATTGACAGCATTTACTTACTTGTATATATTTGAAACTGCAACCCCGTTATCAAGTTATCTACAGACAAGTGGTTTAGATATGTTTACTGCATGGGGTTTGGTAGATTCAGCTACAACAAAGTTGAAGGAACAGACAAGAACATTTGATAACGTTCACACCAAGGCTTCGGAATTTGTAAATAAATGTAATGACAGGATTTCACAAATGAATATGGATGAAAATCAAACATTGGAAATTGATGCATTGGAAACAGCATTGCCAGTTAAGAGGCAGAGGAAGAAGAAAAGAATGGCAGATGAGCTTATTGATGATGAAAGAAATTCCTCAGATTCTCTAGCTGATTTTCGAGTAAATGTGTTTAACCTAATAATGGATCGCATTGTCCAGTCACCAGAATCACGCTTTGTACAACACAAACAGTTGTATAAAGATTTGTCCTGCTTGGACCCAGCAAAGTTTAAAACTATTGCAGAGAAGGGCCTTGAAGATGAAGCATTGGAAGGTATTATTAAGCTGTTTCCACAAATCAGCAAAGATCAAGTAATATTGGAATTGTTTTCTTTTGCTTCAAACTTTGATGTATTAAAGCTATTTCTTAATGATGGTGAGAATATGGATTCCAGTTGCAACAATTGTAAAATTTGCAGCACTTGCCCATCGTTTGGGCAGCAGGGTAGCATGGTGGTTAGCATACATGCTTCACAGCTCCAGGGTCCCAGGTTCGATTCCCGGCTGGGTCACTGTCTGTGTGGAGTCTGCACGTCCTCCCCGTGTGTGCGTGGGTTTCCTCCGGGTGCTCCGGTTTCCTCCCACAGTCCAAAGATGTGCGGGTTAGGTGGATTGGCCAAGCTAAATTGCCCGTAGTGTCCTAATAAAAGTAAGGTTAAGGGGGGGGGGGTTGTTGGGTTACGGGTATAGGGTGGATACGTGGGTTTGAGTAGGGTGATCATGGCTCAGCACAACATTGAGGGCCGAAGGGCCTGTTCTGTGCTGTACTGTTCTATGTGTGTACTAAAAATTCTGGCATCCAACAGACTTCATGACAAGGCATATGATAACCTTTATGAACTTTATAAAGTCATCTGCACACTATCAGTTACTCAAGTCCAATGTGAGAGGACATTTTCAAAGCTAAAGAACATAAAGACAAGGTTAAGAAATTCGCTGTCTGAGGAGAATTTGGAATCATACATGTTGCTATCCATTGAAAAGGAATTGTTAGATGAATTGGATGCAGAAGCAATTATTGGCAGATTCGCACA
Organism: Scyliorhinus canicula; assembly: GCF_902713615.1. Taxonomy (NCBI): domain Eukaryota; kingdom Metazoa; phylum Chordata; class Chondrichthyes; order Carcharhiniformes; family Scyliorhinidae; genus Scyliorhinus; species Scyliorhinus canicula. The sequence goes on along the minus strand of NC_052151.1, from coordinate 62,579,659 downwards.
ATCATCTAGCGAACACAAACAATTGCTCTTAATATAGTGGACTGCATGCAATGCTCTATTGTGCTTTTGAACTATCTGTTAATGTGTAAATTGTGCAGTAAACTATTTAAAAATATCAACCAATTACTTAAAATTAAAAAAATAAATAAAAAATTCAATTATAACATTCTGTATTTATATTTGGTATCTACTGCCAGTAATATGTACAGTACGTGTACACTGTAATTACTAAGAAATACACATTTTTCCACAAAAATTTTAATTGTATTCTTTTTTCCATATGTATTTTTTGTAAATTTTATTTATTCGTTATGAAAATTAAATGATAGCATTGTAGTTGTGGGTGGGCCCCCTTTGTCTCCTGGCAACCAATATTTTTAGACCCAGTCCGCCACTGTGTATGAGTGAGTAGTACCGTTACAATTTACAATTGTAAAGATTTACAATGAAAGTGTCTCACCTAACTGTTGCATGTTCCAGCTATTATTTCATGAGGAATCTCCCCAAAGTTCCAGAAAACTATGGCAACAAGAGCATTAACAGAAGTATCCAATATTACACTATTATTACTTAGCTCGCAGGTTCTATAAGTCTGAAGTGTAATAAAGCAGTTATTTGACGAATGTCTTGCAATCAAATATATTTAACATTTTCACAAGAATTTTAGACATAACTGAAACCAGTTGATGGAGGAAAAGGGTTGTTTTGTGAAGTAGTGGGCTTGGACCAATGTATCAAAATAGAATATTATGCATTAAACCTGGCTACAGAGGATTTCAGAGTACATAAATCATTGAAGCCTAAGCCACCTTTCTTCGAAAAGCAGGGCTGCTGCACTTGCTATGACTTTGCTCGCAAACATTACATTAGGAGAATAATAGACACATTGTTCCTTTACCTGGAAATATGTCTAGCCCTGGCTAATGAAATAAAAGTCCCCTAAACTTTTCCTAGCTGTCATGGACTAAGCGCAATGATACTGACCACTTATGTAAGCCTACAGCATAGATCTCACCACAATGTGATGTAAATGGGGATGCAGGTTTTGATACTACAACTTGGAGTTTATAAAATGCCTGGGGTGAAAAATAGGGATGGTGCTTCTGGCACCCAATTTCCTGGGGGATGAATACAAGTTGGGTGGAGGGGGGGAGGGGGTCATAAAATTGGGGGTCAAAAATAAAGTTTGCCTTGAGTGGGTCTACGCTAGGGTTCTCTCGGAGGTTGCAGCTGTTCGTCAACTTTCTCGGGGAAAATTAAAATGTCAGCAGCAGCAGCAATCCGTAGGGGTGGGGTGGGGGGGAGGCGAGTGCTTCATTGGGATGGTGTGGGAAGACTGGGTCGCGTGGGGTAATGTCTATTTAATTTTTATTGTATATTCTCTTTTTACACTATGTTAATATTCACTCTAGTTTATTTTGTTATTATTGTTACGACTTTTATTATGAAAAATTCTGCAAAACCTTAATAAAAATACTTTTTTAAAAAATTGGGTGTCAGGCCACCAACAAGGCATCCCGTTCTTTGGGCCAATTGAAACCCTTGCATGGCAAATTAATGACCGGTTCTACCCAGGCGGTTTTACCCACTGCTCCAGAGTCCAGCCTGTCGGGTGAAATCAAACAGAATGCTGGTCAAGCAAGGTGGGGGGGTTCCTCTGTTCAGGCCTTCAGTGCTCATTGGAGGTAGCCCCCCCCCCCCCCCCCCCCGGGTCTTCACCACCACCTCCCGTGTTTCCCCACTCCACTGACCATTCCACACTGACTCTTCACCCACAACCAGCCTCACCCCGTCGATTCCTTTGGAATTACCTTCAAGTTCAGCTCAATCGCAACTTACTTCCCTTGATTTATTTTAGGGTCCAATCAATGTAATAGAATAACAGAAACAAACTCATGGACAAATTAAAAGGAGCCACTTCTGGTAGGGGCACTGCCCAAAAATAACAAAGAACAACGGAAATTTATCAATATCAAATCATAATGTGAAAGAGGGGTCGATAAAGCAATCCAACCCCTGCCATGCCCACAGCGATCGGAAGGCCTCAAGAGTGCCTGTGGACACCATATGCTCCCTGTCCAGGGACCCCTGGCCATGAATATGCCACGGAAAAGGGACAGGCAGTCCGGCCGGATGACCCCCTCGGTCGCCCGCTGCCTAGACCTGTTAATGGCGAATTTCACCAGGCCATGGAGCAGGTTCATGAGGAGGTCCTCAGCCTTTCTCGTCCCTTTCTGCACCGGATGCCCGTAGATCAAGAGCGTAGGGCTGAAGTGCAAACAAAATTTCAATAAAAGCGAGTGCAATCTAGGACATTCAACATAGACAGGGCTCACGGACTCCACAAGACCGCAAAATTGTCATGGCTCTCACTTCCCTTGGTCCCTGCAGTCCCAGCATTGACTAATAATCCCATACTTGATTGGCCAGAAGCTCTTGGAGTCCTGACTCCCTCCATGATGGTGATGGAGGTATTTCCTTAAGCCAATTAACAGCACCGGTAATATGGCACCTGCATAAAATGTAGTCGCTGGTATAGAGTCGTACTGGGTGTGGGGTGGGGGGGGGGAACCGGAAGGAGTTTGGAAGGGGAATCGAAACAAGAGGAGGGTGGACACGGGGAGTATGACTGGGAGGACTCTTCCCTCCCCCCCAGCCCCTGCCTGTCCCCCCCCCCCCTCACCGCCCCCCCGCAATCCCAGTGCGATGACTGCTGCCTCCTCTCCGTATGATACTTCCACCCACCCCGTGCTCCGCCCGGTCCAACATCTCCCTGCCCGTCCTCCTCCTCTCAGTCCGACACCCACTCCACCCTCCCATTCCTCCTTCCTCCCCTCGTTTAGCTGGATGGTCGGGGGAGCTAGACTGGGAAGATGGTGTGAGGGAGCCAGACTGGGAGGAGCCAGACTGATCGGAGGGTGGGAGCCAAACTGGGAGGGGGGATGTGGGAAGTTGGACTGAGTGAAGGGTGAGAGAGAGCCGAACCGGGAAGAGGAGGGTAGGAGGGGTTGGACTGGTGGGGGGAGGTTGGTGATCCCCTGGGGTGGACCATATAAGGCTCGATCAGGGTGTTTGAAATCGTGGCCTAGATTCTCGCCCGCCAGCAGTGGAATTCCCAATCTGATGGAGATTCAGCGTCGGGCAAAAAGAAGGATCGACGCCCATTCCCATTCTCTAGTCCCCCACTGGCGGTGGCATCGAGGTTCACGGCCACGCCAGTGGGGGGATGCAAATTGGTCAATTTGACCCATTTTCATCCTATTAACCATCTTGGCACCAGATTATCCAAGCCTGCGTGAGTATCCTGGTCCAGGATTCATGTGGGTGGGAAATGGTACAGGTATTTCCCAGCGTGGCTATAATGCAATGGGCCTCGCAGTGTGCCAGTGGGGTAGTTCTCTAAGAGAGTTGCCCAAAAAGTTCATCCTTATGGGGAGGGCCGCACACCCATCCCCACTATGCAAATCCTGCTCAACCCTCTCACCAGAGTTCCCCTCACAAGAGAGACCCCCACCAGATGCACCGCCCCAAAAGGGAGACCATCCCCAGAAATCCCCGCCTCAGTTCCTCCCCCTCTTGGACATGAATCTGATCAAATCATCGGGGTGGGTCTCGGAAGATCTTGACACTGTGAGCATCAGGAAACACTTGGCTGCTAGTCACAGGACTCTGTTGCAATTTGGTTAGATCTTGCCCTTAGCCTCTCAAACGGAGAATTTTACCCATTGTTTTTTAAAGAATTCTTAAAATGTCAGTTTAAAAATCTGTCCCAAGTAATGTATCCATGCACAAGTTTTTGTATTTTTAAAATAATTTTAATTGAAATTTTTACAAAATATAAACATCTTAACTCTATTAACAAACAACCACGGTCACACCCCAAGAACAATACCCCCCCAACTTCAAGAGCAACTTCAAACAAAAGGAAAAAGGAAAAGAAAAACAAAAGAGCACCCAAACAACAAAAGGGAAAGAGATAGAACCCGCCACATCCCACAAACCCATGTACACAGTTCCATGCACAAGTTAATGGCTCGGATAGTTTTTATGAAAATTGTTGCCAGTACCTGTTTCGTTCACAGTTCTTCCTTTTGCAGTAAGTTTTCAAAACTTTGATATAGTGTTAAATGCTAGGGTAGAACGGTGGCGCAATGGTCAGCACTGCTATCTCACAACACTGAGGACCCGGGTTTGATCCCGGCCCTGGGTCAATGTCTGTGTGGAGTTTGCACATTCTCCCCGGGTCTGCGTGGGTCTGACCCGCACAACCCAAAATGTGTGCAGGATAGTTGAATTGGCTACGCTAAATTGCCCCTTAATTGGAAAAAAGAATTGGATATTCTGGGCGCGATTCTCCGCTCCCCACACTGGGTGGGAGAATTGCGGGAGGGCCGGGCGACTAATTTAACGCCCCCCTGGCGCCCCCTGCGATTCTCCCACCCCCCGCTCAGAAGAATCGCCGCTCGCTGTTTTACACGGCGACCGGCGAATCTCCGACCCGGATGGGCCGAGCGGCCTGCAGTTCGCGACCGTTTCACGATGGCAGCAACCACACCTGGTCGCTGCCGTTGTGAACATGGGCGCCAAAGGCCCGTTTGAAGCTTGTGGGGGGGCGGAGAGGGGAGTGAGCACCACGGCCGCGCTCGGGAGGAGACTGGCCCGCGATCGGTGCCCACCGATCGTTGGGCCGGCGTCTCAAAGCGACAAACTCTTTCCCCTCCACCGCCCCGCAAGATCAAGCCACCACGTCTTGCAGGGCAGCAGAGGGGAAGACGGCCACCGCGCATGCGCGGGTTTGAGCCGTCAGCCGTTGTGACGTCAGCCGCGCATGCGCGGGTTGGAGCCGGCCAACCTGCGCATTCGCGACTGACGTCACATAGGCGCCGCCGTGGCATCATTCGCGCCGCCTTGACGCAAGCGTCAAGGCCCGGCGGCCGAGAATAACGGAGCGCCGCTCCTAGTCCCCTGGGTGGGGGTGAATACGGTGAGAGGAGCGGCCTCCGAGGTCGTCGTGAAACTCGGCCGAGTTCACGATGGCCTTCACGATTTTTCCCAGGAGCGGAGAATTCCGCCCTCTAAGTTTAAAAAGAAGTACTGTGTTAAATGTGAACCTACTTACCTGTTACTAGTTCGAGAGTTATTAGTTAACCATCACTCAAGAAATACATTTCACATTCCAATGCAAATCTTAAATATTCGAATGAGAAAGAGGACACATATTCCCTGTTGACATTTTATATTGGATTTCAGTTTTTAGCAGCATGTGATAGCTGCTGTACCTGTGTCCTCAGAGAAACCGGATATACAAATCAGACTTTGTGTCCGTTGCACTTTATTTCAATTTTCCAGTCATACCCTGGAGTGCAGAACTTTATACAATTGGGTTTGGCTAATAGTTTTAAAGTATCCCAAATGAAAACATTAAGTTCAAGCAAAGTTAACTGTTCTTGTTTTTGGCCCTCTCTTTTCAAGTTTTAAAGAGAAGTTGATTTTTCTGGTCTTGATAAAAGCGCACAAAATAAATTAGTACCACAAAATAAATGTATCTTATCTGATATAGGTTTGGGTAGCTTTTGTATTATGGTTTTCTGTTCTGTTATGGGTATTGTGATAAGATTTATGTCTACAATATCATTCATTGACAGTGGCTTGGAGGACACAGCATTGTGACAAAAGAGAATTGCTCTTTTTTTTAAAAACAGAATAATTAAATTATATTTATCAACCCATAGTAAATTAACTCAACTGAAAAAAGTGGAAATTCATTACACTTAGCTTGAGGAGAGTGTCTCCAGTTTCTGTGAAATCTGTTACCACATAACGCAGATTGAATGTTTGCTGAATGTATAACAACTTGCATAGAAAACTAATAGGAAGAAAAATGTTTCCACTGGAAGTGAAAAATCTATCCTATTTTACGTGTCGATTGCTCCTTTCAGTAGTTATGAAAATGTTACATTTCTAACAAAACGTTGAATTCCCAAACATTACATATATTTCCATTTTTTGTACAATGATGTACAACAGAGACCGCTGAGGTTGCAGGATCAACCTTTTGGTAGTACCCCATTAGGTGACAACCAGGTCATGGTGCAAAATTCTCCTGGGTGCTCACAATTTCCTCATCCTGTTTAATAACTGCTGTCGTACCAGTTCTCAGAGCCAGCTTTTCGGTTTGCAGCCTTAAATCCAGCTGATGAAAGACAAATCTGAAACTAGGCTAAAGAGGCTGTGTTTGATCACTTAAATGCTGCCTCATTGATGCAAATCCGTCAGAATGAAAACTTATATGGGAAACAATATAAAAGTGGGCATGTGAGTGCCAGGCTGGCAGTAATCATTACTTGTTCCTGAATTTCTTATAGTATATATATTGTCGCTGACATTGTCCCCCAATTCAAGCCTGACATCCATTCGGGATCAGATTCTTCCATTGGTCTTTATATGACTGATCTTTGCACCGATCTTTGGCCCAATGGACAGGATGCGGAGGAAATGTTTTTCAGCCACCTGAACAATGTGTACAGTCTTTAGATGCCGGTTTAGCAAGAATTTTGCCGGAATGCTTGTGGAGCTTACTTCTGGAACATACTAGTGTTTGTTCGACGGTCCTCCCATTGAATCCAGAGGCTGATGGAATTTCTTCAGTTCTCTTATGTGTAGATGCACAGTTCAGGTCTCTTTGCAGTTCAGAAGTGTGGTAATGGGAACTACTCTGTATACTAGGACTTGTGTTGACTTGCCGAGGACTTTATTGTCGAACTGTTGCTACCATAGTTTGTAGAAGGCTGAGCTGGTACAGCTGATCTGGTGTTGGATCTCCTTGTCAATGGTGGCCTCTGGAGTGACGTGGTTGCCAAGGTATGGGAAGTGTTCATCATATTCCAGATTCTCTCCTCCAACATATATGGGAGGTGGATTATTTGGCTGACCAGGTGTGGGTTGATACATGAGTTCTGACAGGCCAGGTTTTTTGAATGCAGAATTGAAGAGATTGAGAATGACTTGTAAATCAGGTGTGGGGTGGCTGCAATAATTCGCAAACTGTAGACAATGCATGGCCATGGTGGTGAATTTAGTTTCAGAAAGCAGGCTGCTGAGGTTAAAGAGTTTTCCATCTAGGCCGTATTTAATATGGATGCCAGAGGACAGTTATCTTTGAGATGAAGAGCCACTGTTTGATGGATGGTAATTAGTATAGAGGCTATCACACAACCTGGCTTGACCCTGGTTCAGATTTTGAAGGAGTCTGTTTCAGATCTCCCACTCAAGACATTTCCAGGCATATCACCATAATGAAATCGTGATGAAGGGCACGATCTTCCCAAAAGAGAATAAAGTCCCTGAGCGAGTGGTTTAGCCGCGTGTTTCCCGGCACCCGCAGTCCGAGGAACACATGGTTGTTCAATGCGACTCGCTTTGAATAAGGGGCCCAAACGGGGAACGCATGGCTGAGGCTGCCCATCGCCCCGTTTTTTACAATGGGGAGCTCTGCTCGTCAGAACTCCGCATTGCAGTGAGAGATCGGGACGCCGTTTTTAAATGTCTTCCCAATCTCTGATGCCCCGAAAAAAATCCCCAACCTACCCCCAAACCCGAACGCAACATGGGAGGTCCACTGGCACTCCCAACACCCATGCTGGGCACCCCGGTGTGAAAGCCTGATAATATGCCAATTAATTTAAATGATCCCCATCACTGATAAAAGTTCCACCATGTGACATATTCCTATTGATATGAAACATGGCTTGACCGTTCTGGTGGGATTTTCTGAACCCACCCATTGCAATTGGGAGTGGAAATTCCCAATGTCTGTCTCTGGGAGGATTTTTTCAGTCTCAGGAAATAGGCAACTGAGGAGAATGCGATTTTAGGAATTTTCCTGCTATGGACAATAAGAATTGGAATTGTTTCCAATCACCCTTTCTGAAGAAAGTTACAATTATCGCATTCCTGAAACGAGGTGCGATGGAATGTTTTTCTTGTTGAAGTTCCCAGCATCACAGATCCTGAGTGATGTTAACAGCTACATTAACAACTAGTTTATGATAATCAGTCAAGCTCGTAATGTGGCTCATTTACCCTTGCTAGAAGGGACATACAAATGAATGTGGGGAGACCCATTCTCTGAAAACAAAAGGAACATTTTCGGGCCTTGAACCTTTGTTGAATTACTGGGGAATTTGGGGAGCCTATTGTTCCCTATTGCTTTCGCCTCAGCCTATCAGAGTTAACTTGCTAACGAATTAACATCTTTTTCTTCTGTAGCCTAAATTTTTTTGATCATTTGAAATTTGGTACTCTTTCATTTGTCCTGCTGAGTGCAAAGTGAAAAGCTTCAGAAACATGTCTCTCTCTTTTCAACAGTATTCAAGATTCGGTATAAAGAAACCTGCATCACATCTCCTCCAGCATTTCCAGTGGCCCCAATCTCCACACTGTCCCTTACCATTATAGACCGGACACTAGAAGGGGTGGGGAGGGGAGGTTCATTTGGGTTCTTCCTCTTCCAATAGCAACAGCAGCCTGTAGATGTGCATTGTATGTAGCCTTCACATACAAAAATGTGTTAAAGTGTTTGAAGTGTATTAATAACAGTGTGAGTTGCTTGGAGAATCTGGTTGTCAAGCTGAATAGCTGACAGTGTCGAATAAATTGTCAGTTGCAAGCAAATTAGTTTTGTAGTTGGGTTAAGTGTGTGAGCATGAGAACATTTCTAAAGTTTGATGCAATAGGACTCTGCAGTGGAGGAGGACAGTGCAGTGCCGTAAATTCTGTAATTAATGAAGCTGTGATCAATTCTACTTAAGTCATTGGGCTAAATCTGCTGGTCTCTGGATCTATGTAGGAATTGTCTGGGACGTTTTAACTTAACCGCCTTACCCACTTTCCACCTCCGCTACCTATCCAACCACACGCACTCATCTACGTATCACTAACATTCAGATGGACCTCCTAACTTACCATGTGGTGGGTAGCTAGTGCTGTAAAAAGGGGGCATATCCCATTTTCCCCCCGACTCTGCTCCATCCGAGTTCCCCGAGGGACAGTGCACTGCACATTTCTGTGCAAGCTGGACTTGAAATGAATGAAAATGAAAATCGCTTATTGTCACGAGTAGGCTTCAATGAAGTTACTGTGAAAAGCCCCTAGTCGCCACATTCCGGCGCCTGTCCGGGGAGGCTGGTACGGGAATCGAACCGTGCTGCTGGCCTGCTTGGTCTGCTTTAAAAGCCAGCGATTTAGCCTGGTGAGCTAAACCAGCCCAAACCCAGGACTTGGGGTGTCCCAGTAGAAATGTGCAGCAGCATCAAGTTGGCAGTGGGGGGTGGGGTTGCGATGTTCAAGAAAAGTGGCAATCCGACAATCATTATCAGTGTTCCAAATAACTGGGCCAGCAAATATTTCCGTCCACTGCAACATTGTTCTTGGGGCAATGGTCTTGGAACTATTGTACTCAACAGGCGACAATTTCCCTTCGGGAAATTATGTTCTCCCCTTGTAGTTGATTCGCTACTCATTTGTGCTCCCACGGGAAAATTTATGTATGCCGAGGACTGCGAGCGATTTCCAAGGGAATCCCGTATTGGTCTGCCATAAGCGGCATCTTATGGCTGCCCCCCCCCCCCCTCCTCATTGCAGAGCAGCCGGCCCCCCAATCCGCATCGCAATTTGGCCACCCATCCTGGATTTTCTGGGTGCATTTCTTCCCCCAAGCATAGAGGTAACCCGACCCACCTGCCCCCTAGAGACCCCTGAATATGGGGACTCCCATCACAGAGACCCCCTGAATAGGGAGACCCTCACGGAGACCCCATGAATAGGGGGACCCCCATAGAGACACCCTGAATAGGAGCCCCTGAGACCTCCTGAATCTGGTGACCCCACAGAGGCCCCCTGAATACTGGGACACCCGAGACCCCCCTGAACAGGGGTACACCCCACAGAGACCCACGAGTAGTGGAACTCCCAGAGACCCATTAACAAAGGAACCCCGCACAGAGAGCCCCTAAGTACAGGAACTCCCTCCCAGAGATCTCTTAACTAAAGGAACCCCCCCTTACAGATGCCCCCTCAATAAAAGAACCTCCCTGAGACCCCCTAGCTAAAGGAACCCCAGAGAGCCCCCTCAATAGAGGAACACCCCTCAGAGACCCTTTAACTAAAGCAACCTCCCCCCCCCCCCAGAAAAGAGACCCATGTTTGGAAGCTAGTGAGCAGTCCAGGCAGGGGCAATGCAAATAATCAAATAAGACCATAAGACATAGGAGTGGAAGTAAGGCCATTCGGCCCATCGAGTCCACTCCGCCATTCAATCATGGCTGATGGGCATTTCAACTCCACCTACCAGCATTCTCCCCGTAGCCCTTAATTCCTCGCGACATCAAGAATTTATCTATCTCTGCCTTGAAGCCATTTAGCATCCCGGCCTCCACTGCACTCCGCGGCAATGAATTCCACAGGCCCACCACTCTCTGGCTGAAGAAATGTCTCCGCATTTCTGTTCTGAATTTACCCCCTCTAATTCTAAGGCTGTGCCCACGGGTCCTCGTCTCCTCGCCTAACGGAAACAGTTTCTTTGCGTCAACCCTTTCTAAGCCATGTATTATCTTGTAAGTTTCTATTAGATCTCCCCTTAACCTTCTAAACTCCAATGAATACAATCCCAGGATCCTCAGCCGTTCATCATATGTTAGACCCGCCATTCCAGGGATCATCCGTGTGAATCTCCGCTGGACACGCTCCAGTGCCAGTATGTCCTTCCTGAGATGTGGGGCCCAAAACTGGACACAGTACTCCAAATGGGGCCTAACCAGAGCCTTATAAAGGCTCAGTAGCACATCGCTGCTTTTATATTCCAACCCTCTTGAGATAAATGACAACATTGCATTCGCTTTCTTAATCACAGATTCAACCTGCATGTTTACCTTTAGGGAATCCTTGACTAGCACTCCCAGATCCCTTTGTACTTTGGCATTATGAATTTTCTCACCGTTTAGAAAGTAGTCTATGCTTGGATTCTTTTTTCCAAAGTGCAAGACCTCACATTTTCTCACGTTGAATTGCATCAGCCATTTCCTGCACCACTCTCCCAAAAACTGTCTAGATCCTTCTGCAGCCTCCCCACTTCCTCAGCACTACCTGCCTGCCCACCTAACTTCGTATCATCGGCAAACTTCGCTAGAATGCCCCCAGTCCCTTCATCCAGATCATTAATATATATGGTGAACAGCTGCGGCCCCAACACTGAACCCTGTGGGACACCACTGGTCACCGGCTGCCATTCCGAAAAAGAACCTTTTATCCCAACTCTCTGCCTTCTGTCAGACAGCCAATCCTCAACCCATGCCAGTAGCTCACCTCGAACATCATGGGCCCTCACCTTACTCAGCAGCCTCCTGTGTGGCACCTTATCAAAGGCCTTTTGGAAATCCAGATAGACCACATCCACTGGGTTTCCCTGGTCTAACCTACTTGTCACCTCCTCAAAGAATTCTAACAGGTTCGTCAGGCACGACCTCCCCTTACTAAATCCATGTTGACTTGTTCTAATCCGACCCTGCTCTTCCAAGAATTTAGAAATCTCATCCTTAACGATCGATTCTAGAATTTTACCAACAACCGAGGTTAGGCTAATTGGCCTATAATTTTCCATCTTTTGTCTTGATCCTTTCTTGAACAAGGGGGTTACAACAGCGATCTTCCAATCGTTCGGGACTTTCCCTAACTCCAGTGATTTTTGAAAGATCTCAACCAACGCTTCCGCTATTTCTTCAGCCACCTCCCTCAGAACTCTAGGGTGTAGCCCATCGGGGCCAGGAGATTTGTCAATTTTAAGACCTTTTAGCTTTTTTAGCACCATCTCTTTTGTAATGGCAACCATACTCATGTACTAATAGTACTAAATAAGTACTATTGTAACATTCACCTGGGCATACACGTGCTGGCTCAGACAGAGGAAGCATCACATGCCCATTCCTGGAAAGTGAAAAGCAGTGAACTGTGTTTAAACCCCTTAGATCCTTTAGCTGCAAACCATTCATTCATTTTATAATGGGCTATGATTGACAGCTTCCATAGAGATAGGTGTGAACCTTGCTTCATTAATCTCCCTTCATGGATACATAACTCTAAAGTGCTATAACCACAATGTTAACAAACATCAACTACTTCAAAGAGAGTTAAGTGCTGTCAATTTCCAGCACAGCACTTCAAAATCATTCAAGCGTGAAGGAGGGAGATTACAATGCAATTCAGGGGGTCTCTATTTTGGGTGGGTCTCCCTATTTAGGGGGTCTCTTTATTGAAGGGGTCTCTGGCATTTTTTGGGAGAGGAGGTGGCCCTCAGGTGGACTTTGGGGGCAACCCCTTTGGCCCATGGTGAGTTCCTCCACACCAGAGCCATGCTGGGCAATATCTGTTGTACTCCATGCCTACATGATTCCCGGCCCGGAGGACCAGAGAATCGCGAAGCCCGGAGAATCTGGTGCTGGGCGTTAAATCGGTCATTAAGACCCCTTTGCAGCCATTTGCATCCTTCCACTGCTGTATGGGCGCAAACCCCGATCCCACCACCAGTGGGGGGCTGGAGCATCGGAAACGAATCAGCACCTGGTGCCAATCCCATTTTTACCCCTGATCCCCAATTCTCCACTGCGTCAGGAACACCACTACTGGTGGTGGGCGGCGGAGAATTTAGCCCAACATCTCTTCCAACTGCGTTTGTAGCAACTTTCAGAAATACAAATTGACTCTCACTTAGCTGGCCCGTGACAATTCTTTTAAAATTCCGGTGAGTGTCAAAGACTTGTGTAAATGTTCAACATGTTGATTCATAGAAAATTATTCCTGCTATCCCAGTTTGACAAGTGTAACAATCTGAACAGAAGATACCAAGGAGTCAAGCGGTTTCTGTGAAAAGAGAGGAGGTGTAGAATCTCTGTCTCTACAAGTTGAACTTCACAGCATTGGGTTTTACAGAGGAACACAATATAATCTCCCAGCCTTCAAAAACTGTGCTGCCAAAGCAGGACTTTCATTTGTCAATTTGCTTTTATCAGGAAAATTTACATTTTTAAAAAATCCATAAAAATATGTGAAATTATATAAAAAATTGAACGTTATAAGAGAATTGGCTTTAAGTAATTGATTAATTTTTTGCAATTTTCTTGGTCACTTTTGTTTTCACCTAATAATTTATCTGCTCTAGTGTTTTATGGGCTTTGTATAACAAAGTTAGTATGCACCCGATGAGCTGGAGTGAATGATTTATAGGGCTTAAAATATAGCAAAAAGTACAAAGAAAACAGATCATTGTAAAATTCTCCGAAATATAAAAGTTCCAGAAACCTAAAAAGTATGAGCTGTTTGTGTCTTCAAAATATATCCACCATTTTAAAAGTGTGATGAAAATGCCATTGAACCGGTGAGGTGTCAAAGGCAGTTGTCTGGGAGCTCTAAAGGCGGTAGTGAGTGGTGAGGTGATTTTGTTTAAGACCAGGGTGGACAAAGAGGAGAGGTTGGAGTGGCAGAGGGTAATAGATGAGATGTTGGCGGTAGATAGAAGATGGCGACCCAGCGAAGTTGGAAAAGGGGATTGACCGACTATCTACTAGGAAGGCGGTGTGCCAACAGAGACGAGCAAGGGGTGCAGTTTGCGAACATGGAGATAAGTTATGTTAGCAAGTCAGCTCTTCCGGAGGGAGGCAGCGGTAAGGGAAATTGTTCAGGTGTGGGATAGGGCAGGGCAGTTGGTGGTGGCTCCGGATCTGATTAACAAGGTCTTTGAGGAATTTTATGACAGGTTGCACAGGTCAGAGCCACCTGGGGGTGAAAGGGAGATGCAGGAATTTCTAGATGGGTTGGAGGACCCAAGGTTAGGGGAGGGGGCAGGGCTACATTAGAAGGAGCGATAGTGGAGCAGGAGATAAAGGATGCAATTGGGACGATGCAGTCGGGGAAGGTGGCAGGGCCAGATGGGTTTCCGGGAATATTATAAAAAATGCAAGGATAAGCTGGCACCCCTGATGCTGGGGATGTTGGAAGAGGTGATAGGGAAGGGGGATGCCACAAACTTAGGGGCAGTCATTGATTTCCCTGTTGCTAAAAAAAGATAAGGATCCGACGGAGTGTGGGTCGTATAGGCCCATATCACTTCTGAATGTGGACTCAAAAGTATTGGCGAAGGTACTGGCGGGTAGGCTGGAGGGGTGCCTCCCGAAGGTGATAGGTGAAGATCAGACGCGGTTCGTGAGAGGGAGCCAGCTCTTTTCAAACGTTAGAAGGGTATTGAACGCCGTTATGGCACCGGCGGAGGGGAAGGAAACAGAGGTGGTTGTGGCATTGGATGCTGAAAAGGCGTTTGACCGGGTAGAATGGGAGTACTTGATGGCAGTTCTGGAGCGGTTTGGGATTGGACCAAGATTTGTGAACTGGGTAAAGCTACCATATAAGAAGTGTCCGCACAGATAACATCAGCTCGAGATACTTTTCTCTCCACCGTGGGACTAGGCAGGGATGTCCTATGTCCCCCCCTGCTGTTTGCACTTGCAATTGAGCCATTGGCCATCGCGGGGGTATGGAAAGGAATAATGCGGGGGGGGGGGGGGGGGGGAATAGAGCATAGGGTATCCTTGTATACCGATGACTTTCTGTTATACGTGTCGAAACCGAGTGTGTCGATAGGGGGAATATTGGAGCTGCTTCGAGTGTTTGGGTCTTTCTCGGGGTACAAACTAAATCTAGACAAGAGTGAGTATTTTGTAGTGTCTCGGCCGGGGGTAGGGGCGGCTGCCATTCCGTAGGGCAGGGTTTTACTTTAAGTACCTGGGGGTGCTGGTTGCCCGGGAGTTGGGGGGGGGGGGGCTCCGCAGGTACAACATTTCCAGTTTGGTGGGGAGAGTGAAAGCTGATCTGGCAAGATGGGATGGTCTCCCTCTGTCACTGGCGGGTCGGATACAGGCAGTTAAAATGAACATGTTGCCACGAGTTCTGTTTATTTTTCAATGCCTGCCGATTTTCCTGCCAAAGGCTTTTTTCAGAGAGATTGAGGGAAGGATTACTTCGTTCATATGGGGAGGGAAGGTGGCCAGAGAAAGGTTAGAAAGGTGCTGCTGCAGAAGGGAAGACAGGCAGGGGGTTTGGGTCTTCCAAACCTGATGTATTATTACTGGGCGGCGAATGTGATAAGGTACGGAGCTGGGTCAGAGGGGTTGATTCCCAGTGGGTCAGAATGGAGGCGAGTTTGTGCAGGGGGTTGGGATTGAAAGCACTAGAAACAGCGCCGCTCCCGATGGCCCCGGGGAAATATTCAGGGAGTCCGGTAATAATAGCTTCATTGAGAATTTGGAGGCAGTTTCACCAACACTTTGGGTTGGGGGCAGGGTAAAGGGAAATGCAGATTCGGGGGAACCACAGATTTGAGCCAGGGAGGTGGGATGGAAATTTACGGAAATGGGAGGAGAAGGGGATTAAGACACTAAACGATTTGTTTCTTCGGAGTCGGTTTGCAGGATTTAAGGAGCTGGAAGCAAAGTCAGGGCCAGAGCAAGGGGAAATGTTTAGATCCATGCAGGTTTGAGATTTTGCCAGAGAGGAGATACAGAGCTTCCCGGTGGAGCCGGCCTCCACATTGCTGGAGGAGGTGCTGACGACAGGGGGACTGGAGAAGGGGGTAGTGACAGCGGTTTACAGAGCTATTTTGGAAGAGGAGAAGGCACCACTGGAAGGGATCAAAGCAAAGTGGGAGGAAGAGTTGGGAGAGGATATGGAGGAGGGGTTCTGGTGTGAGGTGCGCCGGAGAGTGAATGCCTCCACCTCAGGCGCGAAGTTGGGGCTGATACGGCTGAAGGTGGTATATGGAGCACACCACACGAGAGCGAGGATGAGCCGATTCTTTGAAGGAGTAGAAGATGTGTGTGAACGTTGCCGGGGTGGGGGCGGCGCTAATCACGTTCATATGTTAGCCTTCACCACATTGATCGCCTAAAGGCGGATCTGATAGGTTGGAGAGCAACCTCTCCACCATGTGCCCTGGCATGGCGGGGGGACCTGTTGGAATTCTTGACTCTTGAGAAGGTTAAGTTTGAACTGAGGGCAAGGATGGAGGTGTTCTACAATTCATGGGCATTATTCATTATGCACTTTCAAGACTGGATAACATCGAACATTAGTTGGGGCGGGTGGGTGGGAGGGTTGGGGGGAGGAGGGGGGCTGTTTGTGTTAATGGCAACTGTGGGTGATCCCTAATTCCGTTTTGTCATTTGTTTATGTTAACATGCGGGCTGATGTTTGTGGTTTGGTGGGAGGATGGGATCGTTGTTATTGATATGGGGATTAACATATTTGTTACTGATTATTGTTTATTGTTGGTGGGTGTAAATTTGGGAGAAAATGTGAAAAAGGAGAATAAAAAATATTTAAAAATCAGAAAAAAGAAAATGCCATTGACATTGAATGAAGAATATCAAAACTTTTTATGTGGATTTAATTGACAATGTTGTGTCCAAAACTATCTTGAAATTGAAAACAAATAAAATACTGCTTGATACACTTCCACATAAACATTTTATGAGCTTACTTGTAGTCTACAGTTCCTGCAAAGGATTAATGAAGTATAATGTTGACCCATGGGCAATGGAAATTTCAAACAATTAGTGGTGTTACATACCTACAAACTAAATTGCTGTCTTCTGCAGTATCTAAGGTAAGAGAAATTGGATTTCGCACCCACCATTTTGTTATTGCATCTGTTCTGGATTACCGTTTTTATCTTGTTGTTTTATCAAATAGAAAAGCTGAGAACATACTACTAATGTTACCTACTGTCACTGAAAGAGTATCTTACAATTTCTGATTCAGTAGATTTAATTTACTGATAATTAATTTCAAACAGCATCTCTCTGTAATATTTTAAATCTTTGCATATTTCCAAACTATAAATCTAACAGCAGTTAAACAACACGATTTTGTACTGCAGTTTTTTTTGTTTCTTTGCATTGGTAGGAGTGCAATTGCTACTGGTCTTCCTAGTGACGAATTGGTTTCTAGGCAAAAATAAAAATGTTTCTTCTGCAGATGCAAGTTGCAGAGGAGGATTGGCAGAAACATGGTTTTGTAATTTTACCTGCCATTTTGTTAAGGTTATAGGTCAGTACCTAAAATTGAGGGAGAACAGCAATTTTAAGAGGCTATAGAGATTTTACATTTAATTTCATGCAGCATAGTGCATGATTGCTATATAACACTGTGGCATATTTTCAGTAATGCCATAATTAATCAAATAAAGAATTAAACACAATTTTTTAGTGGGCCCATTGATGTAAATTTAGTATACATCACTATTTTGTGATGCAAAAACCAATTGAATTGTTTTCCCAAGAAGCATAAATTTACTTTACAAAGAAGATAAAATACTCAAAACAACCACTGGTGTATGAAGAGATATGTCAATTCAGTACACACTGCAGTTACCCCACAAAACCTTTTCTCCTCAGAACCACATGGCTCATTTGCATATATATTTATGATACATCAGCGCACTGTCAAATGTAAACTAATTTGTGGAGTTTTGCCAAACTTGATGAGCTATTTCCTCTCCATATTCTCTGGCTTACTTTTAAAAGGGAATATTTTCAGCACAATATATTTTTTGGACCAAGTGTATGAATATTCTGTGATTAAATATGATTTGCCTGTCATCTCATTAACTTCAAAATATTCAATAGTTTTCTGTCTAAGGCTAATAAAGTATTTTCTCCTCCCCTCCCCAGGGTCTTTATTCCCTGTTATAATTTGTGTTGGAATTTGTGATATATATTTAAGAGGCCATAAGCACTAACTTTTGACCTCAATAAATAAGGTTTTAATGATAATTATTTATAAATAGTTTACACATTTACAAATTGAACTCTGAATTTGGTAAAGTAAAATACATTTTAATGATCAGTCACTTGAATCCCTTCCACTCTAGGTCAATACAAATTGAACAACAAACAAAAGCATTTAAAAATTGGGTGCTTGTTACACAACAACCAACATGTGCAATGTTAGCATAGAAGCATATTTTATACAGAGCGTAAACACTGAAAGTGCTGGACATATTTTTGAAAATGAGTCCTTTCAATTTAGCGTAAAATTTTCTTTTAATCTTGTTCATAACAATTTTCCTCGAAATAATTTCTTAAGTATTCTATTTCAAATCATTTCGCTGGGATAAGACAGGCATTGTCCATGCTTCAGTGTCACCTATTCAGTTCTACAAGATCATCACTCCACTTTCTAAAAGTTTCAACACTTCTGAAATAGCCTGCAAAGTTTGGGTTTTCTCTTAAAATATAATTTTTAGCTGCAACAAAGCACCTGGGTGACCATTCTCAACTTGGGGCAGAGCATGTTAAATAATGCACATTCCCCAGTCTGGACTGGAAACCTGGCAAATCCCTATGCCATCATCAGCATTATTTAAAGGATGGCACACACATTGACATCTGGGAGCCAATTCATCATTTAATTAAATTATCCTGTAATGAAATCTTCTGTAATGAGATTAATCTAAATTATTTATCAGGCGCTGACACAGGCGCAAGACATGGTTAATAATGAATGAGGATTCTGTCTGATCTGCTTCCAAAACCAGGACTTGTTTCTTCTGCTAAAATGTTTTTTTTTTAATTTTGTATTGCAATAATCTTTAACCAATTTATTTCAGAAGCATATTGTGGGATGGCCTGATTTTATTTTTCTCGGGTGGGTTAGGAGAGGATTTGGAATAATCAAATGTAGTCTTTGCTACATTTCCCTAAACAGTAGGACATGAGTCAGGCTGTGGGTCATATTTCTCCCTGTCAGGAAGGTGGTTTGCTTGTTTGCAGAAAGGCTCCAGGGAGAATGTGTTACAGTGCCTGCAAGTAGGTAACCATGGTATCAATCATACAAGCTTTTTCCCCTAAAAGTTGATTTAAAGAACAGTGTGACTGTTAATGATATATCCACCGTACGTATATTGATTATTAATAACTGATTGTGTGAGTGTCTGAAAAGGGTTCTGATACTATTAAGAGATTGTGTAAGATTTCCCAACCCTTCCATGTTAATGCTGCCATAGTTAAACGGAAATGTGTTATCTTTATTCATGAAAGAGTTGTTATAAAAAGCTTGAATCACATGAAATGAAAAGTTTTTTGGAGCAAATACTGAAAAATAGCATCTTAAAAGTGAATGGAACTGTGCAACCTCATGATGTAGTGCTTATAGCGCCATCTTTAGGTTGCATACTTTCTGACCTGTTAACAAAAAAGTGCTCTTGATGGGTATTTTACAAAAATTATTTTTGTGTTCCATTTTTCAAACCCATCCCTTTAGTGTACAATGTTAAAGCCTCTTGATGCTGCAATGCTTGTTAATACAAGTATGAAGGGGCTAGTTTAGCACAGTGGGCTAAATAGCTGGCTTGTAATGCAGAACAATGCCAGCAGTGCTGGTTGAATTCCCATACCGGCTTCCCCGAACAGGCGCCGGAATGTGGCGACTAGAGGCCTTTCACAGTAACTTCATTGAAGCCTACTTGTGACAATACGCTATTATTAGTCGTATTCTTATTATATAGCAGGGAAGGTGTATTAGTATGGAGTTATTTTATTTCAATTCTTGCTGTTTTACATGGTCAGGCTTTTGTCTTTCAGCGCCTTTTGAATGAACCTTACTGAACAGATAAAGGCACAGATATTCCTTCGTATGCCAAGACATTTTAAATCCACTAATGTTTGGCGTAGCAGGAACAGACAATGCTGAAACATTTAACCCAGGGATAAATTATCCTCTATTAATTTAGCTTTCCCTTCATTTACTCCTTTTGTTACACCAAACATCCAGAAAATGTTTGCTTCTGGACGTGGTTCTAAACCTCATTGACTTATGGAAGCTCAATTAAAAGTATAATAAATATATTTGAAGCATTAATAACTAACCCATGCCTCTTTCTTGCGTATCAGAGGTCCACACTGTTTTTGGAAGTGGAACTTCATTATATCATCTGAACAAAGATAACAAAATAAATTTTAATCTATTTGACAAAAAAGATTGTTGCTTAAATTAACTATGGTACCACTAGAAATGAAAGTAGACATTTGGCTAAATCCAAGGAAATTCCATGAATTACTTTGATTTGCCTGTATTCCATTAGGTTTCTGGCAGTATCTTTGAGTACTTGGCGAAGGGTGATGTTTACCTGTGTGCTGTTGAAGAAATATGACAGGGGCTGCAGCTAATAGCATTCTAATTTTTTTTAGTAGTCTAGGTATTTCCTGAAGGGATCGACGCTTTCAGACAAAAATGCTTCTTTCTGCAGACAGGGTGACTGCTGAAATGTGTTTCCACAACACAATTTGCAGACTTATCCAGCAGTCCTGGCTGCAACACTACTTGTACGCTGTCTTTTCCAACTCTGATAGTTTGCTGTAAAACTAATTGAATTGCATATGCTGTGTCTGAACTTCATCTTTTGTTCTCAGGTGATGTACTGGTCTTTCTTTTTGTATTGTAAGCCGTGTTTCTTGCTTTTAGTATAGCCTTCATGCAACTGATGTGACACAAATTAGTATGGCTACTTTGGCTGTATCTACGACTGCACCAGAATACGGTGCACTGCTCTCATTCCTTCAGAAGTTGACAGTATGTTTAAAACAGACTGTGACTCAGTCAGATATTCTGTTCATTTTATTGTCAGCGCAAGCAGTTTAAAATAGGTTTTGAATACAGTGCACATCGCCTGGTACTCAAACGCTTTACACAGATGCCGAGACTTAATTTTCTGTGGTATGAAATATCATTAATGGTAACTGAAATATCCCAGGAGTATCCCAGTCAATGAATATTTCACGTAAATAAATACAGAAATATGTTTTTCGTTCAGCAGAAGTGGCCTTTTTTTAAATTGATAGCGCTGGACATTTTTGAATATGTCTGCATTATGCAGTGCAATTTCTTTTTAAACCATGAAACATTTAAGAGAGTTTTCAGCCTTCCAAGATCCTTTCTAATAATAAAGTGCTTGAGTTGTCAAAGTGACGGCACAGATGTTCTAATCTGTACTGACACAGCTTCCTAACGCAGCACATCAATCATGTGTTATTAGCTTTAATGGAGCTTGGACATTTTCCGTCACTTAAACATTGCAGTGGTGACAAAAGTGAACCAGAAATGTGCTGCAGGTGTAACCTTCACTCAAACCCCATTTGTGACAGGAGTCGCAGTGGTCTCCACTATGGAGGAAGGGTGCCATCTTCAGTCTCTTCTTTCCTTTGTTTAAGTCGGTGGCACAGTGATTATGTGTGAGGTTAGTTAAACAGTGATACTTGTATAAGTTTGGTTGTGCAGAAGATTTTTTAAAGAAGGCTATTAAAAAGACAATTCCGCTTCACTTAATGCTGCAACATGTGGGGGGTTCAGAACTTTTTTTTCAGATCAAACCCTCTATTGCAATTCTTTTCAGTGGTTTAATGTTTTCAATTGTTGGTGTTATTTTTGAGCTAAAGCTTAATGGAACATTGTTCCATCAACAGTTTCAAAAAAAAATTTATTTCTGAAAATGTTAACTAGAAATTCGATTCCTTGTGACAAAATTGCAACTGGTTTCAGATAAAATTAATTTCAGGATCCTTTCTTCCAAGATTACGTTTCACGCTGTACGGCGAAAGTAATAAACATAAACTATAGTAATGTCTGCATTTAATTCCTAGATATTTATTGTATTTATAAATGGTAAATTTTTAAGAACATTAAAATTGACGTTCTTTCAATAAGCAAAAAAAAAGTAAAAGAAAAGACATATTGTCTGAAAGGAATCTTTGAATAGAACCTGATTAACGTTTAAGGGACTCCATGAAAATGATATTGCATTATTGCAAAAAAAATTCAAAATTCCCTTCTGAGACTGAAACTTCACATGCTAAAGAGCAGATGCGTCACAAAGTGACAGCAGGCTAGCAGAGGCCGGGGATGTGGCTACGCTGGTGAGCCATGGAATAAATGCAGCACATTATATATCCAGTGAAAGACAGGAGCTGTTGACGAGGTGACCTCTGAATGTAAGTCAGCTTGCTATAAACAGAAGAGTGTGGAAAGCTATTGGTCAGTCTGAAACTTGTTTACTATTCTGACTATCCTCATGGTAAAGTTAAATCAACAGCGCTGAACCTTCGAACATGATTACAGCTTTAAAAGGGGAAAAAAATCAGCAGAGTAAATAAAAACATTACTGTTGAAAAAAAATCACCACTTTGACTAATTCAAAAGCTGTGGCACGTTTATAACGTTGAACTGGTGACTGAACAGTAAGGTAAAGAAAAATAGAAACAAAATTTAATATCTTCCTTGCAGAGGTGAAAACAAAATGAACATTTTGGAGTTTTAACTGAAGAGCTGTGTGTTTTTCCGGTAAGACTTTACCTTCTATTTTTTCACTTTGTTTCCAGTAAAACAATGAGACCGCTGTTTCACATATCTGCCCAATGTCTAGATAATTGAACAGCTTACCTGAGAATTGTTTCCTTTATTCCATTACGGACTGCTAGCTGCAGTGGATGATATATTATCATTATAAGTCCAAAGTAACTTTGTAATTCCTTGTAGCTTTGTCTCAGTAGGGGGACAAAAATTGTTTCTAACTTATGCAGTTCATTTCTGGGAAAGTGAGAAACAATTGTTGAGCTTGCTGGTGTTCCTCGGTATATGCATCCATGCGGTTTGATGCTGAAAGGCAAGCTCGTGTTATGGAGATAAGTTACAGTATTTGTAAGACAAGAGTGTCTTGTTACTTTAGAATTACAGAACTTATTTTTCAGTTCATTGTGTCAAGTGAAAAAAAATCATTCTACGTCCAGAGTCGGGCTCAATGAGCTATGCTTTTTAGTAAGTCTTCTTGTTGCAGTTTTCTTCTCCTTTTGTACTGGAGGGTACCCCTACCTTGTTTGCAGAAAATGTGCTCGTTATTGTTGACTATTTGTTTTATTATTGCGGACAAATGTTCTACACATCCCTTTGAAGTCGAATTTAAAATTGCTTTAATTCAATGCAAACCAGTGAGAAAATATATGTGAAATATTCATGTCATCTTATCTATAATGATGTCTCATAACAATTTGTTAGAAGGAAGTCAAGATCTACGGAAGGAGGATTAAGTTACAGATCCATTTGAAATCATTACAGATATAAAGGTAGACCTAGAAAATTCAACTGAAATATTTAAGAAAAATTTATCTTAATTTCTTCTGAAACTATATTAGATATGCTTGTTTTAAAAAACAGTTAAGTATGCTTAAAACATTTACTGCTAGTAACATACAAGAAATAATTCGCAACAATACACTAAGCAGTCAACTCCCTTCATCTTTAATTTGTTTATTTGTAAGATCCTCATAACCTGGTTGTCAGAAATATTATTACTAACTGGTGCGATGCCGTGCTCTATACAGCATAACATATCTATTTAAAATCGAGTTTCATTTTTAAGACCAACTGTCGGTGTTTGCAATCTGAGGCCATTTCATGAGTTGGCAAAATGTTTGCTGACTTCTTGAAAGTCTGCTTCATTCACGGGACACAGCCAGTGAGAGGCTACCACGGTAGTGCCTCTTTATCAGGCTTCTGGAGGAAACAGAATACCACAGACTGGGCTCTTCTGTGTCTGAAATCAGTTTTTCACCTTCAGGGCTTTGGATTGTTTTGAGAACCTGACTTCTGTTTTCATTGTAACAACAGGTACGCACAGTGTGTAAAAGAGGGAAGGTTTTCCTTTCCCATTTAGTTCTGTAGGCTAATGCCATGAAACTGCAGAGCTGCTGTATGGAATAGATTGATGCATGGTTTTAAAGCAAGCAGCTTGTTATGTGGGTTGCCCAGTTGCTTTCCTTCTGAACATGCTCTTTTATGAAAGTGTACCTTAAAGCCTGGCTGTAGTAAATATACTATAAAATATATTTAACGTTATAAATTAAGAATATTGGGTAGATTATTGTGCCTAAATTAGTACAAAAGAGCATTTTAAGGCAAATGTGAATAATGTTTGACACTGTGTTGAGAGTGAACTTTAATAAGGAAGCTTGATCAGTTTTGTGTGGAATATGCAATTTAGGTGTGATTTGATTTCTTTCTCTTTCAGTAAAAGTATTTCAGTACAGCTTGTACCTATGAAGCCGTAAATACTTAAGTGTGTCATTGCATTTTAAATAAACCCCAACTGATATTTAGTTTAAGGCACAGTAAGATTTTGCAAGAAAATATTGTTGGGTTTTTTCTACAAATCTCATAAAGCTGTTAACAATGTAGAGAAAAATGTGCTGTCTTTAGCTCTGCTAAGTAATTCTCAGGACTTATAAAACTCAATTCCTGTTATTAAGAGCATAGCTATGAAACAGGTTATGATTACGTCAAACTGATGGAACAAATAATTTTTGAAGCAACATTTACCAGCTGGTACAGTTTTTAAAAACACTTTAAAAATGAATTGTTCTTTATCAAAATGCAATTTTCATTTTCTTGTGATAACATGTAACTCTAGTCTCACATAAGCGTTTTAAAAATGGGCTAACTTTATTCTAGAATGTTAGGATATTCTTAATTGCTTACATCTATCACTATCTTTACTTGGCCATGTGATTAATTGAAAAATATTTTGATATATAAAATTCAAAGCCCTGGAAATCTATTAATTCAGATAGTTCCTGAAAAAAAATATTGTTTTGATCAACTTAAAAGCCTCTTGAACTACATTCAACTTTTGGCTGATCACACTTATGTTTTACAATTATCACAGACTGGAAACTCATGTGATCATGAATATTTTGCATTTTATGTGTCATTGTCATGATTTTTATGATTGTCATTGAAAGCTAGGAATGTTCATTTGTTGCTTGCACAAGGGGATACTATGCTTGGAGTAAAAAAACAAGACTTGTATGTACTGCTGTGTTCCAACTAAGGTGAAGTTTTAGTTGAAGTTGTGTTTTTTTTCTTTGAGTTCTATTACTCTTTTGAATTCTGTATGAACTATTTGTGGAGATATGCCTTCAATGTGTTCTTTTAAATCTGTGCATTTGGAAAATGATGTTGGCCTGCAGAATACAGTTACGCTATTTAAGGTTGCATGGAAAGCATTTTGCTCAAACCCCTTGTGTAGGATAATTCTATTGAAATGACTGAAAGTCACACCAGAGAAGGCAAACAAGGCCGAAGGAATTGCAGACACCTTTGAAAATATTGCTGAACATTTCCATTGGTTCATAATTGCCCAGGAACTAATTACTTACGGTTCCCCGCACTTGCAGCAGATTAAAAGTATTGCATTTGTAGTTTGCGGCAACATCTTTTCAGATATATCTGCCTTCCTGGGTTTACACTTGCTTTAGTTTCTAAACCAAATAATATTTTTTTGAATATAATTTTGATCTGATGCAATACATTCAGGTCTGCAGACTTCAGTGCTCAATTTGAAACCTGTTAAATTGAAGTTTATTGGTAATTCTTGTCCTGAGGTTATTTACTTCTACTCGAGATGTAAAATTTGGTTGTTACTGTGTAAGGTCTCTAAACAATAGTTTATATTCTGTTTTAAGCATTTTAATAAGATTGAAAAAAATTGTGAAACCACACAATAATCTCCATGTGCAATTACTTTAGAAGGTTTCTGAAAGCTTTTGTGGGACTAGACTTTTTATATTGCGTAGCTGAAAGAATGACGGAGAGAGTATCATGTTATTAACTGTAAGTTCTTAATAAACAAACTTTCCAGCTGAAATTAAAGTGGCGACAAAATTCAAAAGCACCTCCAGTAGCTCGTATATTGGCATCTAAATAGTACTAGTAAGCGTAGTAGACCAACACAACAGTTGTCTTTCAAACCTTATGATAGTTTTGTGACAGTTGTTCAAATATTAAAACAGACCACAAAACCGCCAATGTGCAGTGAATTGAACAAATTGCTTTATCAGCAAAAGTTAATGAAAATGTGCAGGTAATTCAGTTATCACACAACATGCCATCTATATTTTATTCTTAATTACAGAGGTGATGTTTTAACTAAAAACATCATTGCTAAAGTATTTGTTTCTTTTAAGATGTTCTGTATATGTTTTATGTACGCTCTTGTATTTACCCAGTTTCTATTTAACACGCTTCAATGCTTTTGCAATTCCTCACATATATTTACAAATATAGTTAGAGAAGATAACGAAGTAATAAATGCATGAATCCCTGCACTTATGAGGCGTTAAATGACCCCTACACTCATTTCAAATAGACCCCAACACTGCCGGGTTGAACTATTTATTGGAAAGAGGGCTGAATTATTGGGGATTTCCTATGTTTAGTATTGTGATTTCATTCTGTTCTTTTTAATTAGAAGATAGCTTCACCAAAATAGTCAGCATGTTTAACATACAATGAAGCGAAAGAAACTGTACAATGTTGCAGCTTCATTTCTAGAAAATGTGGCGTCACAATCAGGTTTATTTGTTAGGTCAAAATTGATCTTTGTATTGGGAGGATCTTTAGCTACTAATGCTAAAAGCATCTGTATATGTGAGACATTTTGTGTAGTGTAGACAGCGTTGCTAATTTTGATATGATTAACTTGGGATCAGCAACATGTCTACACAGCACCTTTAAGGTAATAAATTGTCCCAGGGCACTTCAGAACAGTGTTACAAGACAACGTATGACACTGAACCACATAAGGAGATTTTGGGTTAGATGGTCAAAGAGGTAGGCTTTAAGGAGTGTTATAAAGGAGGAAAGCGAGTTACAAAGGTAGAGAAATATATGTATGGAATTCAAGAACTCGGAACCTAGACAACTCAAGGCACGGCCAGCAGTGCCAGAGGAAGTATAATTGAGAATGCACAAGAGGCCAGAATTAGAGAAGTGCAGATACCTCGGAGGGTTGTAGGGTTTGGGGGAGATTGCAGATATGGGAAGGGATAAGGCTTTGGAGGAATTTGAAAACAAGGATGTGACCGAGTGTCATTGTAAGTCAGCAAGGAGCAGGGGTGATAGGGGAACAGGACTTGCTGTGAGCTGAGGCAAACCAGCAGAGTTTTGAATGATAGACATAGGAACAAAGAATAACTGGTACTATTTCCTTTTGTGACTTAAATATTTTCTCTTTCATGCATTCAATTATAGTAAGCGTTAAGCTTGTGAATATTTCTATTACATTGGCTGAAGTGTAATTTCAACTCGTACTCCATGAACTCATACTGAAACAAAACCTGTGTTATAGTAATAAAGATACTCCACTCTTCATAGTAGGTTTATTCACACCTAATATGAATGCTATAGAATAAAATTAAACATTAAAAAATCCAAATGAGAAGTGCTTTAGGAAAGGACTGTGGAGAAATGCCTGTATTTTCTTTTATGCTATGTCTCTTTAAACCCGGCTGGGGAGTATTCTGAAAGAGGATAAATTGGTTTCCTGATTATGACATGATTTGGTTCCAAAGAATGCTCATGTGACCTGATTTGCTATGGAGAGGTACTAATAAGAAGGAAAGGATGGATAAAAAGCTAATTGCAGTGGCGTCAAACAGTGTTATTCGTTTTGGCAATTTGGAGCACTGAGAATTTGTGTAAAAAGGAAACCGGCAACCATTCTCTGTGAATGGAAATCCATCTATTTGACAGCCTTCAAACAAATCCTGGTGTTGAGGCAGGTCTCTGAGAATAGATGAATTATAGAAAACCTAGAAAATAGGAGCAGAAATCAGTCATTCAGCCCTTTGATGCCTGCTCCACCATTCAATATGATCATGGCTGATCCTCTATCTCAATGCCCAAAGACTGTGTTATTATTGATGTGGAGATGCCGGCGTTGGACTGGGGTGAGCACAGTAAGAAGTCTTACAACACCAGGTTAAAGTCCAACAGGTTTGTTTTGAATCACTAGCTTTCCGAGCGTATTCACCTGAGGAAGGAGCTGCGCTCCAAAAGCTAGTGATTCAAAACAAACCTGTTGGACTTTAACCTGGTGTTGTAAGACTTCTAACTGTGTTAATATTGTTTATTAAACAGGTAGAAGGAGCAGAGGACTGAAGAAAGGAAGGATTGGACAAGACCTATTGCCGCTGTTTGAGTGTTGCTACAGCCCCAAAAAAAAATTTAAAGGGATGGAGAAGGGAGTCTCAGGAGATTCAGTGCCATCAGCAACATCATGGCCCAATAGAGAGAGGATTTGTAGACATAGACCTTGTCTGTCTTAACCGTCTCCGGGGTTGTCGAATGGGACCCAACTGCCAGCAAATCCAAATCAATGGCCGAAACTAATGAGTGGGAAGTGAAAGATTCGAAAAGCTGAGGCTGAGTTGGAAAAGCTTTGAGAATGCATACTATTAAGGGGCAGCATGGTAGCATAGTGGTGAGCACAATTGTTTCACAGCTCCAGGGTCTCGGGTCCCAGGTTCAATTCTCGGCTGGGTCACTGTCTGTGCGGAGTCTGCATGTCCTCCCCGTGTTTGTGTGGGTTTCCACTGTTCAGTTTCTGGTCAACAGTAATCACCCAGGATGTTCTAGTGGGCGAATTCCGTGATGGTGATGGTAATGCTATTGAATCTCAAGAGGGATGGTTGGATTCTCTCCTGCTGGAGAATGTCATTTCCTGGCACATGCATGACTTAAATGTTATATAGGAACATACAAATCAGGATCAGAAGTAGGCCTTCAGCTCCCAAGGCTTCCCCACCATTCCATTCGATCAAGTCAGATCTGTTTTAAAATTTAAAGCCATTGGATGGGATTTGACCACTGCATTGCGCCCATCGTGGATCTGGGTGTGTCGGTTAAATACTGGAAAAGGCCAAAATCAAAATCCATGGCCGGCGCAAATAAGTTTGCCATCTAACCGTCACGGCCCAATAGCGAGTACCAGATCTCGCCCAAATATGCCGAGCAAATCATTAACACCCATTTGCATTAATTTCTATCCCATTGGTAAGATTGAATGTAACAGCCTCACGGGAATTAACTGGCTCCCCAGCGAGAAATCACGTGGCTGTTGTTTAGTAATCCTTTTTACAAACGTGAAGCTGGCGTAATGGCTGCTGAGGGTAAGTGAAGAGATGAGTCGCCATTTCCATTTACGGGTACGCAGCTCAATGTACTGCAGCTCAAGGGCTGGGGGGTGGGCGCATCCCTCAGGGTGGTGTGGATTGGTCGGGGGAGGGGGGTGCTGAAGTGATACAGGTCAGGGATGTTAAGTAATGGGTTAAGACACATTCCAATTAGTTGGCTCATTTTTGTGAAGTATCCAATAATTGATACTGATATGTAAAGGGGCTTCAGATGGTCGTTGTGTCAGGTGATGTGATGTTAGAGTTTTGTGCAGAGTCTGTTGAAGTAAATCATAGGTGTTTGTGGAAAAGGAGCACAACTTTTGATTCTTTATACAACAGAAGCTAAACGTCTAACAAATGGTAGCAGAGGATCGTTGCTGTGCAAATGTGAAGGGTTAAAATATACAACTTTTCCAGACCAAACCAAGGAGTGAGTGTGAAGAAAAAAAACCCTAAGATATATGACTGAACCTAGGATAAAGATGGCTGGATATGACCCCCCCCCCCCCCCCCCCCCCCCAACCTTATTTTCTGAAAGGGAATCATATGCCAATGGAGAAGTGCAGTAGTTATGTGGACTAAGGTAACTGCCTTGGGAAAGAGAAAACAAGGTATGGCATTGGCTCTTTCTCTACCTGATGACAGAGCAAAGTGTTTTCTTTTTTTATATATATAAATTTAGATTACCCAATTACTTTTTCCAATTAAGGGGCAATTTAGCGTGGCCAATCCACCTACTCTGCACATTTTTGGGTTGGGGGGCGGGCGAAACCCACTCAGACACAGGGAGAATGTGCAAACTCCACACAGACAGTGACCCAGAGCCGGGATCAAACCTGGGACCTCAGCGCCGTGAGGTAGCTGTGCTAACCACTAGGCCACCGTGCTGCCCTAGCAAAGTGTTTTCTGAGCTGGAATTGGAAGAGTTAAACTCAGAAGAAGGTCTGCAGACTCTATTATGTTATATAAAAAGGATGATTTGTTAAGTGTGTATGAAGCATGGTCGGATTTTGATAGGTTCCGGAAAATAGAGGATTTCTCCATTAAAGACTATATAATGGAATTTGGCTGAATATGTAAAAGGCTGCAGAAACACAACCTGGAATTTCCACAGTCTGTGTTGGCCGTTAAATTACTTGACTGTGCTAGAGTGAGCAACATGGATAAGCTCCTGGTTTTGACAGGAGTTCAGTTTGCGGATAAGGATACCTTATTCGATCAGATGACAGAAGCTTTAAAACATTTTGTGGGGAAACATTTGATTCCAATGGCTCTGATGACCCAAATAGGTCAGCTTGCAATGAAGCAGAATATGGAAGATACACTACTAACAGGATGGCGAAATTGTATTGCTACGAACAGGTTCCAAGACTATAGAAGGAGATCGGGACCCGGAAATTATGAAGGCAGAAACCCAGTTAGAGCCTCCAATAGGAAGATGAACCCCAGAAATGCCCGGGGTATGATAAATCGATGTTTTTGATGTGACTCTCAAGACCATTATGCTTTCAACTGCCCAACACGTTACAATAGAATGTTTGAAGCGACACATGACACGGAAGAGTCAGAAGAGGAAAAAGATAGTGACCAGAAAGAAGGCATTGTCCTATTAACAAGCAGTTTTACGCTGGTAATGAGGGTGTTGGTTGCAGAATCCTTCAATTGTGCTGTATTGGACAGTGGCTGAAAATCTACTGACTGGTTAAAATGTTACCTGGACTCCTTGAATGCTGAAAATCGTAACAAGGTTAAGGAATTTGAAAGTTCCACAAGTTTCAGGTTTGGGGATGATAATACTCTGAAGTCGCTGAAAAGAGTGGTGATCCCTTGCAATATTGCCGGAGTGAATCATTTATTTTGCACGGATGTGTATCAAGTGAGATACCTTTGCTTCTGAGCAGAGCGTTGATAAAGAAAGCACACATGAAACTGGATATGGAACAGGATTTGGAAAGATGGTGGACTTACAATTTACACAGTCGGAAAACTATTGTATTCCATTACTGACAAATAATATTTCAAGTTCAGTTGTTAAAGATGTGTGAATGGCAGTTGAAAATGGGACTTTAGCTGATAAAAAGCTTGTTGTTTTAAAACTGCATAGGCAATTTGCGCATCCATCTCCTCGGAGGCTGAAAAATGTATTAAAAGATGCAGGGGGAAGGAATGAAGACTATACTAAGCCAATAGAACAGGTTAGTGATCACTGTGAAGTTTGTAGGAAGTACAGAAGGACATCAGCACAACCGATAGTAACCCTACCTTTGGCGAGGGATTTTAACAACATTGTGGCCATGGACTTTAAGATCTGGGATAAAGCCAATAATATATTTATTTTGCATTTTGTAGATTTAGCAAGCAGATTTAGTCAATTAATGATTGTACGAAGTGAAGAAAAGAGAGTAATTCCGGATCAAATCGTGGAAAATGGATAAGGACAGGAATGGGCCCACCGGCAAAATTCCTTACAGACCATGGGGGAGAATTTGCTATTGATGAGTTTAGGGATATGTGTGAAAACATGAATATCACAGTTCTGAATACGGCTGCAGAAAGCCCATTTAGTAATGGTGTGTGTGAAAGAAACCATGTGATAATAGATGACATGCTCCGGAAAATTTTGGCAGATAGACCAAACTGCAAGCTAAATTCAGCTTTAGCATGGGCGGTACACAAGTAGAATCCATTGCCGATGGTTGGGGGCTATAGTTCCTTTCAATTAGTGTTTGGTAAAAATCCTAAAATTCCGTCCATTTTGGATAACCAGCCTCCAGCTTGGGAAGGGACTACAATTAGCTCTGCCTTTGCTGAGCATTTAAATGCATTACATAGCAGTAGAAAAGCTTTTTTGGAAGCAAAAGTCTCTGAAAGAATTCGCAGAGCTTTGAGGCATAATGTACGGCCGTCAAATACCGTTTTTCAGCAAGGAAACATAGCATACTATAAGAGAGACAATTTTAATGAATGGAAAGGCCCAGAGAAGATCATAGGCATAGATGGAAAAACAATTATTTTGCAACATGGCAATCAAACTGTTAGAGTACATTCATCAAGGATAAAGGGTACAGATTACACATTTTCAAATTTAGACAGAGCAGACAGACATGGCGACGAACCAGGGTCATCTGGTACGTACGTGTTACAGAACTATGAGGACCAATTAACTGATATAGGCAGGGTTTCTGTAGAGGAACACAACACTTCTGATGATTTAGAACAAGCCATTTTTCCAAAAGGACAACTGCCAAAAGTTGGTACAAAAGTGTCAACTTGCCTGAAGGGTCTAGTCAATGGCAGGATGCAACTGTTATTAGTAGAGCAGGGAAGGCCACTGGAAAGTGTAAACATTGGTTGAATGTATAGCATTCAAGGGAGGGAGTCAAGACAATGGATTGGGGAAACGAAGTTCAAAAATGGAGGGCACAGAAACGCAGTGCCAGTTCAGATAGTACATTGGATAGTGAACAGGTCCGCAGGAAAAGGTCGAGAACTATTGAAAGGACATCCCACAACAGAAGGGAAAGATCAAGCAGTAGCAGTACAGAATAAGATACTGAGAGGGGAAGTAGTTTATCAAGGTCTCGAAACATGAGTAAGACTACAAATACTAATAGGAATAAATGCCCACATGCACGTGAGATTTTGGTGGCTTCCAATAAGTTAGATGAAAAATTTATAAAAGATGCCAAACAACAAGAACTGCACAGTTGGAGTGAATTTGGAGTATACACGGAAGTACTGGATAGGAGACAAAGAGCTCCATCCCACAGATGGATTTGCATGGAAAAGGTTCTTCTGGATGAAACTTGTAAGGCAAAGGCCAGGTTTGTGGCGAGGGGATTTGAAGAAAACTTAGAAGATAAGGAAAGTGGAGCTGAGTCCAAAAAAGATCAGCCATGATCTCATTGAATGGTGGAGCAGGCTCGAGGGGCCAGATGGCCTACTCCTGCTCTTAGTTCTTATGTTCTTATGATTTAAGGGTAGATTCACCTACATTAAAGATCTTCTTGGCTCTATTAGCCACAAAGGCATGGGAATGCAAATCTATAGATATAAAAGCTGCCTTCTTGCAGGGGCATCAGCTCCAGAGAGACATTTTTCTCCGTCCTCCTAAAGAGGCAGCTAACACAGAAGGGGCACTCTGGAAGTTGAACAGATGTGTATATGGATTAAATGATGCGTCTAGAGTCTGGTAATTTTTCGGTAAGGTCAGTTTTGTTAAAGTTAGGCTGTTGCCAGTTGAAAGCAGATCTGGCAATGTTTTATAAAGGATATAGGATCTGTCGATGATTTTTTGTGAGGTGGGACTAGTGATTTCAAAGCTATTGTAATCTCTGGTTTGAGGAAATAATTCAGGGTTGGAAGTCAGGCTTCCGGTGCATTTAAATATATTGGACTGGAAATTGGACAGACTAAGTTCGGGGCAACTTTATGTCAGCAATCTTATTTGGAAAGTATCAGCCCAGTAACAATTAGCCGTGACCGGGTTTCACAAAAAGATGCAATGGTTTCAAAGATGGAAAAAGAGCAACTGCGAAGTTTAATTGGGCAACTGAATTGGTTATGTCGAGAGACTAGACTGGACGTGAGTTTTGAACAAAGAACAAAGAAAATTGCAGCACAGGAACAGGCCCTTCGGCCCTCCCAGCCTGCGCCGATCCAGATTCTTTATCTAAACCTGTTGCCTATTTTCCAAGGTCTACTTCTCTCTGTTCCCCACCCGTTCATATATCTGTCCAGATGCATCTTAAATGATGCTGTCGTGCCCACCTCCACCACCTCCGCTGGCAAAGCATTCCAGGCACCCACCACCCTCTGCGTAAAAACTTTCCACGCACATCTCCATTAAACTTTTCCCCTCCCACCTTGAAATCGTAACCCCTTGTAATTGACACCCCCACTCTTGGAAAAAGCTTGTTGCTATCCACCCTGTCCATACCTCTCATAATTTTGTAGACCTCAAACGTCTAAGGAATTTTCACAAAAACGAGCATGTAGAGGCTGAATGTTGCCAGTGGAAAAGCAAATTAGTAACAGTGGTACAGCTGCACACTGTCCCTTCAGAGATTACTGTCCTCGTGGGTAAAGCTGAAGACAGGCCGATAGGTTTCCCTGTGTTCATTGATAATAATAACGCCCATCATTGAAGAAAGGCAGGGAAAACTGATTTGTTTTTTGGCATGCCTTCACACATACATACACACATATACACCCATGAGGAATAATGGAGTAAAGACTCTCAAGCTGAATATCAGCCCGTTGAATCATGTTATGAACACCCCTTCTGTGGCCAACAAATCCGTGTGTTGGACTTGAAACCAGAGCTTCTGGTCCAGGGGTAGTGGTACTACCACTCTGTCATAAGACTTCCGAGGGAAGTTGCTAAATTCAGAGAGTAAGAAGTATTTCACTAAGCCTTTAAGGGATAACAGCATGACATTACCAGAAGGAAAGTGTGTCATGTGATCCAGTCTTAGTTACACTTTTGCTTTTGAGCAGAGCACACGTATCTCACTCTGCTGCTGATGTCTTCAAGCTTTCTATCTATGTATAAATGTTTCTTTGTGCCTAGCTTAAATAAATGAACCCACAACATGTTTTCACAATCCCTCATGAGTGATTGGTGTTACAACAATGGGTGAATTTTTCCGCATGACGCCGCTGCAAACGCGAACTGCAGTCGGCAGAGAATGGGCTTCTGGCCAAAATTGAGGACCACGTCAGATGCTGATTTAAGCGCCATGCTCCGGACCCTCGCTGGGGTGATAAGAAGGTTTGCATCCCAGGGTGATCCCTCAGGATCAGAGTGGCTTGGCTCAGACTGCCATCACTGCAGTCTGTCTTTTAAATGCATCCCTTTGGTGCTACTTACAGTTCCTGGCTGCTCACACTACCTAGTGCTGCATGTGTCCTTTAAATGCTCAGAAAGCCTTTGGACATCTGGGAGCCCACACAGGCCACCCCTCTGGACACCTTTATATCCCAGCTGTCTCATCAAGGGCCAAGCTCAATCAGAAGCCCACCGGGCATCTGCACTCCTCAGAAGTGCTGCCCCATTGCAAAGGAAACAGTTGATCAGCAGAGCTCACCCCAACCATGAACACCTGCACAATAGCCTTTGGAACCTTCCTCTGCCCCTCTCATGGCAGAGCATTCAGTGACCCCTCCATATCATTAGCTATCACCTCCCGGTGAGACTGGCAGCGCTGACTACTTCTGCCACCACTGCCCAGGCAGTGTTCAGGAGGGCAGGCCTGAGTCTGCGGCTTACCCCGGGGAAGAGGGTGTCCCTCTGCTCCTCACTGGCATGGAGCTGTGGGTCCAGAGCTCTGGACAGGTCTTCTCTGAGTCATCTTGGTGGCTGCAATGAGTGTGTGGTATGTGGAGCATTTAGAAACAGCTCCAGCTGCCAGGTTCTTTGGCGCTAACTCCGGCCCCCGCAGTTAGAACACTCGCTGGGCCGGGATTTGCTTGGAATTTGCACCATCAGAGTGCTGACCCATTAGCATGTCCTGAATTCTAATACAAACTACATGAAATTCAGTCTTGGTGTCAAAAATTAGCCTCCCAAATGGAGAATTTTGCCCAATATGACAAGAAGCAAAGTGACAACGAATGTCTGAAGTTCCAGTTCATAACGGGAGTGCTCAAAAGCAAGGAAGATTTCCAGTGATCAGCTATTTTGTACTTATTTTGTTTGTCAACGGTATCTTTCTCCCCCCCCCATACTTAGTTCTCATCCAGAAGACAGAGCCCAACATGGTTCAAAACTGGCCCCTGAATGACCAGCCTTCCTTGAGCCATTTCCAGAAGCCAAGTGCTCGATCAGCCAATAATCATGATTTCAATAATTGACTTGTTTGCATTATGGATACCTTCCAGTCAAATCTGCAATATATTTTTGTTTAGCAGCTCAAACCAAAAGCAGTCCTCAGGAGCCCTCAGATCATTATCACTATGGAGGTAGTGGTGGGCAAACTAATGGGGCTAAATGTAGACAGATCTCCTGGCCCTGATGGAATTCATCCCAGGGTGCTAAAAGAGGTGGCAGGGGAAATAACAAATGCGCTTGTGATAATTTACCAAAATTCGCTGGTCTCTGGGGCGGTCCCGGCACATTGGAAAACAGCATATGAGATGCCACTGTTTAAAAAAGGAGGTAGACAAAAGGCAAGTAACTATAGGCCAGTTAGTTTAACTTCTGTAATGGTGAAAATGCTTGGATCTATCATTAAGGAAGAAATAATGAGACATCTAGATTGAAATTGTCCCATTGTGCAGGCGCAGCATGGGTTCATGAAAGGCAGGTTATGTTTGACTAATTTAGGTGAATTCTTTGAGGACATTACAAGCGCAATGGACAACGGGGAACCGGTGGATGTGGTGTATCTGACATTCCAGAATGCATTCGACAAAGTGCTGCACAAAAGGCTGCTGCTTAAGATAAGGGTGCATGGCGTCATGGGTAATGTATTAACATGGATAGAGGATTGGTTAACTGAAAGAAAGCAAAGAGTGGGGATAAATGGGTGTTTTCCTGGTTGCTGATCAGTGGCTGGTGGTGTACCTCAGGGATCAGTGTTGGGTCCGTAATTGTTTACAATTTACATAGATGATCTGGAGTTGGGGACCAAATGTAATTTGCCAAAGTTCGCAGATGACACTAAAATGAGTGGTAGAATAAAGTGTGCAGAGGGCACTGAAATTCTGCAGAGGGATATAATAAGTGAGTGGACAAGGGTCTGGCAGATGGAGTTCGGTGTTGATAAATGTGAGGTCATCCATTTTGGCAGGAATAACAGCAAAATGGACTATTATTTAATTGTTAAAAAATTGCAGCATGCTGCTGTGCAGAGAGAGCTGGGTGTCCTTGTGCATGAATCGCAAAAAGTTGGTCCCAGGTTTGATCCCAGCTCTGGGTCATTGTCCGTGTGAAGTTTGCACATTCCCCCCGTGCTTGGGTAGGTTTCGTCCCCACAAACTAAAGATGTGTAGGGTTAGTTTAATTGGCCACGCTAAATTGTCCCTTAATTGGAAAAAATAAATTGGGTACTCGAAATTATATAAAAAAGAGAAAAAGAAGACAATGGAATGTTGTCCTTTGTTGCTAGAGGGTTGGAGTTTAAAAGCAGGGAGGCTATGTGGCAGCTGTATTGGGTGATGATGAGGCTACACCTGGAGAACTGTGCACAGTTTTGATCCTTGAGAAAGGATGTACTGGCAATGGAGAGTGTGTGGAGGAGATTCACTCGGTTGATTCCGGAGTTGAGAGGATTAGCTTATGAGGAGAGACTAAGTAGACTGGACTATACTCATTAGAATTTAGAAGAATGAGGGTGGATCCTATAGAAACATAAAATTATGAAGGGAATAGATAGGATAGAAGGGAGGTTGTTTCCACGGCGGCTGAAACTAGAAGAGGAAGCAGATTTAGGACTGAGTTGAGAAGGAACTTCTTCACCCAAAAGGTCATGAATCTGATGAATTCCATGCCCAGTGAAGCAGTTGAGGCTACCTCGTTAAATATTTTTAAGGCAAAGGTAGATAGATTTTTGAACAGTAAAGGAATAAAAGGTTATTGTGAACGGGTGTGTAAGTGGAGCTGAGTACACAAAAAGATCAGCCATGATCTTATTGAATAGCGGAGCAAGCTCAAGGTGCTAGATGGACTTCTCCTGCTCCTAGTTCTTATGTTTTATGTAATTCCAACAGCAAGACATCTTCAGCACTCAGGTAAAATTTGGGATATATATTTTGTATATTTAAAAAAAAAAATAATTAAATTATTTTTATTATTCTGATTATATGTTGATTCAAATCATTTAACAATATATCTCAAAAAAACAACTTTTTGCGACTCATGCACTAGCACACTCTGCTCCCTCTGCACAGCAGCATGTTTTAATATTTTATCATTTAAATAATAATCCCTTTTGCTTGATAATTTCACATTTCTCAAATTGTATTCCATCCGCCAGACCCTAGCCCATTCACTTAAACTATCCAAATCCCTCTGCACACTTCCAGTATCCTCTGAACTTTTTGCTTTACCACTCATCTTAGTGTCCTCTGCAAACTTGGACACATTGCACTTGGTCCCCAACTCCAAATCATCCATGTAAATTGTGAACAATTGTGGGCCCAACACTGATCCCTGAGGGACACCACTAGCTACTGATTGCCAACCAGAGAAACACTCATTAATCCCCACTCTTTGCTTTCTATTAATTAACCAATCCTCTATCTATGCCACTACTTTACCCTTAACGCCATGCATCTTTATCTTGTGCAGTAACCTTTTGTGTGGCACCTTGTCAAAAGCTTTCTGGAAATCCAGATTATATCACATCCATTGGCTCCCCGTTGTCTACCGCACTGATAATGTCCTCAAACAATTCCTCTGAAAATGTCTATGTTTATATATTTACATCGTGCACCGATCGTATGTTCTATGTTTTCATGTATGGAGCGGTGTGCATGGACAATACGCAGAACAATACTTTCAGTGTACTTCAGTACACATGACAATAAATCTAAATCTAAATCCAGTCATGCCCCTTCACGTTTGAGTGATTTTGAACTGCTGAGCTAGAAATTGACAGCACTTAACTCTATTTGATCTGAGAGAATTAATCATAGAATTTACAGTGCAGAAGGAGAACATTCGACCCATCGAGTCTGCACCGGCTCTTTGAAAGAGCACCCTACCCAAGCCCACAGCTCCACCCTATCCCGAAGCCCAGTAACCCCACCCAACACTAAGGGCAATTTAGCATGGCCAATCCACCTAACCTGCACATCTTTGGACTGTGGGAGGAAACCGGTGCACCCAGAGGAAACCCACGCAGACACGGGGAGAACGTGCAGACTCCGCACAGACAGTGACCCAAGCTGGAAATCGAACCTGGGACCCTGGAGCTGTGAAGCAATTGTGCTAATCCTATGCTACCGTACTTGTTAAAAAAAGAAGTGGCAATCTGTGCATACGCATCTCTTACAATGTGCTTCAAACTTACTGCATCAATATGACATTTTCATTCCTTCATAAGCCATCGCTATCCCTTGTGCCTACTAAGCAATGTGTGGTACTCACAAACTAATTTCAATTGGGGTCAGCAACATTTCAACAAGCTGGGACTGTACTTCTGCACTTTGCGGCCTGGATCTCAACCCAAATGCCCTTGAGTTAAAAGATTGGTTTTCTAATTCCTATTCCAGTTTACATCAAAAGTTAAAACATGTAATTTGTATTATAGTCGATGAACAATAATCTTTAACTGACCTTTTGACCAACAGTTGGTGCGCAAATTAAGTATGTGCTATTTTTAATTTGTTTACTGTAAACACATTGAGCTACGGTAGACTTTGCCGGCAGGACTATGGTTATTCAGTGAGGGGGGAGGGGGGGATCATGAACTGGGTAATTATGTTTAAGTTTATTAAAACCCATTAAAATGAAGTTCTCTCTTTGTGGGCATGATCCTCATGACATCACCGGCAACGGATGGGGAAAATCGGGAAATGCAATCTCTCCGGAGATAATCATGTTTCCTGATTCTCTCCCAATTTTCCACCCGAATCATCGTTGTCTCTGACAGCGAATATGGGCTGAAAGGTGCACCCCTCCCCCATGGCTGTTCTGATGTTGCTTTAATTCCATTTTCCTTTCGACCCCTTATAACATTTGATTCCCTTGTTAATCAAATAGCTATCTAACTGAGTCTTAAAAATATTCCACCGCTCTGCCTCCACTGTCTTCTGGGGAAGAGAATTCAAATACTAATGACCCTTTGAGAGAAATATATTCTCCTCAGGGCGACACGTGGCCCAGTGGCTAGCACTGCTGCTTCACGGCGCGGAGGCCCTAGGTTCGAATCTCGGCCCTGGGTCACTGTCTGTGTGGAGTTTGCACATTCTCCCCTTGTCTGCGTGGGTTTCACCCCCACAACCCAAAGATGTGCAGGGTAGGTGGATTGGCCTTGCTAAATTGCCCTTTAATTGGAAAAGAAAAATAATTGGGTACTCTAAATTCATTTTTAAAATAAATATATACTCCTCATCTCCATCATAGTTGAGAAAACTCTTTCATTTTAAAA
The DNA here is from genome assembly GCF_902713615.1 of Scyliorhinus canicula. NCBI lineage: Eukaryota > Metazoa > Chordata > Chondrichthyes > Carcharhiniformes > Scyliorhinidae > Scyliorhinus > Scyliorhinus canicula. The sequence goes on along the minus strand of NC_052151.1, from coordinate 62,539,461 downwards.
TGTGTCCCCTAGTTCTGGTCTCTCCCATAAGGGTAAAATCCTCTTGGCATCCACTCTGTCAAGTTCCCTCAGAGTTTTATATTTCAATAAGATTACCTCTCATTCTTCTAAACACCAATGGATACAGGCCCAGCCTGTCTAGCTTTCCTCCCAAGATAGCCCTTTCATCCCAGGAATCAGTTGAGTGAATCTTCTCTGAACTGCTTCTGGTGCAATTATATCCTTTCTTAAGCAAGGGGACCAAAACTGTACACAGTACTCCAGATGCAGCTTCACCAGCACCCTCTACAGCTGTAGCAAAAGTTCCCCACATTTATACGTGATTTCCCCTTGCAATAAGCACCAACATTCCGTAATCAGTAAGAGAATCGAGGTTTATGGGGAGTCAGCGGGCAAGTGGAGTTGAGGATGATCCTATCTGATCAGTCATGATCTTATTGAATGGTGAAGCAGACCCGATGGGCTGAATGGCCTACTGCTGCTTCATCTATTATGGGCTTATTTGCTGTGCCCACATACCAATATTTTGTGATTCATGTACCAGGATACCTGGATCTCTCTGTACAGCAGAGTTCTGCAATCTCTCTCCATTTAAATAATATACTGCTTTTCTACTTTTCCTCTGAAAGTGGACAAGTTCACATTTTCCCAAATTCTACTCCATCTTGCAAATTTTCACCCACTCATTTAACTCTCTTTATCCCTTTGCAGACTACTTCTGTTCTCTTCACAACCTACTCTTGCTCCTTGGGGTGAAGGAGATCAAAGGGTGTGGGGGGAAAGTCGCATTTGGCTATTGAGTTGGATGATCAGCCATGATCACAATGAATGTCAGAGCAGGCTCGAAGGGCCAAATGGCCCTCTCCAGCTCCTTTTTTCTATGTTTCCTATCTCACTTTGCGTCTTCAGAACATTTAGCAACCATACATTCCTCCCCCACACCCAGCCCATATTTTGTGTAATAACCTTTCCAGCACCTTATCAAATGTATTTTGGAAACATAAGTACACCATATATACAAATTCCCCTTTATCTATGTTTCTTGTTACTTCCTCAAAGAATTCTAATAAATTAGTCAAACACAATTTTCTTTTCACAAAAGCATATTGGCTCTGCCTGATTGCATTGCGATTTTCTCAGTGTCCTGCCATGAGCTCCTGAATACTAGAATTTTCCCAATCACAGATGTTAACCCACTGGCCTACAGTTTCCTGCTTTCTACCTCCTTCCCTTGATCATAGATCATAGAATTTACACGGCAGAAGGAGGCCATTCGGCCCATCAAGTCTGCACCGGCTCTTGTGAAGAGCACCCTATCCAAGTTCACACCTCCACCCTATCCCCATAACCCAGTAACCCCACCCAACGCTAAGGGCAATTTTGGATACTAAGGGCAATTTAGCATGGCCAAACCACCTAAACTGCACATCTTTGGACTGTGGGAGGAAACCAGAGCACCCGGAGGAAATGCACGCACACACAGGGAGAATGTGCAAACTCCGCACAGACAGTGACCAAGCCGGGAATTGAACCTGGGACCCTGGAGCTGTGAAGCAATTGTGCTAACCCTATGCTACCATGCTTCCCTTGATTAGAGGAGTTATATTTGTTATTTTCCGATTTGATTGCACCTTTCCCGAATCAAGGAAAATTTGCAAAATACAACTATTATTGCATCTCCTATCTCTGAAGCCACTTTTTTAAGATTCTAGGATACGGGCCAACAAATATTGGGGACTTGTCAGACTTTAGTTCTAATATTTTTTCAGTACCCTTTCCCTGCAGATTGTAATTGTTTTTAGTTCCTCCCTTTCACGTCTCGATTTACAACTATTTCCGGGATATTATTTATGTCTTCTACAGTGATGACAGTGCAAAATTTCCATTTTCTCATTTCCCATTCCCCACTCTCACTTTCTAGAGGACCAACGTTCCCTTTACTTGCTCTTTTCTTTTTAAATTCTTGTGGAAACTCCTTGGGTAGGATTCTCCATGCCGCGCGCTCCGCCACTGGCAGCGGGATTCTCCGTCCCGCAAGTTGGCCAATGGGGTTTCCCATTATGGGCAACCCCACACCGTTGGAAAATTCCCAGGTGTGGGTGCGCTGCCGGCAAAATGGAGAATCCCGCCAGCGGAGAATCCAGACTCTTGTCTTCCCTCTGTCACTGACCATTACAGCATATGCTTGGGCACGTGCAAAGATAAAAGCCACGAAAAAATATCCATTCCATATAAAATATATTGATCAAATATTAACATATTGCATGCAGAAGTCAACTAAACACTTTTGTGCATTTCCTCATTGTCAATCTGCTGTGTGCATTTCCTGTCTTGAGTGTGTCTACACATGCTAAACCAATGGCTGCAGCTTGGCTGCTGGAAGGCTTTCAAATCAGGGGACTGCAGTTGGCATGAGGAGACAACCATGAGCACCTCTGGGCTGAGAAGACTCGGCATTGGACTGCACCATCTCAGTCAGCGTGACAACAGCCTGGGCTGGCAGGTCAACAGTGATGGCATTGGCAGGACTGAGGTTGTATATGATCTTCCTTATCGAGGACACTTCTTGATCCATTGTGCCACTGCCACTTTCCCAGGATACCAATTTAGTAATCTTAGCAATCTGCTGGAGGACAAAATAATGAATTGTTGTGGGATCCTGTAAGTCCTTTTGCATGCTGTATTCATGACAGCAGCCCTAAAAGCTTGCATGGCAGAGGCTGGCCTTTTATAACTTCAGTTTGAGCTTCTACTACAACTCTCAGTCTTGTGGTGACTTCTGGTCGAGCTGCAGTGGAAGCTGAAACCTCGGTCATCAGATATTGCATTTATAGTTAGGTCCACTGAAAAAGTTGTCGACCATTTCCTTTCTGGAATGGATGGGCTGTGGGTTCTTCACAAGACTCCTTTTCAGGTTGGTGCCCAATTCCTCCACGTTGTAGTCCTTGACACTGACCGCAGACTTTCTGGTAGACTGCACCAAGCATTTCATTTTGTTCACCCATCTACTTTCTCCTGTAACCTGACTGAAAAAGTACTGGCATGAGTCCTCTATTGCAGAATCCATGTCTGCCCTCACTCACCAGTGAGTTGGCACCTGAGCGATCCTTACTCAAGCTGGAGGCAATTTGTGTCCAGTGTCTCACCCTGTGCAGACCCCACCTATGAGCCGTCATGTTATTTATATGCGCTGTCTGAGCTATGTAAAATAAAATGTGAGTGTTGTTCCTGCAGTACCTCGCCAAGGTTTTACCTTGGGGATCTGAAAGGAGATAGGTTAAAGTTGTGGGGCAGGAGTGGGGAAAGGAAGAGATGCATGCTTGCAGTGCTGAGAAACACATGGCCATTCAATGCGACTCACATTGTCTAAGGGGCCTGAAGGGAGAACCCGCGGCCAAGGCCGCACATAGCCCTGTTTTGTACGCTGGGGAGCCCCATTCGCCAGCACGCCCCATTGTGGTGAGAGAGCGGGACGCCATTTTTAAATGGCGTCCCGATCTCCGAGGACCCCAAAAGGATCCCCGACATCGCCCTACCCCACAGTCCAAACATCCACTCCAGCCACCCCCAGCCCAATCAAACGTGCGCAAGAAATGCCATCTTGGCACCTTAGCTGGCACCCAGGTGGCACCAGCAGTACCAGGGCACCACCCTGCCCAAAGGGCATGCAGCTAGGGGCCTCCGATCCCTTGGGAGAGCCCCACAAGTGCTGTTCCAGCTGATCCCCTTTTGTGGTAACCAGTGCTGAAGGTCGCTCGCTCAAGGTTTCTGAGGTGAAGGGGATGAATTCCAAGGCCTCAGGTACCTTGGGAATCTGCACAATAGAATGAGACTAACTTCTTCGCTCTAATATGCAGGTTTGCCAAAAAGTGATCCCGCCCACAATGGGTGTGATTTGCATCACAATGTCTCGCAAGATCGCGTTGGAGTCCTATTGATAGAGATGGTTGGTAGGTGAGAGAAGGGGTTATGGTAAATTGAGCAATATAAGAACCTTACAATGCAGATGTGGTTGGATATGGCATTTGCCACTGGTTGTGACCTCTCGTGTGAGGTAATTGAATTTATTGCGGCTCTGCACTCAAGTCCTCAGGTCATGACTCCTTGCATTGAATCCTGTCGGGGTGTTGAGATTCGACGTGAACGCTGTCAGAGATGAGAGAGAGAGAGGACGAACACTGCGGGGGTTGGGGTGATCAGTGTCGGAGGTGCTGGAGGCGATAAATACAGTCGGTGGGTGAGGGAAGGGGGTTGAATACAATCGGTGGATGAGGGAGGGGGTGAATACAGTCGGTGGGTGAGAGAGGGGTGTAAATACAATTGTGAGTGAGAGGGGGTAAATACAGTCGGTGGGTGAGGGAGGAGGGTTAACATTGTCAGGCAGTGAGGTGGGATTTGAGTACCGTTGAGGGCTGAGAGAGGAGGGTGAACATTGTTGGGGATGAGGGGTTAACACTGTCAACTGGGAGACTGACAGCTCCATTTAAAAACAGTGTAAATCAATGAACTAAAAACAGACCTCAAGAGGCATGCCTTCACTTGATGATGAGAAAAGGGGGAGTGGCAGTGCTGCATTTACACTCAACAACTTGTCTCCTGAATCTGCCCGTAGCTGCATCCCTGCTGGAGCCATCATCGGAAGAGGCAAAGACTCCAGCGTAAAATGGTAAGTGGGATTTTTAGATCAAAGTCAATGTTGGACACGCCCTCTCCAACCCTGACCACAAGATCTGGGAAATAATTAATATTTTTTGAATCTCCAATAATAATTAAAATGTGAAGGAAAAGCGCTTCACACTTGTAAAAGCAAATATTCAGTGTCAGAGGGATTCTCTGGCTATTTATCAAGCTATTAAAACTGAATCGACAAACCAGCAAATTTAGTGGGTAAGTACAGCAACTTCATGCCTTTCAAGCATTTTGATTCCAACTCCCTTCGTAAGATACCAGTGTAGTGCAGCTTATGGAGGAGCAGAGCCAATCAAACAGCAACTTCCTGACTCCCACATTTAACTGAGCATGTGTGGATGCTTGGACGTTGCTGTCCGACTTACTCCGTAACAACAATGAGCACTGATAGCCTCACTGTTATTCTCAGTGCAAAATTTGTGCTAAAACGTTTCATAGCATCCAGGACAGAAAGAGGCCATTCAACCCATCACGCCTGTGCCTTCCCTTTGGGAGAGCAACTTCCTTGCTCTTTCCCCATGGCCATGTTTTACATTGCGGAAAAACTACTTGGGCAAAATAACCCAAGTTATTACTCAGCAGCACAACACCTGAAATTAAATGTGCTTATTTGAATAACCAGGAACTGCTATAGTTGATTATATTACCTGTGCTAGTTATTAGTTTAATGCATATTGAAGAACAGCATTAGCGCTGTAATGTAAAATACAAACATTTGATATTTCAAAATATACAGTGCAACATCTTGTGCAAGAATAGAACTATTCATCCATGGAGGAAAATTTCCTGTGCCCCATATAACAAAACTGTAAGCCTGTTTATAAAGAGCTGGTAATGATTTTACTTTGCAAATATACATGAGGAAATCTCTCCGCATTATTCAAAATACTCTTGACTAATTTTGTTTCCAGTCTTGCATGGGAGAACAATTCATACATATGATTGACAGATGTATTTTTCTTACAAGCAAAAGAAGCATTAAATCTTAGCCTTTAGCAAATACTTTTCAGATATTGTATCCTTGTAGGAACTAGGATTAGTTAAGTGCTGAATTTCTGCTGAGGATCACGACCCTATTTTGTTTGGCAGGTCAACACTAATGGAGAATCCTGCCTAACCTTGTGGCCACAGCATTCCAGTATCTCTCAAAGGGTAGTGTGAAGGAGAATTAGAGTAAAATGTCCTGGGAAGGAACTTTCAACCTGCTTTCTATTTTCTATCTCCCATTATTCATTAATAAGCCAGAAAATCACTACTAGTGGATTGCTTTCAAAATCCAACAAAATAACGATTTTTCAGTTTTCTAGGGCAGCACGCTGGCACAGTGGTTAGCACTGCTGCCTCACAGTGCCAGGGATCTGGGTTTGATTCCGACCTTGGGTGACAGTCTGTGTGGAGTTTGTATATTCTCCCCGTGTCGCTGTGGGTTTCCTCTGGGTCCCCTGGTTTCCTCCCATAGTCCAAAGATGCGCGGGTTAGGTGGATTAGTCATGCTAAATTGCCCTTAGTGCCCAAAGGCTAGGTGGGGTTGTTGGGGAGTGGGCCGAGGTAGGGTGCTCTATAAGAAGGTTGGTGCAAACTAGATGGGCCAAATGGTCTTCTGCGCTGTATTATTGCTATGATTCCATGAATGCATCTTTGAGTATTTTTAAATATAGTGCTTCAAATTGTTAGTAGTATTTGGTTACTCGAACGTTTTGTGTGATTTTTTTTCAAGTAAATATACATGATAATATATATACAGTATATATACAGTAACAAGTATGTCAACTTGAAATCAATTTAAACAACATTTGTATATGGCCTAGTTTCGGACACGTTTTTGTTTGTGTGCCATTTATAGGTGAAGTTCAGTAACAGTACAAAGTATTCCATAATTTGCGATTGTATGCATACTGTAAGGGGGAGAAATTCATTTGTACTGCTGCAAGCGGGCTAAGCACACTACAATAATTCCGTGGAGCCAAGCAGTGCCCTGGAGCGCTCCGTCCAAGGTGTTCTTCAGCGATATCAATTAAGAATATTGCATGGATGGCGGCCCTTGTGCTACCTTCTCCCGCGAGTTGACGCAAGTCTGCGTAGCATCTCTTTAAGTGGCACTGTGCAAAGAAATTCTTCCCGTTAAGTATTTTTTTATGTTACTGAAACATTACAAAAGGATTTGGTTTCTTTAAAGAAAAGGGTTGGAGTCGCAAGGTAATAATCATATTCGGTGGTTCAGATGATATTATAAACAGCAAGTGGTTTATTATCCTCATCTAAACTCTGAAATTAGTCTTGAAACCATTGCCACATATCTTCATGTGCACATCTTTTCTACTAATGCGGATGTTTTTTGAAATTATCACACATCACGACACTTCAAGCACAGCACACTGTTTAATTCAAACATCTATGTCACATCTATGTCACAAATTTGAAAAATTATAATGAAATGCAGGCATTTGAAATGTGCAGAAAACCTCCCAACAAGTGCAAAATACCAGAACTGTAAAGCCTTAATTGTCTTGCTCATAAACAAAGCCAAGTTCCTCATCTCTAGATATTAACCACTGAATGGGCAGACCTAATCTATTAGAATATTACCAACCAATTCTACCAAACCATACATTGTTGCCAGACCCTAACCACTATCCCTCCCACTGTTGATATAGAAATTCTCAATTAACCAATCCCACATTCCCCTCCACAATTCAACCTTTTAATATGAGTGTCACTGCCAAGACTGGCATTCATTGCCCATCCCTGCTTAAGAAGCTTAAGAAGCTGGTGGTGAATAGTCTTCTTGAATTGCTGAAGTTCATGCGGTGAAGGTGCTCTCACATTTCTGTTAGGCAGAAGTTTCCAGGATTTTGATTCAACAATGATGGAGAAACTATGATACAAGTCTGAATGGTGGACGGCATGAATTAGGGAGGTGCTGCCAGAGAAGCTTGACAAGTTTATGTGAGCATCCTGGAGCTAGGCTGATCCATGTCCTATCCCCCACTCCTCAAGTAAAATATGCAGTTTTACCTTGATAAGCTGGAAACCCATTAGATCTAGCTTCCAGTCCAAATTCTAACATATCCCCAAAATGGAATTCCCCCAAAAAGCATAATGTTATTGTACAATTCCTGAGTATATATAGTTTTATTTGAATGTATTTGCATGTAAACTAGGTGAGATAAAAGGTAAATTCGCCATAGTCCCATAAGACCACAAGATGCTTTCCACTTTGAGGGGGAGAGCTGACTGGTGGTGGTTTAACCTGAGGATTACCACACCTCAGGTGAGGGGCAAGGTTATGAAGGTGGGCCTTCATGAATAAGCTTATAAACTAGGTTATAAACTAGGATATTTCTGATTGAAGAAGTGGTTCATCTAAGCCTTCATCTGTTTCTTTGTCTTGATTTGAGGACCTGGAGGTGAGCAAATAATACATGTTCATGATGTATCAACCACGGTAGCATGGTGGTTAGCATAAATGCTTCACAGCTCCAGGGTCCCAGGTTCGATTCCCGGCTGGGTCACTGTCTGTGCGGAGTCTGCACGTCCTCCCCGTGTGTGCGTGGGTTTCCTCCGGGTGCTCCGGTTTCCTCCCACAGTTCAAAGATGTGCGGGTTAGGTGGATTGGCCATGCTAAATTGCCCGTAGTGTCCTAAAAAGTAAGGTTAGGGGGGGGGGGGGGGGGGGTTGTTGGGTTACGGGTATAGGGTGGATACGTGTGTTTGAGTAGGGTGATCATGGCTCGGCACAACATCGAGGGCCGAAGGGCCTGTTCTGTGCTGTACTGTTCTATATGTTCTATAAGCTTATTCATCATGCCCATCAAGGGTCAGAGGGTTCAACACCAATCTAGTTAACAAAAGCAGGCAGTTCCCACTCAACCCGCCAGGAACATGCGCAATTCATTAAGACTTGTTAGGCGGAATTCTCTGAAAATGGGTTTGGCGGAATTCTCTGAAAATGGGGCTATGTCCCCACGCCCGCGAGAAAATGGGCGCGAATCACTCTGGACTTTCTTGGAGAAAGTCCAGACTGATTCTCCATTTTGAAGGGAGCTTGCAGGGCCCCGGAGTACTCCTTGCAGCTCCGGCTGCCGATACAGGGCCCTGCGCTTCCGGCCGCGGGTCCCTGCACTTCTGGCCACTGGTCCATGCATGTGCGTGGTGGTCGCCTGCGGTGGCGGGTCCGCGCAACATGGCGGACTCGCACAGCAAGCCGGCTAAAAATACAGCAATATAGGCCCTCCCCAGATCACGCGCGCCCTGCCGATCGGTGGCCCCCGATCGCGAGCCTGGTCGTGCTGGAGGCCCCCCACCGCTGACGGATCCCCCGCCCCCACCAGGGTGGCCGTGGATTGTGTCCGCACCCACCACTCTGAGTGCCTGCCGGGTGGAAACATGAGTGAACCATGCCGGCGGGAACTCAGTCAGCTGAGAATCACCGCTGGGGCCTCTTTCAGTGGCCCCCGACCGGCGCTGCGTCGACTGTGTACGCGCAACTGGCAGCGATTTTTCGGTCTGCAGAGAATCACAGGAAGGCGTCGGACCCGATCGGGGGTCTGATGCCCCATTCTCCGCCCCCATGCCGAGGGTGATTTCAACGCGGAGGCTCAGAGAATTCCGCCCGTTGACCCTGCCTGTTGAGAAGGACACATGCATTAATCAAAAAAAAAGTTTAGTGAGGGGAAGAAAAACACTTGATATTTAGGCAAAGAAGTTGCCAGAGTAGGTATAATTCCTGCAGCCTTGAGTTTAGACTTCATATTTTAATTTTCACCATTACTGTATTTTCCAGCAAGGTGTCCGTAGGGTTATCTCTATGCAAGTGGAAGGATTTCTGAGTTTTTTCAGATGAATTGGGAATAATTTCCAGAATGGATTTTTCTGGTTAAGTTTAACATTTGTTAAAATAGAACACCAGTCAGCATAAAGCAGCCAGCTTTCTTTATAAGTAACTGTATTTACAAAGATTTCTGCACGGTATTGGCTCTAAGACGTAGATGCTAGTCTCAGCTCCTGGCTATTAGATTGGAGACTGGCCACACAGACTGTTAGGTGTAAAACGGCCTCTTGACTGTTCAGTGTAAACAGCCTCGCTGCTTCTGAGGGTGCTGGCAACTTTATATCTTTCGTCTAGACACCTTTCACAGTAACTTCATAATAAGCGATTTTCATTTCATTTCATTTCATTACATCTCACTTCTTTTAAAATCGCGTCTTATTATGCCTTTTGAATGCTGGCTACTGCTATCGCTAGGCAGATGTCTACCTGTTGCTGGGCAGATCACATCCCATTATACCTTATTACATTTATTTTACTGCTGTTACTAGACAGATTTGTACCTGTTGCTGGGCAGATCATACCCAATCATGCCTTATCACATTAGGTTTACTGCTGTTGCTTGGCAGATTTTTACCTGTTACTGGGCAGACCTGTTGCTGAGCAAGTCCATGACACCATTGAGTATCAAAAACAGAAAATACTGGCAATCTCAGCAGGTCTAACAGCACCTGTGGAGCTAAAAGGGAGCAAACGTTTTGAGTCTGGGTGACTCTTGATCAAAGCTCACTCAGGCTCGAAATGTTAGCTCCCTTTTGTCTCCACAGATTGTCCAGCATTTTCTGTTTTAGTTTCAGATTCCAGCATCCACAGTAATTTGCTTTTCACACCATTGAGTATGCTTATGGCTGATCTGCGACTTCAGTTATACTATCCCACCCCTCCCGATATCCCTTGATTACCTAAAGACCAAAAATCTCATCTTGGTTTTGGAAATTTGGGTTCAGGGATTGTGGTTTGGTGGATGTTGGGGTGGGTAGGTTGAGGTGATTGCATGTGTAAATTTCAAGAATTTGAAAACTGACCTGATGAATCCTTGACTGCACTATTTCTGGTTTTAATTGAGGCAGGCTAGGGAGTGAACAACTAACCTACTCCCCTAGAGGTGGGTCAATTAATAAATTAATAAAATATTAATTATTTATTAAAAGCTTCAGCTTTTAGCAACATTAAGATTGAATGACCGCAGACCAATTTTCCCAGAGCAATGTCTTCCTCGCCATGATGTCACCACCTCTGCCTGTGTGATCACTTCAGCCCCTAATTCACAATCTCTCACTTGACCCACAATCCTACACTTCCCAAGTTGTGTCTTCCTTCCTTGATCAATTCAAGCCCTTGACTCACAGTTTCCGACCTCATCATGACCTCTGGTCAACCCATGATCCCCGTCCCCGCAGGGTTTTAATCTTCCCCTCCTCACAGCCCATTTTCCCACATTCCAGGTGAACCCGACAAGTAGAGAGACACTTCAGAACCGTCCTGCTACTTCCTCAATGAAAGCAGAGGGCATGCTTTGGTCACCTCTTGCTCCATCAAACCTCTTCCTCAATGAAAGACTGCCAATGGCCTTTGACTTGACAGAGTCTTTGGTATTTGTATTGAAGTTATTACGATTCTTCGTCCGGCTTTAACATGTATTCCCTGTTATAGTGCTGCAGCAGTGGTCCGTTTCGCTTGAGACTACTGGGCAGCTCCAACTTTGCGCAATCCCGTCATAGGCCTGCCATGAATGCTTAATGGCACCAACCCAGGAAATGGGAGTGGGGTCAGGATGTCAGACACAAGTCAATCTCCAACGTTATAGGGACAGAAAAAAGGAAATTTGGCGCACATTATGTTGCTGTAGACACTGCAACATGCAAACCTTTCATTTATGGAATATCTACCATATACAGTGCCGTTTCAGTGATATCAAGAGTTTATCTCTCACATACACAAGTATAATATTATGCCCATTTTAAGTTACCGGAAATAGGTAGGCATTACTTCATTACAAAATAATATTCTTTCCCAAGTATTTATTTTGTGACCACTTTGATGGATGATGTTAATTAAAGGCATAAAACATCAAAGAATAATTGTAAATCATTGAAAATCCTAAACTCAAGAGGTGTGTTACATGTGTTAACAAGTGATCCTTTGCTGCTGTATATTTGGTTGATTACAGACAATGAAGTATGAGGTGTGTCACAATATTTTCTACAAAAGTACCATGAAGTTTAGGAGTTTTTATTTTAAATATTATCCCATTGCTTTGTGAAAGATTATTTTAGAATAATATGCAATATGTTGAAAAATACTCAGAAGTTTTACTTTTTTTGCTCATTCTTAATTTTAAATTGTCCTTCCAACACACTTCACTCCGGCGCCGGAGGGGTTGGCGTTGCGCCAAACGGCGCCGAAGGGCCAGCGCGAGTTGGCGCATGCTCTGAACCGTCGGCGTGGTTCCGCGCATGTGCAGACCGGCCGGCGTGTTTCCTGCGCATGCACAGGGGGGGGTTCTTATCGGCGCCGGCCATGGCGGAGGCCTACAGAGGCCAGCGCAGAAGGAAAGAGTGCCCCCACGGCACAGGCCCGCCCGCAGATCGGTTGGCCCAATAACGGATCCCACCCCACCCCCCAAGGACACCCCTAGCCGGCCTACAAGCTAGGTCCCGCCGTGATGGACCGTGTCCATTTCACGCTGGCAGGACTAGCCAGGAAATGACGGCCGCTCGGCCCATCGGCCCCCAACCGGCGCGGTGTAAACCCTGCCCCCGCCCGAAAACCGGCGCAGGAGAATACGGCAGCCGGCGGCGGGGCGGGATTCGCGCCCACCCCCACCCACCCCCTTCCCGGGTTTCCCCGACCCGGCAGGGGTCGGAGTATCCCGCCCTTTGTCTCGACATTGCACCCGGGGATGGGGAGGAGGAAGGTGACGGGGGCTGCCATCAATCACCCCCCCCCCTCCCCACCGCATCCACCCCTGTACCCCTGAATTATAAAGCCCAACTGATCAAGGTTGGAAATTACAAATCCAAACAAACTGTCCATCCCAGGACTCAGCAGAGAAGATGGCAAACTCCATTCCAAGAATGATCAAATAAAGCAGCTGTATGTTTGAAGCCTTAGGTGGGAATTTGGAGAATTGTGTACATTGGTTTGTTGGATGGGGCGGGTGTTAGCTCTTTCCCTTTTGTTGTTTTCTTTTTCCTGTTTTTGTAGTTACTGGGGGGGGGGGGTTGGTTCTGGTTCTCTGTTTTTTACTATGGTTGTTTGGTTAATATTGTTCTGTTTATATTTTGTGAAAAAAAAATTATTTTAAAAAGGTGGGAATTTGAAATGTTAGAATACAATTGAGACAAAAAGTGAAAATGTCGTGGGGAACCTCACTTACTTCTCAGAATCCTTATATTGTTTTTGTTGTGAGAAATGGCATGAGGTTCACAATCTTCCTGTTGAATGCACAAGTTAGAACTGAAAATCAAAAAAAAATACATTTGTGTCTTGGTGCCTTTATGGAACTTCAGCTATTAATAATGAAGAGCATATACTGAAATATTATAAATTAGAAATATGCAGGGTAGCCTGGTTATTACAGATGTTAATCGTCAGATCAGATGTTACTGATGAATTTGTCCCACAGCTCTCTGTGACCCTGCTGTGTCCTTCTTATGTCTGAGTTCCATTCTCCATCTCAGGGGATCAGCTTCTGCTATGTTTCTTCAGCAATCTCAACGGAGCTTTCAGTATTGAGATCAATCTTTTATCAGTTAAGCGCAAAACATATTAAGCTAAATAAGGTAAAAGGAGTTCATATGTATATCAGCCATTATCTAATTGAATGGTGGAGTGGGCTTCATAGTGCTTACTAGAGTATTAATAATTTTCACATTTTCCTAATTTTATGCAGGAATATATAGATTCAAAACGTATTTCTTGTTTATGAGTATCTAGGTACATATGTATCCATGTATATGTAAATATTTTAGTTTTATGTTTCTTTATCAATAAATATGTACTTAGGATGAAATAATAAGAGAAAGGTGCCTCTGTTATTTTTTTCTGGAAGGAGAATGGAATTGAGGAAGAGTCCACATGGGTGCACCATAAACAGCAATCAATATAAATGGATAGTATGGCGTACTGTTAAAAGGGTGTAAACACTGAAAATAGCCTTCTGTGCTCTATGGTAATTTTATTTAACATGTTTGTTAAGTGAAGAAGTATTGAGTTTGTAAAATAAGGACTCCAACATCTACGACATCTCTCCTAATTCTTTGCTCCGACGCCTTTTTTGCAAGGGTTAAATACTGAACTATTTTTAACTAAATTAAAAACAGTAGACATTATCGTGACAATTCTGACAACTAATATAAAACAGTAGTATTTTAAAGAAAAAAATAAATTGGCAACCTGTTCAGGAGAACCTTTGTGCTACTTATAACTGCTGACATTTTGAATTGCTGACTGGCATCCACATACGTATGCCTGAATTATGCGGCACATTTCATTTGGTGAGCAAATCAAAGATTCAATAAGTACTCCAGTACAAAAAAATGAATAGTGCCACAATGATTCAAATTGTCAAACATGTGATACATTAAACCAGCTTGCTGGGTAGATGATAGAAAACAGTAATAGAGAAATGATAAGCATTTGCCACCTTCCAACCTCTTAGCTTCAACAATGCCTTTGATTAGGAATTGATTACAGATTTGATGCATGGTAATTCAGTATACACAGTTGACTTTATTTTATATCAGTTTATGTTCCGTGCAGTGTTGACTGTTATTAGTTGGTTTAAGTTCTAGTTTCATGAGTGTTTGGAACAAGTCTCGTCGGAGGACCGATGGATTGAATGCCTTTCAGTGCATGCTGTAAATCCTAATGTTCAAATTTCATTAGCAAGTTAAGAATCTAGGCATGCTGTTGCGTCTAAAATAGATAGAACAAATGGTTTCTTAATGTAACTTTGGCATTACATTAGGAACAAAACATTGCTCACATCTTTTGCCTTGCTGGATTATATCTCCAGCTTTAAACGGAGAGTAGCAATCAACTCTGGAACCTTAAAATCAATAGTTTCATGGGCATTGAATATTTATGTGGCTTTCCCTATCGCATTTATTGTTTTATATAGTTTTCAACCCTAGTTCCTCCATATGCTTCTTATTTGGTTCAGTCAATTAATTTTGTTCTTGTTTAATCAGAAGGTTACAGGTTAATGTTTTATCATTCATCGCTGCAGGATAGAGGTCAGATGCTTTGCAAAAAATGTATGAGAATTTTCTTCACCATCAATACAAAGTAGATGTTGAAACAGTAAAATAAAGTTTGAGGCTGAACATGCAAATCTTCAGTTATCCTTGAGACAATTGAGTGGTGGTTGCACGAGAGTTTGGCACTGTATCTCTGTTAATTACGAAGGACAAAGATGTTATTCAGCATGTCACAAAATAGATGGGAAAAGTGATATAATTCTTCGTATAATGCAATAAATAAATGAGGAAGAATGAGTAATCAATATGAGCTAACATTTGTGAGGTTGATTTTGGAGCACTATATCACATTATCTCTATATCATGACCTGCAGAAACTTAAAATTTCTATTTTTTGTCATCAAATTGTTTGGATTAATAGCCACATAAAACTTGACGATTGATAAAACTACATTGTGTTTCACAGCTCATCAGCAAGAAACATTATGGCTCACTGACAAATGTGAACCAAAATTGTAATCATTAAACTTAAAATAAATAAAAATAAAAATTGCTTGGCTTAACTTGGCCTCGAATTTGTTTGCTGCTGCATTGTATTGAGGATGTGAATTAGAAACCAAAGCATTCAACTTAGCAGGCAACAAGCCTGCACTACCTGCCACAGTGATAAAGGTAAAAGAAAAGACTTCCAGAGCCCATTCCTGAAACAGATCGGTTTTGCCCCTTGGAGACAGGAAACTGGGGTCACGTTGGTGTCTGTGTCAGAAACCCACCTCTGGTGGAAAAATGACTCTAGCTTGGGATTTTGAGCCCTTGATATGGAGATGGATTTCCTGTTCAATTACAGCTATTGGAAGCAGGAGTGGAGGTGGGTTTCAGACATCCAAGGGAGCTATCACTGAAGCTGCTGGTTGTCCTTGCTTGGAGAGAAGGTATATGCAACAGCCTTCCACTGTACCACAGGGATCCAAGATAGCACAGGGGAGGCTGAGGTCCAGCATCTATGAGAGAAAGGCAGGAGGTGGCCACCTTGTCATGCAGCAGGGTCACCTATGATCAAGGTCATCTCTCTCTGCTGCCAATTCTTCCTCCTCTCTTGCCTCCTACTTCTCCTTGATGAGCTGTTTCCTCCAGGACCACATTCCTCCAGGTCCTAGACTCTCAGGCAGGCCATGTTATGGAGAGCACAGCAGACCACTACTTTGACCAAGATCCTCGCAGGAGGGTTTTGCAGGGCATCACGTGACAATACCAAACAATGGACACAGTGCCTCTAAGCCCACAATTTCCATCAGCTGTGATCCTGATGTGTCGTTCAGCATTGATAAAGAAGGTATCTATCATCTGGGTGATGTGCGAGTATGCAGCCACCTGTAAGATGCTGCAAAGATCGGCAATGACCAGGCTACGGATATCTGTGACCATCTGCCGAGAGAGTTCTGACTGCAGATCCTATGCTCAGGGTAGTTCCTCCTTCTCCTTTGTGCTGCTCTCCCCTGCTGTCCTGATGCCCAACACTCTGCCCTTCTTGTACATCCTCATCTCCAATGGCCTCAATTTCTGAACAGTAAGAAGTCTTACAGCACCAGGTTAAAGTCCCAACAGGTTTTTTTCAAACACTAGCTTTCACAGCACTGCTCCTTCCTCAGGTGAATGAAGAGGTATGTTCCAGAAACATACATATAGACAAATTCAAAGATGCCAGACAATGCTTAGAATGCGAGCATTTGCAGGTAATCAAGTCTTTACAGATCCAGAGATAGGGGTAACCCCAGGTTAAAGAGGTGTGAATTGTCTCAAGCCAGGACAGTTGGTAGGATTTTGTAAGCCCAGGCCAGATGGTGGGGGATGAATGTAATGCGACATGAATTCCAGGTCCCAGTTGAGGCCGCACTCATGTGTTCGGAACTTGGCTATACGTTTCTGCTCGGCGATTCTACGTTGTCCTGAAAGCCGCCTTGGAGAACGCTTACCCGGAGATCAGAGGCTGAATGCCCTTGACTGCTGATGTGTTCCCTGGAAGGGAACATTCCTGCCTGGTGATTGTCGCGCGATATCCGTTCATTCGTTGTCGCAGCGCCTGCATGGTCTCACCAATGTACCACGCTTCGGGACATCCTTTCCTGCAGCGTATGAGGTAGACAACATTGGCCGAGTCACACGAGTATGTACCGCGTACCTGGTGGGTGGTGTTCTCACGTGTAATGGTGGTATCCATGTCGATGATCTGGCACGTCTTGCAGAGATTGCCATAGCAGGGTTGTGTGGTGTCGTGGTCACTGTTCTGAAGGCTGGGTAATTTGCTGCAAACAATGGTTTGTTTGAGGTTGCGCGGTTGTTTGAAGGCAAGTAGTGGGGGTGTGGGGATGACCTTGGCAAGATGTTCATCTTCATTGATGATGTGTTAAAGGCTGCGAAGAAGATGTCGTAGTTTGTACGCTCCGGGATAGTACTGGACGACGAAGGGTAGCCTATCGGTTGTGTCCTGTGTTTGCCTTCTGAGGAGGTTGGTGCGGTCTTTTTGCTGTGGCGCGTTGGAACTGTTGATCGATGAGTCGAGCACCATATCCCATTCGTACGAGGGCATCTTTCAGTGTCTGTAGATGTCTGTTACGCTCCTCCTCGTCTGAGCAGATCCTGTGTATACGGAGGGCTTGTCCATAGGGGATGGCTTCTTTAATGTGTTTAGGGTGGAAGCTGGAGAAGTGGAGCATCGTGAGGTTATCCGTGGGCTTGCGGTAAAACGAAATGCTGAGGTGACCGTCCTTGATGTAGATGAGTGTGTCAAAAAATGCAACTGATTTTGGAGAGGAGTCCATGGTGAGTCTGATGGTGAGATGGAACTTATTGATGTCATCGTGTAGTCGTTTCAGTGATTCTTCGCCGTGGGTCCAAAGGGTCCCGTACCAGCCTCCCCGGACAGGCGCCGGAATGTGGCGACTAGGGGCTTTTCACAGTAACTTCATTGAAGCCTACTCGTGACAATAAGCGATTTTCAATTTCAATTTTCAATTTCAAAGGAAAAAAATGTAATCGATGTATCTGGTGTATAATGTTGGTTGACAGCACAGGTCCTTCAACCGACAAGACCTTCGCCGAGCAGAAACTTATAGCCAGGTTTCGAACATGTGAGTGCGGCCTCAACCGGGACCTGGGATTCATGTTGCATTACATTCATCCCCCACCATCTGGCCTGGGCTTGCGAAATCCTACCAACTGTCCTGGCTTGAGACAATTCACACCTCTTTAACCTGGGGTTACTCCTATCTCTGGATCTGTAAAGATTCAATTACCTGCAAATGTTCGCATTCTAAGCATTGTCTGGCATCTTTGAATTTGTCTATATATATGTGTCTGGAACATACCTCTTCATTCATCTGAGGAAGGAGCAGTGCTCTGAAAGCTCGTGTTTCAAACAAGCCTGTTGGACTTTAACCTGGTGTTGTAAGACTTCTTACCGTGCTCACCCCAGTCCAACGCTGGCATCTCCACATCAATTTCTGAAGATGCAGAACCCATTTCCAGCTACAATCTTCCTGGTGCTCAGGTGTAGAAAGCCTTGCCCACTGATCCAATGCCTACTGAATGCCAGGTGGCTTACGACCCCTTCAAATGGCAACTTTCCTAATTCTGGTTCCTTCCCTGGCCTGTGATGAGCTGCTGCAACTTTAACTTCAAAGTTCTTAACCACAATGTTAATGTAAGCCTACTTGTAACAATAATGATTATTATTAGAATGAAGAAAATTAGAGTCCCTAATGCTTGTTTGAGGCTTCCTTCCCAAAATCCGACTCGGGTGACTACACAGTAGTCTGATGATAACTAATGACCCTCTCATTCAAATATCTTATAGTTTTTACTTGTGTTGGTAAAAAAAAAAGTCTTCATGCAGCCTAATCAATGTTCTCCTAAGGAACTGCTGAAGATCACCTCCAAAAAATGTTATTTCCTGAAAAATAATTGAATGTGGCCAGGTGGTGAGTAGCGCCCCTCCCAGTTCCACTGTCTCCTCCCGATCACCTCCCATCTTCCCATCCCAGGATGTACCTGGGAGCAGCTGCTTGCAACGCAGCAACCTAAAATGCAATGTTGTTTCCCAGTAGATGGATTGGCCACGCTAAATTGCCCCTTAGTGTCCAAATATGTGCAGGTTAGGGGCTTACGGGGATAGGGCGAGGGGAGTGGACTTCGGCTGGGTGCTCTTTCAGAGGGTCTGTGCAGACTCGATGGACCAAATGGCCTCCTTCTGCACTGTAGGAATTCTATGATTCTATTCCACGACAGGCTGCTTAGGTGCCCAGTATGCATCCACAGCTTACTGATCTCATATAAATGAGACCGAAGGCCCAAAGTCTACCCATTCCGGCAGGTAAATTGTTCTTGGCTAAAGCCTCTAAAGGCAGTGTTTCAGACAAACTAACAGGGGAGAATAATGGTTTCAAATGTAAGTTGAAATCAACCTGTGCCAAATGATACGCGGTAAAACATACATCTATTTTGCAGAAAACCATTTATTTTCCTTAGTGTTGCTAGCAGGTTTCCCATGTTGCTGCTCACAGTCAGAGAATGTGTGGTTTCATAACGATAGGATCATTACAGTATGTAATGAACAATATGTTCATTTGCTCATAAAGTGGAATCATGGGTGGGATTTTCCACACAACCTGCCGTACGTTTCGCGGCAGCAGAGACAGCTGCCATCAGTCATCGGTGAGATCTTCTGGTCCCGCGTTGTCAATGGCATTTCCCGTTTAATGTACCCCTCGCTGCTGGGAAACTAATGGCGGGGGTGCACCATCAGGGTCAGGAAGATCCAGCTGGCGTGAATGGCCGGGAAGTTCTGGCCTTTATGAAACTTCGTAGCCCTTTATGACCAAATGTACAAGTTATGGACCATGGCCTGCATAAAGTCCTGGCAATATGGTCAGCTGCTAATCACTGGTCTGTTGGTCTCTGTTGAGCCTGGCAGTTTGGAAAGGGATGCTGTCTCATTAATGGATAAATCTTGAATCAAAAGATTTGTAAATATTTTCAACTGGAGGTACATGAAAATTAATTTGAACATTGACTTATGTATCATAAACTTTGTGCGATTGTACGATATGCATCTAAGTGAGCATGAAGATGAACAGCTCATCCAACGTTGCTTTAAGGCCATGAGGCTGAATTGGTAGGTCTTCTTGAAATCAATTAGAAGCTGTTCTATATTATCGGGACTTCTTTGTTTTTGGAAAGAAAACCTAACTATCTTCCTCTTTGTCTCATACCATATTGTGTGACAGAGAAATATGCATTTGTGCTACATTAAACATGTCGACCTCATCTTGAAACCTATAGTTATACGTACAAAGGAGTGACTTTCCTAACTGGGCCCACTGTAAACGAAGAATCCTATTTTTTGTATCCTTTATTAAAATCAATTACTACAAAGGATAGAATTGCACACACTCACGTGTGCATGCACTCACACACTGTTACATACTTATTTACAGTAGTCATTGTACTGCTATATTTAGGAAGTGGTGGTGGTGGGATTTCACCTTGATCCAGAACGTTTTGTGGATCGTGCTTGCTTGATGGGTGCAAATTGTATGAAATTCCACGAAGGTGAAGGAGCAGCCATGCATGTTCAAGTCAGAAGGGTGTGCAGTTCGGAAAGATGCATGAAGGTGATGTTGTGACTGTGATCAAGCAATAGGGTTAGGAGATTCTGTCGAAATATGCTTGTTGCATCCTGAATATATAATACCGCGAACATGTGCTGCCATTGGAGGGAATGGATATTGAGTTCTGTTTCAGGGAATCCAGTCATACAGACTGCTCTGGCCTGGGGCGAAATTCTCTGAAGACCTGCGTAACGCCCATTACCGGCGGGCAAAAGCGGCGCCGGTGACTCCGGCGTTGGGGCCTTCTTTTAAGCCCTAAATCTCCGTTCCCGAAAGGGCCAGCAGCGGACTGACGCTATACGCGTCAGTTTCACCCGCTGCGGAAGTGGCGCGTCGGTTGATGTCGGGTGACATCATCAACGTCGCCCGGCGTTTGGGGGGGGGAGGAGAGTACCGGCGTTTGTGTGGGGGGGGGGAAGGAGAGTACCGCCGTTTGTGGGGGGGGGGGGAGGTACCGGCGTTTGTGTGTGTGGGGGGGGGGAGAGTACCGGCGTTTGTGTGTGTGGGGGGGGGGGAGAGTACCGGCGTTTGTGGGGGGGGGGGAAGAGTACCGCCGTTTGTGTGGGGTGGGGGGGGGAGAATACCGGCGTTTGTGTGAGGGGGGGGGGGGGAGAGTACCGGCGTTTGTGGGGGGGGGGGGGGGAGAGTTCCGGCGTTTGTGTGTGTGGGGGGGGGGGGAGAGGAGAGTACCGGCATTTGTGTGGGGGGGGAGGAGAGTACCGGTGTTTGTGTGGGGGGGGGGTAGCGGCGTTGGAGAGGGGGGGGTGGGGGGTAGGGGGGTGGGGGGGTGGGGGGTAGGGGGTGGTGGTGGGAGGGTAGGGGTAGGGGTAGGGGGTAGGGGTAGAGGTAGGGGGGTAGGGGTAGGGGGTTGGGGTAGGGGGCAGCGGCGTGCAGAGGGGGGGGGGGGCACGACGGTGCGTTGGCCCTGGGCATCCATTGGACAGTGAATTATCAAGGCACCTTTTCTAATCCTGGGGAGAAACAAACTTTTGAAGGTCTGAGGAATAAGCAGGAATTTGGATTAATTCTGCCTCCCCACCCCCCTGGGCCTCTTTCTCCTCCCTCCCCCTTTCTCCTCCCTCCCCCTTTCCTCCCTCCCTCTTTCTCCTCCCTCCCCCTTTCTCCTCCCTCCCCCTTTCTCCTCCCTCCCTCTTTCTCCTCCCTCCCCCTTTCTCCTCCCTCCCCCTTTCTCCTCCCTCCCTCTTTCTCCTCCCTCCCCTCCCTCTTTCTCCTCCCTCCCCCTTTCTCCTCCCTCCCCCTTTCTCCTCCCTCCCCCTTTCTACTCCCTCCCCCTTTCTCCTCTCTATCTCTCACATTCTCTTCATCCTGCCCTTTGTTCCAGAGCTATTTGATCCCCCTGTGCACTGGCACAGATTTACAGTGCGATTTAGGTTCTGTGTTTACCCCAGGTGTGGGGGCGGAGAAAAGAGGGAGGGTTCGGCATTCCTCAGGGGCACTGCATTGAACCACCCCCACCCCCCTCCCAAATCATCCTCCATCTAACCTCATCCATCCCTCTTTTCCCCCCCCTACTCTCCCCACCACACCGCCCCCACAAACGCTGGTACTCTTTCCCCCCCCCCCCACAAACGCTGGTACTCTCTCCCCCCCCCCCCCACAAACGCCGGTACTCCCCCCCCCCCCCCCAAACGCCGGTACTCTCCCCCCTCCCACAAACGCCGGTACTCTCTCCCCCCCCCCCCAAACGCCGGTACTCTTCCCCCCCCAAATGCCGGTACTCCCTCCCCTCCCCCCAAACGCCGGTACTCTCTCCCCCCCCCCCCCCAAACGCCGGTACTCTCCTCCCCCCGCCGCACTCGATGTAGGTTACTGAACGGCGTCAACCATCATCAATGGTTGACGCCATTATAAACCTACTGTGATTTTCGCCGACGTGACCCGTGGCCACGTCGGCGGGACTTAGGCCCATGCGGGCCGGAGAATTAATCAACGTAAAAATTAAATGACATCCCGCCGGCGCCAGCTGTTCTCGGAGGCTGCCGGCGGGATTTGAACTACGCCGTTTAATGGCGGCTCGGAAAATTAAAAACATGGCGGGAGCGGGAATAACGCCGCCGCCGGCCGATTCTCCGACCCTGCGTGGGGTCGGAGAATTTCGCCCCTGGATAGTATTGCATTTTCTCAGGCCTGGATTTTCACTCCTAGGTTTAAAGTGCGGAATTGGGACATGTGTTGGCTCTACAAATGCAACCTGGGAGAAAATGCCCTGGATATTGGAGTTTTCATTCTGCGGTGGCGTGTTCCCTGAGAGTCAGACTCGCCACCACCGGTTTGAGTGCAGAGGCAGCCAGGACAGAAAGTCTGCCTCTGTGCTCCGGTACTGTGTCCAGAATATTTTGTTAAAAGCATAAAATAAAAAAGCATCCCTCCAGTCCTCAGCCCTCACCCCTCATATTAGTAAACAATGGCCTTGATGCTGCCAATTTAGTATTATCTGTCATTAAGAGGGTGTTCCTGAGAGAGACCCAGGATGGAATTCTCCCATCTGGGACTAAATCTGGCGGGAGGAACGGGGAGCTTTTCCTGCGGAGGCTGACAGGAAACCACATCATATCTTCCATCCCGGGCGTAATCAATTATGCATCCAGGGTTTTGCACCATCTGCGATCAGCCATGATCGCGATAAATGGCGGAGCAGGCTCGAAGAGCCAAAAGGCCTCCTCCTGCTCCTATCTTCTATGTTTCTATGTATCTTGCACGGTGGGACAGGCATGATGGTGCACATTCTGCTGTCATGTGCAGGCGCCATATTGAAAAGACATTCAACTTTGAAAGGTGATCCACCATTGAAGAAAGAAATGGACCTCCTGAAGTAAGAAGATGGACCTCTGGGAGCACTCTGAGGCTGGAAGATAGACTTCCTTGACGACACTAAAGCTGGAAGATCCACCTCATAGATGCACCCTCCATCCACATCTGTGGAGGTCCAGCCTTCCTGGACACCTCCATCCCGAACTCCGATGGTAGCCTAGACCTTCTTCAGGTAAGTCCTGACTTTTGCACACCACGTTGGTCCAGACATGTTCTGAACTAGTGTGTTTTCCTGCTGGCACAGTGGAAAATCGAGACATGAAAGGAAGATTCTGGTCGAGCCTTCATTTCCACACTATTAATGAGATGCAAATCGGTTTCTCGCCAGCCTTCTTTGAGATTCCCGATCTGCCTTTCTGCAGGTCATTAAAAATGATTGGTTGTAGTAGCAGAGCCATTTCAATCATCATTCAGAGTTTAAGTATGGCATTAAGAAAAAACTCGGATTTTGTCTTCACCACATCACCTTCCATCATTAAAAGTTCAGTTCTTAACAGAAGTAATTTTGTTAGACGATCTTTAATAAAAAGAATAATTCTTTATTTCCAGGGAGTTCCTTTCCTCTCCCTTAGTTTGAACAGCTCACTGATATCTTCAGATGGAAAGCAGAGGACATCAAATTTCCTGTGCAAACCAGAGCCCGCATGACAGCGGTGCCACGACAAGATCACTTTACAGCAAGAAGACTTGAGTGGATTCCTGTAGCTAATCAAGGGTAACTGACCTGAGAAACAATTAGCAGCGAAACTCCGAAACTTTGAAAACCTGTTCACGACTTGTGAATGGAAAAAACACCAGTTCAGGTGATCCAATGAGATTACCTCCAGCTCACTCAACCCTCGTGAAGTCAAGCAACAAATATCTTGACAATGGTTTAAAATTATTTTCTCTTCTCTTAGCAGTCCAGTCAGGAGCCTTCGGGCAAAGTATTATTAATCCAAATATTATTTATTGTGTAGGATTTTTCTTTACCATTTGGGGGATTTTTAAAAAATCACCAGGTAGTGAGCAAAGAGCTAAATTGGGCAACGTAATCTACATACTTCAGACATAATCTGCCAAATATTTGCTTGCATCATTTCCTCTCAGGCAACACTACACCCATGCAGCGAAGACAAGAATCTACATTTGAGGGGTGCTTATGTAAGCTTGGCTCAGTTACTGACATTTTTACTTCTGAATCTGACACAAATACTGCAGAAGGGCCAGGCTGATTTTTATTTCCAAGCCTTGGGCAGGATTCTCCGAGCCCGCGCCGGAGAATCGCCGCAACCGCGCCATGCCACCCCGATACCGACACGCAATTCTCTGACAAGCGGAGAATCGGCGCCATTTGCGCCAGCGTGTTTGGCACGGCACCGGTCGCGGGCCGCTGTCCACAGCCGGGCCGCCAATTCTCCGGCCTTGATGGGCCAAGCAGTCGTGCGGAAACAGCAGAGTCCCACCGGTGCTGTCCGCGCCTGCTCACAGCCGGCGTGAAATCTGCACGCAGGGTCGGGGGGCGGCCTGTGGGGGGGGGGGGGGGCTCCGATGGGGTCTGGCCCGCAATCGGGGCCCACCGATCGGCGGGCCGGCCTCTCCAGCCCCGGCCCTATTTTGTTACGTGGCCGGCCCCTGAAACCCCATGCCATGTTGAGTCGGGGCCGGCTCATTGAGAAAGCCCCCCCGTGCATGCGCGGGTTGGTGCGGCGCTACCGCGCATGTGCGGATTGGCACGGTGGCCAGTTGGCGCTGGGAAGGGAGGCTTGTGCGGCGTGAACTGCTCCTGCGCCGTGCAGGGGGCCAGAATCACTAGTGCCCGTGCCCATTACGCGCCGTCGTGAAACCCCCACCACACGGTCCACCACGGGCGACTCATGGGGGCCGCCATCTTGGACACCGTCTTCCTCGCTGCCTGCCACGTGCGATCCACGGGGGCGGCCATCTTAGGCCCCATCCTCTCCACACTCAGAAAACTTGATTGAAGACTGCGACCTCAGCGGGCACTCATCGCGGGGCCAGCCCAGTGTAGCCGACTGAGCCGCCGACTACCCGCAACTCAACGCAGTCACACTGGCCCCAAATCATCTCCACAACTCTATGACGACGGTCCAAATCAACGGGTACAGTACACCGTGCCTTTTCGACTCCGGGAGCACTGAGAGCTTCGTACACCCAGATCTGGTAAGAGGCTGTTCGCTCCCTGTTTTCCCTGCACGGCAAACTATCTCCCTCGCTTCGGGTTCCCACTCTGTCCATATCCAAGGGCGCACCGTCGCAACTCTAACAATCCAAGGCGCTAGCTACTCTAATTTCCAACTATACGTCCTGCCCGAACTCTGCGCCCCACTCTTATTGGGACTCGACTTTCAATGTAATCTCAAAAGTCTCACCATCAGCTTCGGCGGACCCCTACCCCCACTCACTATCTGCAGCCTAGCCACACTGCGAATCTCCCCCCCTCCTCTCTTTGCCAACCTCACTCCGGACTGTCAACCCATAGCCACTCGCAGCAGGCGGTATAGCCTACAGGACAGGGTGTGCATTTGATCCGAGGTCCAGAGGCTTTTACGTGAGGGGATCATAGAGGCTAGTAACAGTCCCTGGAGAGCTCAGGTGGTGGTCGTCAAGACCGGGGAAAAATTCCGCATGGTCATAGACTATAGTCAGACAATTAATAGATTTACGCTCCTCGACGCGTACCCCCTCCCCAGGATTGCAGACATGGTGAATCAGATCGCCCAGTATCGGCTTTTTTCCACGGTGGATCTGAAGTCTGCATACCACCAACTCCCAATCCGCCCGGAGGACCGCCACTTCACGGCGTTTGAGGCCGATAGCCGCCTCTTCCACTTCCTCCGGGTCCCCTTTGGCTTCACAAATGGGGTTTCGGTGTTCCAACGAGCAGTGGACCGAATGGTGGACCAGTATGGGCTGCGGGCCACGTTTCCGTACTTGGATAACGTCACCATCTGCGGCTATGACCAGCAGGACCACGATGCCAGCATCAACCGATTTCTCCAGACGGCCCAGGAGCTTAACCTCACATACAAGAAGGAGAAATAGCCATCCTCGGCTATGTCGTGGAATACGGAGTCCTGAGTCCCGACCCAGACCGTATGCGCCCCGTAACGCTCTTAGAACTCCCTCTCCCTCATTGTCCCAAGGCCCTTAAATGGTGCTTGGGGCTCTTTTCGGATTATGCCCAGTGGGTCCCTCAATATGCGGACAAAGCCCGCCCACTCTTTAAGGCCACACTTTTTCCCCTGTCAGCTGAGGCTCGCCAGGCCTTCAGCTGCATCAAGGAGGACATCGCCAAGGCTGCCATGTGGGCGGTGGATGAATCCGTCCCTTTCCAGGTTGAGAGCGATGCCTCAGAGGTAGCTCTTGCAGCCACACTAAATCAGGCAGGGAGACCAGTCGCATTTTTCTCCCGAACCCTCTCCGCTTCGGAACTTCGACATTCCTCAGTCGAAAAGGAAGCACAAGCCATTGTGGAGGTTATTTGTCACTGGAGGCACTACCTCGCAGGTAGGAGGTTCACCCTCATCACCGGCCAAAGATCGGTTGCCTTCATGTTTGACAACTCGCAAAGGGACAAAATTAATAATGACAAAATTCTGAGGTGGAGGATCGAACTCTCCACCTACAATACGATATTATAGAACATAGAACGATACAGCGCAGTACAGGCCCTTCGGCCCTCGATGTTGCACCGACATGGAAAAAAACTAAAGGCCATCTAACCTACACTATGCCCTTATCATCCATATGCTTATCCAATAAACTTTTAAATGCCCTCAATGTTGGCGAGTTCACTACTGTTGCAGGTAGAGCATTCCACGGCCTCACCACTCTTTGCGTAAAAAACCCACCTCTGACCTCTGTCCTATATCTATTACCCCTCAATTTAAGTCTATGTCCCCTCGTGCTAGCCACCTCCATCCGCGGGAGAAGGCTCTCGCTGTCCACCCTATCTAACCCTCGGATCATTTTGTATGCCTCTATTAAGTCACCTCTTAACCTTCTTCTCTCTAACAATTATGTATCGACTGGGGAAGCTCAATGAGCCCCCAGGTGCCCTGTCCCGCGGGACGCGTGCCAGCGCACAGAGCGACCGCTTAAAAGCCATCCACAATGACCTCTGCCACCCGGGGGTCACCCAGCTCGCCCACTACATTAAAGCCCAAAATCTGCCTTTCACCACCGAGGAGGTAAAAGCCATCACCAGCGATTGCCCGATCTGCGCAGAGTGCAAACCGCACTTCTGCAGACCAGACAGGGCCCACCTGGTCAAGGCTTCTAGGCCCCTTGAACGCCTCGCTATCGATTTCAAAGGGCCACTCCCCTCGACTAACAGGAATGTGTACTTCCTGAACGTCATAGACGAGTTCTCCCGTTTTCCCTTTGCTATCCCGTGCCCCGATATGACCTCCCACACAGTCATTAGGGCCCTGCATAGTATCTTCACCCTGTTTGGTTTCGCCAGCTATGTACACAGCGACCGGGGTTCGTCCTTTATGAGCGATGAGCTGCGTCAGTACCTGATCGGCAAGGGCATCGCCTCGAGCAGGACTACGAGCTATAACCCCCAGGGGGAACGGGCAGGTGGAGAGGGAGAATGCGACGATCTGGAAGACCGTCCTACTGACCCTCCAGTCCAGGAATCCCCCGATCTCCCATTGGCAAGAAGTCCTCCCCGACGTGCTCCACGCTATTAGGTCCCTCTTATGTACCGCTACCAACCAGACCCCTCACGAGCGGCTCTTTATTTTTCCCAGGAGCACTACCACGGGGGTTTCGCTCCCGGCATGGTTGAAGACACCGGGCCCAGTACTCCTCCGGAAGCACGTCAGGGCGCACAAAACTGACCCACTCGTAGAGAAAGTGCTCCTACTGCATTTGAACCCCCAGTACGCCTTTGTAGAGTTCCCTGACGGCCGTCAGGACACAATATCCGTCCGGGACCTAGCACCTGCAGGGTCCACTACCACCGCCGAGGTACCCCTCACACTACATCCCACCCAACTCTCCCCCCACGCCCCCGCACCTACCAGTTCGCTACATTTTTTTCACGCGCCCGTGCCAGCTCGCTCCCAGCGCTCCCAGTCCCCAGTCGAACCAGACGGGTACGAAGCTCGGGCGGAATCGCCCCCGGAGTCCGCCATCGTACCCCAACCGACGGTGCTCATTCAGCCACCAGAAGGGGCTGCAACCCCGGTGCTCCGCCGATCACAGCGGACAACTCGGCCACCGGACAGACTCAATCTGTAAGCCACCACCCCCACCGGACTTGATTTTTTACAGGGGGTGAATGTGGTGAATCACAGTCGCGTAATTCACACTGTATTACACATGTTATACTATGTCTCTGTAAGCTCGACACACGAGCAGTTGCGCTGCTCTGCCACTAGGGGGAGATGCACTGGGAGTGTACGGGTGTTTGTACTGGGCTCCACCCTTGGCTCCACCCACGGCTCCTCCCCCTAACCGGAAGTATAAAGGGTGATGCTGAGAGCCTGCCTGCCAGTTCATCTGGAGTTCATCGTGTCACAGGCAGGCTCTGTTGTAAGACGATTAAAACCACTGTTCATTTCTAACCACGTGTCGCGTGAACCGATGGTCTCATCCCTTTAGTAAAAAGCAAATGACTGGATGCTGGAATCTGAAACAAAAACAGAAAGTACTGATCAATCTTAGCAGGTCTGACAGCATCTGTGGAGGCAGAAGGGAGCTAATGCCTTGAGTTTGGATGACTCTTTGTCAAAGCTGGAGAGACCTGTAAATAGGGTCAGATTGATACTGTTGTGGGGGCGCATGGAGCGGTGGAGGGGGGGGGGCTGGATAGAGGGCCAGCGATAGGTGGAGATTGACAAAGATGTTGTGGACAGAAATACAAAGGGAATGTAAATGGGGGCAAGTAAGGCTAAGAAGGGTGCTGATAGTGGCACATAAAGAGATTAGAATGTGTGAATGGCATAACAAAGGTGAGCAGTGTGTTAAACGGCAACTCGGGACAGGGGCCGGGATTCTCTGAAATCCTGGCAAAGTGTTGATGTCGGCGTCAAAACCAGTGCGAGCGACACTGGCGTCAACGGGCCTCCAGGCCCAGTCATACTCCCCTTCCTCGGAGGCTAGCATGGTGCCGGAGTGCTGTGCTCTGCTCTGACGCTGAAAGCCGGCCTTACACGGCTGGTGCGGGTCCGCTCATGCATGCGCTGCCATCTCCATGCTGGTCCCGGGGAAACATGGCGGAGCCCTACAGGGATCCAGCGCGGAGGAACACAGGCCCCCCCCCCCCCCCCCCCCCCCAGAATGACTGCGCTCACCGATCGGTTGACCCCGATCGCGGGCCTGGCCACCGTGCAGGCCCCCCTCCCCACAGAGTCGGCTCCCCACCGTCCCCACAGCCAGAACGGCGAAGACCCACCGGGTAGGACCACATGCGAACAATGTCGGCAGAACTCGGCGGGCACTCGGCATTTGGAGTGCGGTGAATCGCCGCGGGGGCCGCTTTCAACAGCCCCCTACCGGCGCTGCGGCATCTGCGCGATTGCCGCCGATTCTCCGGCCCAGCGTCAGAGCGGTGTGCACCGCCCCCCCCCCCCCCCCCCCCCCCGGTGATTGTCTGACCTGGTGCGGGCTCAGAGAACCCCGCCCCGGGAACAGGTGCCCCAAGGAGGGTGGGGTGGGGGAGGGGGACAATGGGGAGGGATAAACAGATTAATGGAAGAAATGAAAATAAATTGATAGAAATAAAAATGGGTGAAGGTAGAAGAGAGTTCACAGTCTGTAGTTGTTGAACTCGATGTTCAGTACACTCAGTGTGACTCAATGTTTATTGAACTCAAATGAACTCAATGATAAACTCACTCAATGTTAATTAATTGACTTTGTTTGCTGATGTGATTTCAATTCAAGAAGTGATTTGTTGCTTGTGAAATTCTTCGAGAAATCCTGAGGACTTGCAAAGGGACTATTTATATAGAGGTTCTTTGGTCCTTACTGTTAAATTATTTTAAGAGTGTAGATTTGGCCAGTATTCAGTTCATATTCAGGTGTTACACACTTTATAAGTGCTTTAAAATACTTCTCTTTTCATTCATAACATAACAGAAACTAAAAGTTGCTCCACAAGTCAGGAAGACTATAAGGAAATCAAGTCAGGCCACCAGATTTTATTTCTAGAAGAGTTAGAATTGGATAATATGGAAATTTTGCTACTCTTTTTTTTTTTATAAATGTTTTTATTCAGTTTTCGTATTTTATATTGAACAAATTACAAATTGTTAGGAGAGAGAAACAAAAAAAAAAAACAAACAAAAACAAACACGCAAAAATTAACATACATATTTACAGGTAAGCATCTTCGTAGTAGTAACTGCGCCCCCCCCCCCCCCCCCCCCTCAACATGTTTATTTAGCTTGGTTTTGGGCCTTAGCTAGCCATCGAACCCCCGTAACGAACCTGTAGCCCCCCCCCCCTCCCGCTACCTTCCCCCGACTATTCTTCCTCTTGTACATTGGCCACAAATAGGTCCCGGAACAGTTGCATGAATGGCTCCCACGTTCTGTGGAAGCCGTCGTCCGACCCTCGGATGGCAAATTTGATTTTCTCCATTTGGAGAGATTCCGAGAGGTCGGACAGCCAGTCCGCAGCTCTGGGCGGTGCTGCTGACCGCCAGCCAAACAGGATTCTACGGCGGGCGATCAGGGAGGCAAAGGCAAGGGCATCCGCCCTCCTCCCCAGGAATAGATCTGGCTGTTCTGAAACCCCGAAGACCGCCACTATCGGGCATGGCTCCACCCTCACTCCCACCACTTTGGACATTACCTCGAAGAAGGCTGTCCAGTACTCCACGAGTCTGGGGCAAGACCAGAACATGTGGGCGTGGTTGGCCGGGCCTCTTTGGCACCGTTCACATCTGTCTTCCACCTCCGGGAAGAACCTACTCATACGGGTTCTTGTTAAGTGGGCTCTATGTACCACTTTTAGTTGCGTCAGGCTGAGCCTTGCGCACGTGGAGGTGGAGTTGACCCTATGCAGTGCTTCGCTCCAGAGTCCCCACCCGATCTCCATCCCCAGGTCGTCCTCCCATTTCCTCCTTGTTGCGTCCAGTACGGTGTCGTCCCTATCTACCAGTCGGTCATACATGTCACTACAGTTCCCTTTCTCTAGGATACTTGCGTCCAGTAGGTCTTCCAGTAGTGTCTGTCGTGGCGGTTGTGGGTACGTCCTTGTCTCCTTTCGTAGGAAGTTTTTGAGCTGCAGGTACCGTAGCTCGTTCCCCCCAGCTAGCTGAAATTTCTCTGTCAGTTCGTCCAGTGTTGCGATCCTGTCGTCCGTGTATAGGTCCCTGACTGTCAGTGTCCCCCCGTCCTGCCTCCACCTTTTGAAGGTGGCGTCGGTCAGTGCTGGTTTGAACCTATGGTTGTTGCAGATGGGAGCCCTGTTCGACATTTTGGTCAGGCCAAGTTGCTGCCGCAGTTGGTTCCAGGATTGGAGGGTGGCTGTCACCACTGGGCTGCTGGAGTGTTTTTTGGGTGGGGATGGGAGTGCTGCCGTGGCGAGGGCCCGGAGGGAGGTTCCCATGCAGGAGGCCTCCTCCGCACGCACCCACTCAGCTTCTGGCTCCTGGATCCATCCCCTTACTCGCTCGGCTGTTGCTGCCCAGTGGTAGAATTGTAGATTCGGGAGGGCTAACCCTCCCCTGGTTTTTGTTTTTTGTAAGACCTTCTTTGGGATCCTAGCATTTTTACCCCCCCATACGAACGCCATGATGAGTTTGTCCAGCGCTTTGAAAAAGGCCTTGGGGATGTAGATCGGAATGGATCTAAACAGGAAGAGGAACCTGGGCAGTACGTTCATTTTGATCGTCTGAACTCTCCCCGCGAGGGAGAGCGGGAGTGTGTTCCATCTTTGCAGGTCCTTTTTAACTTCCTCCGTCAGGCTGGTGAGGTTCCATTTGTGGATCCCTTTCCAGTCATGGGCTATTTGGATCCCCAGGTAGCGGAATTTATGTCGGGCTTGTTTGAACGGCGGCCCCTTTAGTGCTGCCCCCCCCCCCCCCCCCCTTGCGGGTGTAATGGGAAGATCTCACTTTTGCTCATGTTGAGTTTGTAGCCCGAGAAGGCTCCAAACTCTTTCAGGAGCGCGATGATTCCGTCCATGCTGCTTTGTGGGTCCGAGATATAGAGGAGCAGATCATCCGCATAGAGTGAGACTCTGTGCTCTCTACCTCCCCTTCGGATCCCCCTCCAATTTTTTGCTGCCCTGAGCGCGATTGCTAGCGGTTCGATTGCTAGTGCGAACAGCAGCGGGGACAGTGGGCATCCTTGTCTGGTGCCCCTGTGCAGCTGGAAGTATTGGGAGTTGGTATTGTTGGTCTGTACACTCGCCATGGGAGCGTTGTACAGGAGCTTTACCCAAGCGGTGAACCCTGTTCCAAGCCCGAACCGCTCCAGTACCTCTATGAGGTATATCCATTCGACTCTGTCGAAGGCCTTTTCTGCGTCCAGGGAGACGATCACCTCTTGTGTTCTCTCCCCGGAGGGGGTCATTATCACGTTCAGCAGGCGCCTGATGTTCGCGGTCAGCTGTCTACCTTTGACAAAGCCCGTCTGGTCCTCTGTGACCACCTCAGGTACACAGTCTTCTAGCCTTTTGGCTAGGATTTTGGCCAGTATTTTGGCGTCTGCATTCAGCAGAGATATGGGTCTGTATGACCCACATTCCGTTGGGTCTTTGTCTTTCTTAGGTATCAGCGAGATTGAGGCCTGTGCTAACGTGGGTGGCAACGTGCCCCTAGCTAGCGAGTCTGTGAACATCTCCCGCATGTGCGGGGCCAGCGCTGTCGCAAATTTTTTGTAGAAGTCCGCCGGGAATCCGTCCGGTCCCGGCGCCTTCCCCGCCTGCATGGAGCTAATGCTCTCCATGATCTCTCCCAGTGCTAGTGGTGCTTCCAGATCCCGTTTTCTGCCCTCTCCCACAACTGGTATGTTCAGTCCGTCAAGAAACCGGTTCATCCCAGCCTTCCCCGTTGGGGGCTCTGAGGTGTACAGCTCTTGGTAGAAGGCCTTGAAGGTTTTGTTAATCTTCTCTGGTTCTGTTTCCAACGTGCCTCTGGTATCTCTGATTTGCGCAATTTCTCTGCTGGCTGCCTGCTTTCTCAGCTGGTGGGCCAACAGGCGGCTGGCTTTGTCTCCGTGTTCGTATAGGGCCCCGCGTGCCTGGCGGAGTTGGTGTACTGCTTTCCTGGTGGAGAGCAGGTCAAAGTTCCTTTGTAATTCTTTTCTCTCCGCCAGGAGTTCTACAGTCGGGGCCTCGGAGTATTTATGGTCTACCTCCAGTAAGGAGTCGACCAGCTTCTGCCTAGCCACCCTTTCCTCCCTATCTCTTTGCGCTTTGTAGGCTATGATTTCCCCTCTTAGTACGGCCTTAAGCGCTTCCCAGAACGTGGAGGGTGAGACCTCCCCGTTTTGGTTGATCTCAGTGTACTCCGCTATGGCCTGCGCTATCCTTTCGCTGAAGGCCTTGTCAGCTAGTAAGGCACCGTCCAACCTCCATTTGGGGCGCTGGGCCCTTCCCGTCTCTAGCCGCACATCCATGTAGTGTGGAGCGTGGTCTGATATCACAATTGCGGAGTATTCCACCTTGTCTATCTCTGGAAGCACCGTTTTCCCCACCACAAAGAAGTCAATTCTGGTGTACACGTTGTGTACTGGGGAGAAGAAAGAGAATTCTTTCTCCCCCGGGTGGGCGAATCTCCAGGGGTCTACTGCTCCCATCTGCTCCATATAGTGGCTGAGTTCCCTTGCCATGTTTGAGGTTTTCCCCGTTCTGGGGTTTGATCTGTCCGTCGTTGGGTCCTGTACACAGTTGAAGTCCCCCCCCATGATTAGTCGGTGCGTCGCTATGTCCGGGATTTCTGCCATGGTCTTTTGGATGAAGCTCGTGTCGTCCCAGTTGGGCGCGTACACGTTAACTAGAACTACCGGCGCCCCATCCAGGGCCCCGCTGACCATGACATACCGTCCCCCTGGGTCCGTAACCGTCTTTGTCGCCCTAAACATTGTCCTCTTGCCAATCAGGATCGCCACCCCCCTGGCCCTTGCCCCATAACAGGAATGATAGGTTTGTCCCACCCAGCCCTTTCTTACCCGCAGTTGGTCCTGCTCCCTCAAGTGCGTCTCTTGGAGGAAGACTATGTCGGCCCTCATGTTTCTAAGGTGGGTGAGGACTCTAGATCTCTTCACTGGGCCGTTAAGTCCCCTTACGTTCCAGGTGACTATTCTGGTGGGGGGCTTCTGCCCCCTTGCTCCTGTGGGGTTAACCATATTTGTCCGGTGGACGCGCCCCTGCCCTCTGGGGTTTCCCTATGTTAGGGGGCCGTCCAGGATGTCCACTATCACTGCTCTCCCCATGCGGTCGGGTACCTGCGCTCCGGGGTTCCCCCTTGTCCCGGGGACACCCGCCATGGCCGTCCACTTTGTGTCCGCCACGCGGGTAGTCCCCTGCACTCCGGGGGGCCCCTTCACCCACAGACCGTACTGGGTGGGTGCTTGCAGCAGTTCCCTGTTTCGAGCCCTTGTCTGTGGCACTTTGTGGCCCTATTCCCTTACTGGCCTCTTTTGTCCCTTCGTCCCTGCGTTTCCCCTCCCTGGTCTCTCGCCCCCCGGGTGCCCCCCCCCCCCGCTCTATCCCTTTCGGGGATACCCCTGTGTACCCCTCCATTGCCCCTCTCTCCCCCATTCCTGTCCCCATTTGCTCTCCCACCTTTGATGGGTGATCCCCCCCCTCCCCTGCCTGGCGCCTTCCCCCCTGTTGGGGGTGCGCTGCGGCCCTGCTCTGTTGCGCGCCCCCTTCGCTAGCTTTCCTGCTAGCACGGTGGCTCCCCTCTCGGAGGTTGCTGTCCCGCTTCCCCTCTCCCCTCTCCAGTACTCCCGTTCCCTCGTGCCGGGGCCTGGCCTCCCACCTGGAGCGGGCCCTAGGGCATTGGGTTGTTTTCCGTTCTGGGTGTTCCTGCCAGGGGGGAGGGGGCTGGCTTTGCCTCGCCCCTCCCCACCCCCCCGTCGGCATGACGTGTCTCCTTGCCATGGGCCCCTCGTCCCTACTTCCCATGGCGTTTTTCCAGCCCGTGCTCCTCGACGAATCTATTCGCCTCGGCAGGGGCTGTAAAGAAATATTCCTTGTGTTGGTATGTGACCCAGAGTTTTGCTGGGTACAGCATACCAAAACGTACTTTGTTCTTATAGAGAGCTGCTTTCGCTCTGTTGAACTCCGCCCGTCTCTTAGCTATGTCCGCTCCAAAATCCTCGTAGATTCGGATGGCGTGCCCGTCCCAATTGCAGGCTCTATTCTCCTTGGCCCAGCGCAGGATTGTCTCCCTATCCCGGTACCGGTGCAGTCTGGCTATAACTGCTCTCGGTTTTTCCCCTTCCTTGGGCTTCGGGCGCAGTGACCGATGAGCTCTGTCCATTTCCGGTGGGGTGGGAAAAGTTTCCCGCCCCACTAAGGAGCCCAGCATCGCAGCCACGAATGTTGTGGGATTTCTACCCTCTATCCCCTCTGGCAGGCCCACTATCTTAATATTTTGCCTTCTCGAGCTGATCTCCTGGTCGTCTACCCTGCCCTTCAGGCTCCCCTGTGTTGCACTCAGTTTCACCATTCCCCTCTCCAGGGATATGACCCGGTCGCTCGCGTCAGTCGCTGCCTTCTCCAGCTCTTTAATGGTTGCCCCCTGGGCTTCCAGTATCTTCCCTTGGGCTTCCAGTATCTTCCCTTGGGCATCCACTTTCTTCTCCAATCTGGTCAGAACCTGCTGCACCCCTGACATGGCCCTGGTCACTGCTGCCTGTGCTGCGGCCTCTGCGTCTGTTTTTAACTCTGCCTTGAATGCCTGCAGCTGCTCCCTCACCACCTCGGCAAAGGCTTCCTTCCAATTCACGCCCCCCTCTAACCCCAGGGGAGAGGTTGCCCGCCCGTCCAGCTCTTCTGGATGCGGCGAAGCATCCTTCCCGCCGCTTCGCGTGTTGACTCGTTCGCCCGAGCTGGCTTTCCCTTTGCCCAGTCTACTTCCGGTGCCCCCTTTCTCTTGGCTCCCTTCTGGCACTTTTTTCTCCCCCTTCCCCTTCATCTTTTCTTCTCTCCTTGTTCTTCTTTTTCCCCCTTTTCCGCACCCTATTTTTATTTTATTTATTATTATATATCTATATATGTATATATATATATATATATATAAATATATTTTTTTTTTTTTTTAAATTTATTTCCCCTACCCCTTTTCTCTTTACCAGTTTTCTTTTGGGAAGAACAGAAATACAAGTCTCTTTTTTCTTTTGTCTTCTTTCCCCACTCAACCAGGAGAGAGAGTCCCTTTGTCTTTGCCACGTGGTGGTCACAGCAGTTGGGGGGGGGGGGGGGGGGAGGGGCGAGTGGGCCGGTGGTCGCTGCTGGTTGGGGGGGGGGGGTGGTCGCTGCTGGTTTGGGGGGGGGGGGGGGGTGTCCCCGCTGCTGGCTGGGGGGGGGGGGTGTCCCCGCTGCTGGCTGGGGGGGGGGGGTTGTGTCCCCGCTGCTGGCTGGGGGGGGGGGGTTGTGTCCCCGCTGCTGGCTGGGGGGGGGGGGGTTGTGTCCCCGCTGCTGGCTGGGGGGGGGGGGGTTGTGTCCCCGCTGCTGGCTGGGGGGGGGGGTTGTGTCCCCGCTGCTGGCTAGGGGGGGGGGTTGTGTCCCCGCTGCTGGCTGGGGGGGGGGGGGTTGTGTCCCCGCTGCTGGCTGGGGGGGGGGGGGGGTTGTGTCCCCGCTGCTGGCTGGGGGGGGGGGGTTGTGTCCCCGCTGCTGGCTGGGGGGGGGGGGGTTGTGTCCCCGCTGCTGGCTGGGGGGGGGGGGGGTTGTGTCCCCGCTGCTGGCTGGGGTTGTGTCCCCGCTGCTGGCTGGGGGGGGGGTGGGGGAAGAGAAGAGGGGCCGCCGCCGCACCGCTCCTGGCCCGCGTGGGGGGGGGGGGAGAGAAGAGGGGCCGCCGCCGCCGCCGCACCGCTCCTGGCCCGCGTGGGGGGGGGGGAGAGAAGCGTGGGGGGGGGGGGGGGGGGGGGGAGAGGGGATGGACCTGCTGCTGTTGGGCCCCCCTGTCGCCGCTCCGCTGCCGCTCCGGCTCCTCCGCTCCGGCTCCTCCGCTCCTCCGCTCCTCCGCTCCGGCTCCTCGGCTCCCGCTCCGGCTCCTCTGCCGGCGCTCCTCCTCCGCCGTCCGGCCTGTCGGGGGGGAGGGGGGGGGTTGTTCTTCTTGTCTACCGCTTGCGGGAGCCCCTCTCCCTGCGACCTCCTCGCTCGCATTCCGGAAGTCAAGTCAATTTTGCTACTCTTGTATTGAACCTTGGTTAGACCATGCATGGGGGGACTTTATTCCCTGTTTGTGGCGGGGGGGGGGGGGGGGAATCCAATGGGAGTCCCAAACCAGGTTTTACGCTGTTGGGATTTACCATTGAGGTTGTTTCCCACCCTTGCCAATGACATAATGGGGGCCGGAAATATGCGGCTGTTCACTGGCGGTGCAATTCTCTGGTCCTGCTGGCAGAGCACCGCCCCCCTCCGTGGGTTTCCCACTGGCATGGGGTGGCTTCAATGGGAAATCCAATGTGGAATGCCGCTTCGGGGCAGCACGGTAGCACTGTGGATAGCACAATCGCTTCACAGCTCCAGGGTCCCAGGTTCGATTCCGGCTTGGGTCACTGTCTGTGCGGAGTCTGCACATCCTCCCCGTGTGTGCGTGGGTTTCCTCCGGGTGCTCCGGTTCCTCCCACAGTCCAAAGATGTGCAGGTTAGGTGGATTGGCCAGGCTAACTTGCCTTTAGTGTTGGGTGGGGTTACTGGGTTATGTGGATAGGGTGGAGGTGTTAACCTTGGGTAGGGTGCTCTTTCCAGGAGCCGGTGCAGACTCGATGGGCCGAATAGCCTCCTTCTGCACTGTAAATTCTATCTATGTAAATTCCAATTAGGAGGTTTGGGTGGGGGGATTTTCTGGGGGTGGGGCGGGAGGTTCCATGGGCGGGGGGTGCAGGGATTCTCTGGGTGTGGGTGGTGGGAAGCATGTCTGTGGGAGTGGGTTCCCTGGGGTGTTTCTGCTTTTATTTTCATTTTTTTTAGATCAGGGCACCCTTTAAAAACAAAGCCCCAATCTGGCAGGAGACCAGGTTGAATGAGATCACCCTGCCAGTATGGTGTTGTGGGACCCGCCCTTCACATTTCTTTTTCCTCTGAGTTAAAAATACGTAAGGATGAACATGCTTAGTTTGTTTCTTTTCAAAAAGAGAGGCTGAGGGGTGGCCTAGTAGAGGTTTTTACATTTGTAAAGGTTTGATGGAGTGTACAGGGAATGTTCCAACTTGCAGGCAAGAACATAACCGGAGGCCGACAGTATAAGGTAAGCACCAATAAACCCAATAGAAATCCAACAGAAGAAACCTCTTTACCCAAAAAGTGCTGAGAATACCATGGGGAGCGTTTGAAAGGAGTAGTGTAGATGTATTTATGGGAAAGATAGGCAAGCATAGGAGGGAGAAGAGAATAGAGAGTTACGTTGGTAGTTAAGGTGAGAAAAAATGACACAAAATCGACTGGAACATAAATGTTGGAATGGGCTGTTTGTGCCGAATTACCTGTTTCTGTGCCGTTTATCCAATATAATCCTGTGCAATCCTATGAATTGTGGGACAGGGTGTTCTAAGGTACAAATTACACATATTTTTGACAAAATAGTTTTGTATATGACAGAATTATTTTGGTGTAAGCTTTAATTATTAAATAACCCAATGGCTTTTATTAATTCTACTTTATAAAATCATGCAGCATAGAGGAAGACCATTCAGCCCATCATTTCTGTGCAGATTAAACCTCCAAGTAGAGGACAATTACCATGATCCATTATGCAATTGCCAGCGGCTCTATGGCCAGCGCAAACAGCAGTGGGGAGAGAGGGCAGCCCTGTCTAAAGTAGTCTGATGTTGTCCTGTTCATCCTTACACTCTCCTCCGGGGCCTGATATAATAGCCTAACCCAGTTGATGAACCCCACCCCGAACCCGAACCGTCCTAGTACCTCCCACAGATAATCCCACTCGACCCGGTCAAAAGCCTTTTCAGCATCCATGGCTACCATAATCTCTACTTCCCTACTCTCCGGGGGCATCATAATCACGTGAAGCAGCCTCCTTAGGTTGGCCACCAGCTGCCTCCCCTTCACAAACCCGGTTTGGTCCTCCACAATCACATCCGGTACACAGTCCTCAATTCTAGTCGCCAAAATCTTGGCCAGTAACTTGGCGTCTACGTTGATCAAAGAGATCGGCCTGTAGGACCCGCAAGCCTCCGGGTCCTTATCCCGTTTCAGAATAAGTGAGATGGTGGCCTGCGACATCGTCGGGGGTAAACTCCCTCTGTCTCTTGCCTCGTTAAAGACCCTGACCAGCACCGGCCCCACTATCCCGGCAAATGTTTTGTAAAACTCCACCGGATACCCGTCCGGCCCCGGGGCTTTTCCCGACTACATGACCTTCAGGCCCCCCAATACCTCTTCGATCCTGACCAGGGCCCCCAGTCCGTCCACCAACCCCCTCCACACTCTTGGGAAGGTCAGTCCGTCCAGGAATCGCCTCATCCCCCCCGGACGCCAGGGGGTTCCGAAGTGTACAGGTTCCTATAAAAGTCCCTAAAAACCTTGTTCAGCCCTGCCGGGTCACCCTCTAGATTGCCTTCCCCATCCACTACCCTCCCTATTTCCCTAGGCACTTCACTCTTCCTTAGTTGTTGCACAAACATTCTACTGGCCTTTTCCCCATGCTCAAAAATCGCGCCTTTTACCTTTCTAAGCTGCTCTACAGCCGTGCCTGTAGTCAGCACCCTAAATTCGGTCTGCAGCCTCTGTCGTTTCCTGAGTAATTCTGGCCTCAGGGATTCCACGTAACACGTGTCCGTCCGTAGAATTTCCTTAATCAGTCGGTCCGTCTCTGCCCTGTCTGTCCTGTCCCTGTATGCCCGGATTAAAATCAGCTCCCCTCTCACCACTGCCTTCAGTGCCTCCCAGAGCACCGCTGCCGAGACTTCTCCAGTATCGTTCACCTGTAGGTAATTCTGCATGCATTTCCTCAGCGTCTCGCACACCGCCTCGTCCGCGAGTAATCCAACTTCCAGCCTCCATGGTGGGAGCTGAAAGCTGTCCTTACAAAACTGCAGGTCTACTCAGTGCGGAGTATGGTCCAATATGGCAATTGCCGAATATTCTGCCCCCACCATTCCAGCCAGCAGGTCCCTACTCACAACAAAGTAGTCAATTCGGGAATACACCTTGTGGACGTGGGAGTAGTACGAGAACTCCCTCGCCGTCGGCCGGCTAAGGTTCCACGGATCTGCTCCCCCCGTTTGCTCCATGAACCCTCTCAGTTCCTTTGCCATCACTGGCAACCTGCCCGTTCTTGAACATGACCGGTCCAGGCTCGGGTCCAGGACTGTATTAAAGTCCCTGCCCATGATCAGCTTACGCGAGTCCAAGTCGGGGATCTTCCCTAGCATCCTCCTAATAAAATCCACAATGTCCCAATTAGGGGCATAGACACTGACGAGGACTACTCTCACCCCTTCGATCTTACCCCTCACCATAACAAACCTGCCACCCCCATCCACGACTGTGCCCTCTGCCTCAAATTGTACCCTTTTATTAATCAAGATCGCAACCTCCCTCATCTTAGAATCAAGCCCCGAATGAAAGACCCGACTGACCCAGCCCTTCCTTAACCTAACCTGGTCTGCTACTTTCAGGTGCGTCTCCAGCAGCATGACTATGTTCACCTTCAGAACCCGCAGATGCCCTCTTCACTAGCCGTTTAACCCTCGAACATTCCAGGTGTCGATCAGCCATCCCCTTTCCTTGGCCAGCCCCACAGCCATGTGTCGCGCTTTATCTGGCCGCCTGCCGACCAGCTCCGCCCATGACCTCCTGACTGTTGCAATGCCCAGTCTTCATTCCCGTCAGCAGAACGACTCACCCCCCCCCCCCCCCCCCCCCCCCCCCCCCCCCCCCCCGGCAACGCCATCCTATCACCTAACCCCTGCTCTAATCT
Organism: Scyliorhinus canicula; assembly: GCF_902713615.1. NCBI lineage: Eukaryota > Metazoa > Chordata > Chondrichthyes > Carcharhiniformes > Scyliorhinidae > Scyliorhinus > Scyliorhinus canicula. The sequence continues at coordinate 62,498,161 of NC_052151.1, read as the reverse complement.
AACTATATACACACACCCCCATCTCGGCTGCCGTTGACTAGCCCCACTCAGCTAGGCTGGGGCTCCCAGCCTCGGCGCTAGCACGTCTCCCACCCATTGTTCCCAGTCACCCCTCCTCCCCTGAAGCATCCATCTTAACCCAACCCTTTTAATTGTTTTCTTTATTCTTTTCCCCCCAACCAAACTCCAACTAATCAAAGAGCCCAAAAAGGAAACATTCAGGTAAACCACGCAAAACGCACGCAAAACAAAACCTCTCTACCACCTTCCAACACCCTAAAAAGGTCGAAAAAAACCCGAAAAAAACCAGACCGAAACATGCAGGCAATTTTCAAAACGGGAGAGACACCACACATACTTAAAAGTTCTGACATGAGTCCAAACGTCCTCAGCTCAGGGCCAGACCTTGCTTCTTAACTAAGTCCATCGCCTCTTCGGGTTCCTCGAAATAGTGGTGCTGACTTTCATACGTAACCCACACATGTACGGTTCGATTCCCGTACCAGCCTCCCCGGACAGGTGCCGGAATGTGGCGACTAGGTGCTTTTCACAGTAACTTCATTGACGCCTACTCGTGACAATAAGTGATTTTCATTTTTCACCTGCCTGTAGCCTCCCCTCCTCTTGGTACACACGTAGGGTCGTATTGTCCCAAGTACAGCTTTGTGTGCTTTTTGCCTATTGCAGCACCTGTTCCTTGTCCAAGTACCTGTGAAAGCGTACCACCATCGCTTGTGGGGGATCCCCTTGTCACTGCTGCCTCCCCTGCACTCTGTGTGCCCTGTCCACCACCGGCGGGCGCGGGCACACCTCATTCTCCAGCAACTTCTGAAAAATACCCTCCACAAACGCGGCAGCGTCGAGCCCCTCTGCCCCCTCCAGGAGGCCCACAATTGACGAGATCTGTTGTCCAGGTCCTCCAGCCTTTCCAAAAGCACTTTTTGCTGGTCCCTCAACCTCCGAATCTCCACATCCGCCACCGTTTGAAAGTCAGCCTGCTCCTCTACTGACTGCTCCAACTGCTGGAGCTTCAGCCTGATCATCCAGCCTTTTTTCCATCCGGTCAATCGACTTCTGTAACGGCTCCAAGTTGTCATGCTTCCGAGCCAAAAAGCCCTCCTGCATAGTCTGCAGCAGCTGCTCCATTGTAGGCTGGGCTGTCGACTCCTTGCTCTGCACGCCAGCCATGCTGGTCCCTCTCACAGCCTCCACTGTGCCCTTATTCGACCACTTCTTCTGCTGTTTACGGTCCCTCTGGATTCTTAGGTCCATACAATTCTGTATGGGTCCTGTGCCTGAGTACTATTGGTTTCCAGTTCCGCGCTCAAAAGCGCAAAAAGGTCGGGGGAAAAGTTCCAAAAGTCCGACCGAAGCGGGAGCCACCAAATGTGTGACCTACTCCCTCATAGCCACCACCGGAAGTCTCCAAAAGTTTGCTTTTATCCCCACAGACATCCTAACTGAATGAGACTGAGGAGATTGATTTCCATTCCAATTCTCTTCCCACACCGAGGAGTGCACTGAGGCAGACTTTTGTCTTTTCCTACAGCTGCTTATTCCTGGAACAGGTCACTAGTCTGTTGCCAGAGGCTGCTAGCTTCAGGGGTACCACTCCACATCAGGCATTGCTGACCCTGCTTTTACCATTTGTCAATGGCACATTGGAAGGATTTTGCAGGTTGACACTCAACCTGCTTGGCTACATTATGACCGCATTTCCTTGGCTATCAAGTCCTGGGGTGGGACATGAACCCAAAACCTTGGGCTCAGAGGCAAGAGCACTACCTCCCTGAGCCACAAAATCTCCCAGGAACCTGAGTACAAGTGTACAAATAATGTACAAATAGCAGTCCTCACCGGGAGCCAAGCTCAGGACTCTTTCTTCAGATATACGGCTTAACCATTCATTCTAAACAATAAACTACAAAGTCCTGACCAAAGTATGTAATTTCTTGCAGAATTGCTGCGCTATGCAGAATGTAAAATTAATATTTACTTGCTATTTCTGCTTGTCATCATGCATTTCTGTGGTCCTGTTTATAAATATAACCCCAGACATGACGAAAAGAATAAACTTTCATAATATAAAAAATGGATTTAGTGTGTCAGAAGATATTGAATTACAGTTTTTTAAGCCTTCTAAGACATTTTATTTACTCTATGATATTTTCTGAATTAATGGTGTTTTTGTGATTTGTGCACTTCAATTATAAAAAATTCAAAGTCTTCATAACACTTGTCTATGCATACTGGTCTATGTTCACAGTAGTACCCTTATTCATCAAATTATACACATGAGTCTGAAATACTTGCCAGACATTACAGAGTATAGTACTATACTCCTCAATAGTACAGAACCTTGGCAAATGCTGCTGGTAAACATGTGTCTAACTGGTGGACATTTTATTTCTTGCCATTTGAAAGATATTGGCTGAATTTTTCAATTTAATTTCTAAGCGTTGTCTGGTACGGGAAAAACAGAGGGCAGCACTTAGAAAGAAAATTTAAGAGGTGGGTCCCACATTGTCAAGCTGGCAGAAAGCCCAGAAACCTCGGGTCCAGAATGATCGGGGCACCCGATTTGAAATAAATGAAAATTTAAAAATTAATCTTTCATGACGGGAAGCCCATTACGCCATTGGCTTGGGGGGGGGGGGGGGGGGGCGGGAGGGGGGGGGGGGGGGGGGGGGCGGGAGGGGGGGGGGGGGGCGGGGGGGGGGCGGGAGGGGGGGGGGGGGCGGCGGGGGGGGGGGGGGGTGGCGGCAATGTCAATGGGAAATCCCACCAGCGTAAAAGCATTTTTGGGATTCCTGTCCTCCTCCGCCCCCCTCCGGCTTTCCCCGTTTTGTTTCCAATATTCAGCTTATATTAAAACTATGTTACATAGAACATAGAAGCGCAGTACAGGCCCTTCAGCCCTCAATGTTGCGCTGACCTGTGAAACCACTCTAATGCCCATCTACACTATTCCCTTATCATCCATATGTTTATCCAATGACCATTTAAATGCCCTTAATGTTGGCGAGTCCCTACTGTTGCAAGCAGGGCATTCCACACCCTTACTACTCTCTGAGTAAAGAACCTACCTGTGACATCTGTCCTATATCTATCTTCCCTCAATTTAAAGCTATGGCCCTCGTGCTAACCATCATCCTCCGAGGAAAAAGGCTCTCACTGTCCACCCTATCTAATCCTCTGATCATCTTGTATGCCTCAATTAAGTCACCTCTTAACCTTCTTCTCTCTAATGAAAACAGCCTCAAGTCCCTCAGCCTTTCCTCATAAGATCTTCCTCCATACCAGGCAACATCCTGGTAAATCTCCTCTGCACCCTTTCCAATGCTTCCACATCCTTCCTATAATGCAGCGACCAGAACTGCACGCAATACTCAATATGCAGCCGCACCGTGACCTCATGGCTCCGAAACGCAATCCCTCTACCAATAAAAGCTGACACACCGTACGCCTTCTTAACAACTCTATCAACCTGAGTGGCCACTTTCAGGGATCTATGTACATGGACACCGAGATCTCTCTACTCATCCACACTACCAAGAATCTTACCATTAGCCAATTACTCTGTCTTCCTGTTACTCCTTCCAAAATGAATTACCTCACACTTTTCTGTATTAAACTCCATTTGCCACCTCTCAGCCCAGCTCTGCAGATTATCTATGTCCCTCTGTAACCTGCAGCATCCTTCCGCACTGTCCACAACTCTACCGACTTTAGTGTCATCTGCAAATTTACTCACCCATCCTTCTATGCCCTCCTTCAGGTCATTTATAAAAATGACAAACAGCAGTGGCCCCAAAACAGATCCTTGTGGTACACCACTAGTAACTGAACTCCAGGCTGACCATTACCCATCAACCACCACCCCTTCTTACAGCGAGCCAATTTCTGATCCAAACTGCTAAATCACCCTGAATCCCATGCCTCCGTATTTTCTGCAATAGCCTACCGTGGGGAACCTTATCAAACGCTTTATTGAAATCCATATACACCACATCAACTGCTTTACCCTCGTCCACCTGGTTGTCACCTTCTCAAAGAACTCGATAAGGGGCGAAATTCTCCGACCCCCAGCAGGGCCTCCGAAAATCCCGCCCCCGCCGTGGCAGAGATTCTCCACCACCCGGGAAGTGGCGGGGGCGGGAATCACGCCACTCCGATCGACGAGGCCCCTGCGGCGATTCTCCAGCCCGCGATGGGCTGAAGTCACGCCGCTGGGAGGCCTCTCCCGCCGCCGAGGTTTGAACCACCTCTGGTGGCGGCGGGATCGGCGGCGCGACCGGGCCCCCGGGGTCCTGGGGGGGCGTGGGGCGATCGGACCCTGGGGGGTGCCCACACGGTGGCCAGGCCCGCGATCTGGGCCCCCCGATCAGGGGATGGGCCAGTGCCCTGGGGGCACTCTTTCTCCTCCGCCTCCGCCATGGCGGAAGCGGAAGAGAAACCCACAGTGCGCATGCACACAAAACCGTGTTGCCTATCCCTAATCAAATTATTCCTTTCTCGATGATTATAAATTCTATCTCTTATAAACCTTTCCAAGACTTTGCCCACAACAGAAGTAAGGCTCACTGGCCTATAGTTACCGGGGTTGTTTCTACTCCCCTTCTTGAACAAGGGGACAACATTTGCTATCCTCCAGTCTTCTGGCACTATTCCTGTAGACAATGACGACACAAAGATCAAAGCCAAAGGCTCAGCAATCTCCTCCCTAGCTTCCCAGAGAATCCTAGGATAAATCCCATCCGGCCCAGGGGACTTATCTATTTTCACACTTTCCAGAATTGCTAACACCTCCTCCTTATGGACCTCAAGCCCTTCTAGTCTAGTAGCCTGTATCTCAGTATTCTCTTCGACAACATTATCCTTTTTCCTGCGTGAATACTGACGTAAAATATTAATTTAGCATCTCTCCTATCTCCTCAGACTCCACGCACAACTTCCCACTACTGCCCTTGACTGGCCCTACTCTTACCCTAGTCATTCTTTTATTCCTAACATATCTATAGAAAGCTTTAGGGTTATCCTTGATCCTACCTGTTGAAGACTTCTCATGTCCCCTCCTGGCTCTTCTTAGCTCTCTCTTTAGGTCCTTCCTAGCTAACTTGTAACTCTCGAATGCCCTAACTGAACCTTCACGTCCCATCTTTACATAAGCCTCCTTCTTCCTCTTGACAAGTGATTCAACTACTTTAGTAAACCACGGTTCCCTCGCTCGACTACTTTCTCCCTGCCTGACAGGTACACACTTATCAAGGACACGCAGTAGCTGTTCCTTGAACAAACTCCACATTTCAATTGTGCCCATCCCATGCAGTTTCCTTCCCCATCCTATGCATCCTGAGTCTTGCCTCATCGCATCATAATTGCCTTTCCCCCAGCTATAACTCTTGCCCTGCTGCATATACCTATCCCTTTCCATCGATAAAGTAAACGTAACTGAATTGTGGTCACTATCTCCAAAGTGCTCACCTACCTCCAAATCTAGCACCTGTCCTGGTTCATTACCCAGTACCAAATCCAATGTGGCCTTGCCTCTTGTTGGCCTATCTACATACTGTGTGCAACTTTGAAGCCTTACTCAGGACCTCACTACTCTCAACCTCCTGTATACTGGAGATACAATTCAGGTTCCCAACCCCCTGCTGAATTAGTTTAAACCCTCCCGAAGAGCATTCGCAAATTCCCCCCCCCCCCCGCCAGGATATTGGTACCCCTCTGGTCCATGTGTAGACCATCCCGTTTGTAGAGGTGCCACCTACCCCAGAATGAGCCCCAATTATCCAGCTATCTGAATCCCTCCCTCCTGCACCGCCCCTGTAGCCACGTGTTCAACTGCTCTCTCTTCCTATTCCCCGCCTCGCTAGCACGTGGCACGGGTAACAACCCAGAGATAATAACTGTTTGCTCTAGCTCTAAGTTTCCACCCTAGCTCCCTGAATTCCTGCCTTTCCCTGTCCCTTTTCCTGCCTATGCCGTTGGTGCCTATGTAGACCACGACTTGGGCTGCTCCCCCTCCCCTTAAGGATCCCGCAAACACGATCCGAGATCCTTACAGATATCACTATTGCTTTAAATTGTTTATGATCAATTGGTAGCTCTTGATAAATATGTTGTAGTTTTTAAAATATTTTTGATCATTTATACAATGTTCAACTGGAAACAATTATGCACCTTACATTTATATTCATGCTTAACTTGGATATGTCCAGAATCGACCAGTACAATTCCAATTCTGTTGTATTATTAATGAAACGCAGTAAATGGTTTCTATTAATTTGTTAATGTACTTCACAGCTAAGTCAATTTTTAAGAAATTTGCCACGTTTGCACATGTTTATAAAAAGTGTAGATATGTAGTAAATTTGGACACACTGGTTTACTTTTAGTATATAAGTTTAAGTGGTTCCATTTTTCATCAACACAAACCATTTGTAATTTTGAAGAAACCCCTTCTGAATTGCCATGAACCAATCGTTGATAAGAACATAAGGAGTAGGCCATTTGCCCCTCGAGTTTGCTCCCCCATTCAATAAGATCATGGCTGAACTTTTTGTGGACTCAGCTCCACTTACCAGCCCGCTCACCATAATCCTTAATTCCTTAAATGTTCAAAAATCTATCTATCTTTGCCTTGAAACATCCAACAAGGTAGCCTCAACTGCTTCACTGGGCAGGGAATTCCACAGATTCACAATGCTTTGGGTGAAGACGTTCCTCTTCAACTCAGCCTTAAGTCTGTGCCCCCTTATTTTGAGGCTGGGCCCCCTAGTTCGAGTATCACCCACAGTAGAAACAACCTCCCTGCTTCTATGCTCCCTATTCCCTTCATAGTTTTATATGTTTCTATGAAATCCCCCCTCTTTCTTCTAAATTCCAATGAGTATTGTCCCAGTCTACTTAGTCTCTCCTCATAAGCCAATCCTCTCAACTTGGGAATCAACATAGTCAGCGGGATTCTCCGACCACCCGCCGGGTCGGAGAATTCCCGGGGGGTTGCACAAATCATGCTCCGACGCCGGCTGCTGTATTCTCCGGCGCCGGTTTTCAGGTGGGGACGGGACTCATGCCACACCGGTTGGGGGCCATTGCCAATGGTCCCCCCCGGCAATTCTCCTGGTCCCGATGGGCCGTGGCCGCCCGTTTTTGGCCAGTCCCGCCGGCATGAATCACTCAGCTTACAAACCGGCAGGACCTTTTAGGTAAGTCGGTTGGGGCAGTGCTCGGCGGGGCGTGGGGGGATCCGACCCCGGGGGGGGCCCCCATGGTGGCCTGGCCCGCGCTCAGGGCCCACCGATCTGCAGGCGGGCCTATTCCATGGGGGCACTCCTTCCTTCTGCGCCGGCCCCTGCCGAGCTCTGCCATGGCCGGCGCAGAATAAAGAACCCCCCGTGCATGCGCCAAAACACGCCGGTGGTTCTGTGCATGCGCGAGATCACGCCGGCCCTTTGGCGCATGCGCGAACTCGCAAAGTCCCTTCGGCGCCAGCTGGAGCAGCGGCAACCTCTCCGCCGTCCACCTAGCACCCGAGAAAGTGGCGGTTAGTGGAGAATTCCTCACCTTGGGGGCCCTTTGACGCTGGAGCGGTTCGCGGCAGTTTTCCCGCCGGCGTGGGTACATAGTACCCAGAAAGGAGAATCCCGGCCAGTGAATCTACTCTACACCCCCTCCAGTGCCAGTACATCCTTTCTCAAGTAAGGAGACCAAAACTGTACACAGTACTCCAGGTGTGGCCTCACCAGCACCCTAAACAGCTGCAACGTAACCTCCCTGCTTTTAAACTCCATCCCTCTAGCAATGAAGGACAAAATTCCATTTGCCGTCTTAATTACTTTCTGCACCTGCAAACCAACCTTTTCGCGATTCATGCACAAGGCCACCCGGGTCCCTCTGCAAGACAGCATCCTGCAATTTCTTACCATTTAAATAATAGCCCATTTTGCTGTTATTCCTGCCAAAATGGATGATCTCACATTTACCAACATTGTACTCCATCTGCCAGACTCTTACCCACTCACTTAAACTATCTATATCCCTCTGCAGACTTTCAGTGTCCTCTGCACATTTTACCACTCATCTTAGCGTCATCAGCGAACTTTGACACATTACATTGTGTTCCTAACTCCAAATCATCTCTGTAAATTGTAAACAATTGCAGTCCCAAAACTGATCACTGCGGCACACCACTAGCCACTGATTGCCAACCAAACAAAACATCTATTTATCCTCACTGTTTGCTTTCTGTCAGTTAACCAATTCTCTATCCATGCTAACACATTACTTGAAACGATGTGCACCCTTACCTTATGCCTTTTGTGCAGCACCTTGTCGAATGCCTTCTGGAAATCTAGATGCACCACATCCACTGGTTTCTCTTGTCCATCCCACTCGTAGTGTCCTTAAAGAATTCCAATAAATTAGTTAAATATGACCTGCCTTTCATGAACCCATGCTGCGTCTGCCCAATGGGACAATTTCTATCCAGATGTTTTGCTATTTCTTCCCTGATGATAGATTCAAGCATTTTCCCCACTACAGAAGTTAAGCTAACTGGCCTATAGTTACCTGCATTTTGTCTACCTCCTTTTTTAAACAGTGGCGTCACATTTGCTGTTTTCCAATCTGCTGGCACCGCCCCCAGACTCCAGCAAATTTTGCTAAATTACCACAAGTTAACTTGTTATTTCCCCCGTCATCTCTTTTAGTACCCTGGGATGCATCTCATCAGGGCCAGGAAACTTGTCTACCTTTAGCCCCTATTCGCTTGCCCAACACTACCTCCTTAGTGAGATAATGATCGTTTTTAGGTCCTCATCTGCCATAGCCTTCTTGCCATAAATTATTGGCATGTTATTTGTGTCTTCCCCCGTGAAGATCAACACAACTGTTCAATGCCTCAGCCATTTCCTCACTTCCCATTATTAAGTCCTCCTTCTCATCCTCTAAAGGACCAATGTTAGCCACTCTTTTTGTTTTATATATTTGTAGAAATGTTTGCCATCTCTTTTTATATTCTGAGCTGGTTTTTTTCTCCTAATCTAGCTTACTTTTCTGTATAGCTTTTTTCGTGGCTTTCTGTTGACATTTAAAGATTTCCCAATGCTCTAGTTTCCCACTAATCTTTGTCACTTTGTATGCCTTTTCTTTCAATTTGATACCCTCCTTTATTTCCTGAGATATCCATGGCTCATTATCCCTTTTTCTGCAGTCCTTCCTCTTCACTGGCATATACTTTTCCTGAGCTCTGTGAAAAATTGCTTTAAAAGTCCTCCACAACTCCTCAATTGTCCCACCTCAAAGTCTTTGCTCCCAATATACCCTAGCTAACTCCTCCCTCATCCCATTGTAGCCTACTTTGTTTAAGCTCAAGACGCTGGTATTGGATTTTACCTTCTCACGATCCTTCTGTATTTTAAATTCACCCACGTTGTAATTGCTCCTTCTGAGAGGATCCCTAACTATGAGATAATTAATTATTCCTGTCTCATTACACAGGACCAGATGTAGGACCGCTTGCTCCCTTGTAGGTTCCATTACATACTGTTTGAGGAAACTGTCGTGGATACATTCTATAAACTCCTCCTCAAGGCTACCTTGACCGACCTGGTTTGACCAATCGACATGTAGATTAAATCCCCCATGATAATTGCCGTACCATTTTTACATGCATCAGTTATTTTTTTGTTTATTACCCGCCCGACTGTGATGTTATTATTTGGTGGCCGATAGACAACACCTATCAGCGACCTTTTCTCCTTACTATTTATAATTTCCACATAAATGGATTCAACCTTTTCCTCCATAGAACCTATATCATCTCTCACTACCGACCTCGTGTCATCCTTACATATCGGAGCTATACCACCTCCCTTAACTTCCTGCCTGTCCATCCAAATAGTCTGATACCCCTGGATATTTAACTCGCAGTCATGACCACCCTGCAATCATGGCCGGGATTCTCCCCCTACCGGCGCCAAAGAGTGGCCTGAACCACTACGGTGCCAGGCCGCCCAGAAGTTGCGGAATCCTTCGCACTTCCGGGGGCTGGGCCGGCACTGGAGTTGTTGGTGCCGCGCCAACCGGTGCTGAAGGACCTTCGCCGGCCGGCGCGAGTTGGCGCATGCGCAGGAGCACCAGCGTGTTCTGGCGCATGCGCAGAACCGCTGGTGTAATCCCTGTGCATGCGCAGGGGGTTTCTTCTCCGTGCCTGCCATGGCGGAGCTTTACAGAGGCCGGCGCGGAGGGATCAGTGGGCCCCGATCATGGGCCAGGCCACCGTGGGGGTTTTTTAACCTTCTTTTTGAATTGGAACACCTCCATTAACAACATTTCCTGAGTTCTTCTTCCCTTTAACTTTTTTCATAATTTTCCCTGGAGAATCCCTGCAACTACCACTTTTGCTCCCCCCATTTTAATGGCCTCCTATACCATCGTGCAGTGGTTGGCTAGCTGATCCTCCCTACAGCCCTTTTCCTCATCCACACTGGAAGCAAGTACCTCATACCTGTTGGACAAGATCAAAAGCTGAGGCTCCTCTGTTCCTGAATTTAGGATCCCTCCACTTTCCTGACTTGCAGGCACACTCTTCTGCCCCTGACCACTGACCGACTTTGAAGTATTTAATCTACGGAGTGTGACCACACCCTGAAGCATAGCATCCAGGTTACTCTCCACTTCCACAGTGTCCGAAGCTCAGAATCCAGCTCATCAATTCAGAGCCGAAATTCCACGAGCAACCAACACTTGCTGCAAATGTGGTCACTGCGGCTCGCAATGGGATCTGCCAGCTTCCACATCATACAACTACAGCACATCACCTGCCCAGTCATGTCCACCTAGTTAATTAATTTATTCATTAATTTTGCAGTGTTTTTCTGATCTCCACGAACCCCTCCCCACCCCCTCCCCACACCGACCCAGGGAGAGGCGAAAAAACCCCGGGGCCAATATGAGAAGAGATTCTGGGAACATTCCTCTCCGACCCCTTGTGGCAATCGAAATGAGTCCAGGAGATCACTGTGGCTGGGATGATACTTAAAATGAACTCTCGCCTCCCTCCCTGCTGATCAATATGTATTCTCGCCTCTCTCCCCGCGCCATTCAAAATGAACTCTTGCCTCTCTCTTCACTGATCAAAATGAACTCTCTCCTCTCTCCCCACGCTATTCAAAACGAACTCCCTCCTCTCTCCCCGCGCCATTCAAAATGAACTCTCGCCTCTTAAGGGCCGCATGGTAGCACAGTTGCTTCACAGCACCAGGGTCCCAAGTTCGATTCCCGGCTGGGGTCACTGTCTGTGCAGAATCTGCACATTCTCCCCGTGTCTTGCGTGGGTTTCCTCCGGGTGCTCCGGTTTCCTCCCATAGTCCAAAGATGTGCAGGTTAGGTTGATTGGCAATGCTAAATTGCCCTTAGCATCCAAAAAGGCTGGTCAGGTTACGGGGATAGGTTGCAAGAGTGGACTTAAGTGGGGTGCTCTTTCCAAGGGCTGGTGCTAACCCGATGGGCAGAATGGCCTCCTTCTGCACTGTAAATTCTATGATATGATTCTCTCTCTCCACTGGTCAAAATCAACTCTTTCCTCTCTCCTTGCGCTGTTCAAAATGAACTATTAAGAGACTGATTCAGTAAAAAAAAAACTTGAGGTTCAGTGTCCCACAGCTGAAGAAAATAGTCAACAAGCCTTCCCACTCCTGATCTTGATTTAGTGACATAAGAACATACAAAGTTAATGAGCAGGAAAGGATTAATTGGTCCATTAAACATGCCCCACACAAGGGCATGTTTAGTCATGAGGCTCTAGCTACACTATGCTGGACAAAGCATTAAGATGAGACACTATCCTTTACACCCCCTACCCCAGCCATGAACTCTCCTAGGAGAGTCAAATAAAATAGTGGAAAACAATCTCATTATAAAGTAGCTTTGTGAATACTTGGTGAGGAGCAAGGTCATGGTCAGCTATTATGCTTCAACACTGAGCAACCAGCTTGTCAATACTCACAACATAGGGGGCGGGATTCTCTGATCCTGAGGCTAAGTGTTGACACCACATAAACGCAGTTGCTTTTCTCGACGGCGTCAACATGGCCTCAGGAGTAGTGATTCTGACACCTACAGGGGGCCAGCACAGCACAGGAGCGACCCACGCCGCTCCAGCTGCCCATCCCCAGCGTCAGATGGACGCCGCCGGTCTGCGCATGTGCAGTGGGACCGGCGCCAATGCAACATGGCGTAGGGCTACAGGGGCCAATCGGTTGGCCCCAATGGTTGGCCAGGCCACAGCAGAGGACCCCCCCCACCATAGGCAGCACGGTAGCATGGTGGTTAGCATAAATGCTTCACAGCTCCAGGGTCCCAGGTTCGATTCCCGGCTGGGTCACTGTCTGTGCGGAGTCTGCACGTCCTCCCCGTGTGTGCGTGGGTTTCCTCCGGGTGCTCCGGTTTCCTCCCACAGTCCAAAGATGTGCGGGTTAGGTGGATTGGCCATGCTAAATTGCCCGTAGTGTCCTAAAAAATAAGGTTGGTGGGGGGGGTGGGTTGTTGGGTTACGGGTATAGGGTGGATACGTGGGTTTGAGCAGGGTGATCATGGCTCGGCACAACATCGAGGGCCGAAGGGCCTGTTCTGTGCTGTACTGTTCTATGTTCTATGTTCTATTGCCCCGATGCATGCACGGCGGGGTCCCTCCGGATAAGAGCAGGTGTGAATGGCACCGGTGGAACTCGTATTTTCTGGCGTGTCCGCTCGGCCCATCCCGGGCAGAGAATCGCCGGGGGGGGGGGGGCAATGGGGCTGATTCTCCGCTCTCCGAAGAATCGGCGGCCCGGTGTTGGGGCAGCGTGGCGCGATTCGCACCCGTCCCGACGATTCTCCGGCCCAGCCTGGGCTGAGAGAATCCCGCCCAGGATTTCACACAAAGACTGAGCACTTGGAAATGTACAATGAGCAAAAACATTTTAAAAATGATAATCGGTTCTAAATTATTAAAAGGCAAATAGAAAAATATTTTTAACTCATACAAAAGCAAGAGATGTGCCAGGGAAGATCTAAGAATGTTTTTTTAATGAAAGCTGCACCAAAAATAATTGAGAAGTGAAATTTCAATACGCGTCATAAAATTATGGTTTGAGTGGAAACTGAAACTACAAGGTTCAGGGACAGAATAGATTCGCTGGTACTTGAGGGAAAATAACATTTTGCAGTACTATGTTTCTACTTGGATAAATTCACAGAACAACACATCTTGATATGAACATACAAATTGGAGCAGGTGAATACCATAAAATCATGCCGACTCTGATTTGGTCCTCAACACCATTTTCCTGCCGACCCCTGATAACCTTTGACTCGCATGTTAGTCAAGAATCTAGCTACCTCTGTCTTAAAAATATTCTATGACACTCCCTCCACCGCTCTCTGGGGAACAGAGCTCCGCAACCCTCTGAGAGAAAATAAATTCTCCTCATCTCCGTCTTCAATGGGAGACCCCTTATTTTTAAACAGTTTCCCGGGTGGAGGGGTCAGTCACCAGGGGGCATAGGTTCAAGGTCCGTGGGGCAAAGTTTAGAGGAGATGGTGAGGCAGTTTTTTTACGCAGAGGGTGGTGAGTCCCTGGAACGCATTGCCAGGGGAAGTTGTGGAAGCCGATACATTAACAACGTTCAAAAGGCATCTTGACAAATACATGGAGAGGATGTGTATAGAGGGATAAGGCACAAGGAAGTGCTGAGGGTTTTGGCAAAGGTTGGTATCATGACCAGTACAGGCTTGGAGAGCTAAAGGGTCTGTTCCTGTGCTGTATTGTACTTTGTTCTAATTCTAGTCTAGTCTCTCCCACAATGGAAAACATCTTCTAAAGGGCAATTAAGGGTGGGAAATAAATTCTGGCCTAGCCAGAGACACCCATATCCCATGATTTAAAAAAAAAAATCCACTGTGCCAAATCCCCCTCGGGATTTTATATGTTTCATTAAGATCACCCCTCATTCTTTTAAACTGCACTGGATACAGGCCCAACCTGTCCAACCTTGCCTCATCCCAGGAATTAGCTGAGTGAACCTTCCCTGAATTGCTACTAATGCAATTATGAATCTTCTTAAATAAGGAGACCAAAATGTTACATAGTATTCGAGATGTGACCTCATTAATGTCCTAAACTCAACTGCAATTACTCCATGGATATGTAATTGGTAATAATTTACTCTTGCAGGTAAAGAAAACACAGCCAGATTCAGATGTTACAGAGCTTCAGAACGCCAGGTAATTGAGCATTTCCATGTTTTTGTGTCTTTAATATAAGTAAGCTAGTGTGATGATAAACAGTGTTAGCATTTGCTGCATATTTGCTAATGCAGAGGCATTGGACAAGATCTTCCAGCTGTTCACATTGGTAGTATTCAAGATGTGAGATGCAATTTGCAAATCCAGGTCCTGGAATTTATCGTTTTATAAAAGCTGTACATTTTTTTAAGTTTAACGTTTAACTTTGCATGACATGCTTGTAAAATTGAAGTCAAACAAAACCAGCTTGTCTTTACAGATGTTAGTGGAATAAAATTTCTACTTGTTTGTGTCACACTTGTTTTTTATTTGTATGGGAAAAAACAAATGACTGAAACATTTTAGACTAAATTATTAAAACCACACATGCCACACAACAGAATTTAGATGTGAAACTACAAGATTTACGAATAGTCCAGTACCTTATCTGACCTGCACAATGAACAAACTCTAATGATTGGTGAAATTTGAACCCTGATGTAAAGACTGATGTTGATCAGTATGGTATTGTACTCAGTTTTTTCTATTACTTTTTTGTATTTTATATTGTCTTTGGAAGGACTGATTGGGTCATTTCAGCCCTTGGCTGACTGCACTAGAAGTTGATATTTAAAGATATGAATAATTTTTAAAAATAAGTTGTTTGGGTTTGGCAAAAAAAGTAGTTTGTCACTGAAATAATTTTTCCCCATTTTCAGCATACAATGGGATATATTTCAAGCATTGTTCATATTGCCGTGCTGTTCTGTTGATTATAGATAAACAGGTCATGTAAGCATAAAAATGCAATGTAACCGATCATTATTCATTCACATTATTATCCAAGTACAGCATTTGCATGTCAGATAAATGAAACTGATTCAGATGTAAAGTTTGCTGAATTATTTGTTCATTAATTGCACAAGATATATAGGATTCTCCCCTACCCGGCGGAGCGGGGGGGTCCCGGCGTGTTGGAGTGGCGTGAACCCCTCCGGCGTCGGGCCGCCCCAAAGGTGCGGAGGTCTCAATCTTAGGGGCCAAGCCCTCACATTGAGGGGCTGGGCCTGCGCCGGAGTGGTTACCGCTCCGCCGGATTGCGTGAATGGCCTTTGGTGCCATGCCAGCTGGGGCCAAAAGGACTTCGCCGGTAGGCGTAAGTCCGTGCATGCGCCGGAGCGTCAGCGGCTGCTGAAGTCATCCCGGCGCATGCGTAGGGGAGGCGGTGAAGACCATGGCGAAGGCGGAAGAAAAAGAGTGCCCCAGGGCCCAGGCCCGCCCGCCGATCGGTGGACCCCGATCGCGGGCCAGGCCACCGTGGGGGCACTCCCCGAGGTCAGAGCGTCCCGCACCTCCCCCCCCCCCCCCCGGACCCCAGCGCCCGCCGGTCAGGTAGGTGGTTTAAACCACGCTGGCGAAAGAGGCTTCTCAGCGGTGGGACTTCGGCCCATTGCGGGCCGGAGAATTGCCACGGGGGCCCGCCGACCGGCGCAGCGCGATTGCCACCCCCGCCGAATCTCGGGTGGTGGAGAATTCGGGACACAGGGGGGTGGGATTGACGCTGGCCCCGGGCGATTCTCCGACGCGGTGGGGGGTCGGAGAATGCCGCCCGTGGTGTTTCCGCCGTCGTGAATGCCGTCGCGTTTCACAATGGCGGGAAATGAGTGCAAGGACAACCGATTCTATCTGCCACAGGGGACCAGCACGACGCTGGAGCAGTTTACGCCGCTCCAGCCACCAAATGGGCGCCGCGCCAACCCGCGCATGCACGGGGGACTTCTTCTGCGCACCTGCCCCTACACAACATGGTGTGGTGGTTCAGGGGCCGGCTGCGCAACAAAGTAGGTCCGGAGGGGGGGAGGGGGGGGGGGGGGGGGGAGAGGCCGCCTGTTAAGTAATGGGTTAAGAGACTTTCCAATTAGTTGTCTCATTTATGTTAAGCATCCAATAATTGACACTGATATGTAAAGGGACTTCAAGTGGCCCTTATGTCAGGTGATGTGATGTTAGAGTTTTGTGCAAAGTCTGCTGAAGGAAATTAAAGGTGTTTTGTGGCAAAGCAGCAGAACCCTTGACTCTTTATACTACAGCAGCCAAATGTTTAACAAATGGTAGCAGAGGATGGTTGCTGTGCAAGTATGAAGGGTTGAAAGATACAACTTTTCCAGACCAAACCACGGAGGAAGTGAAAAGAAAATGGCTGAACCAAGGATAAAGATGGCTGGATATGACTACCCCCCCCCCCCCCCCCCCCCCACCACCTTATTTTCTGAAAGGGGATTGTATGATCAATGGAGAAATGCAGTAGCTATGTGAACTAACTGCCTTGGCAAAGAGAAAACAAGGTATGGCATTGGCTCTTTCTTTATCTTATGACAGTAAAATCCGAAGCAAAGTGTTTTCTGAGCTGGAATTGGAAGAGTTAGACTCAGAAGAAGGTCTGGAGACTATTACTTTACATGGATAAGATTTATAAAAAGGATGACTTGTTAAGTGCGGATGAAGCATGGTCGGATTTTGATAGGCTCTGGAAAATAGAGGAATTCTCCATGGAAGACTGTATAATGGAATTTGGCAGACTATATAAAACGCTGCAGAAATACAACTTGGAATTTCCACAGTCTGTGTTGGCCTTTAAATTGCGTGACTGTGCTAGAGTGAGCAACATGAATATGCTCCTGGTTTTGACAGTTCAGTTTGCGGATAAGGATACCTTATTCGATCAGATGACAGAAGCTTTAAAAAGTTTCTGTGGAAACATTCAATTCTGATGGCTCTGATGACCCAAATAGGTCAGCCTGCAATAAAGCAGAATAGAGAAGACACACTTTTAACAGGATGGCGAAATTGCACAGCTGCATACAGGTTCCAAGATTATAGAGGGAGATTGGGATCCGGAAAGTATGAAGACAGAAACCCAGTTAGAACCTACAATCGGAAGGTGAACGCCAGAAATGCCCGGGGTATGATAAATCGATGTTTTTGATGTGACTCTCAATACCATTATGCTTTCAACTGCTGAACACGTTATAATAGAGTGTTTGAAGCGACACATGACACAGAAGAGTTAGAAGAGGAAAACGATAGTGGCCAGAAAGAAGGCGTTGTCCTATTAACAAGCAGTTTTACACCAGTAATGAGGGTGTTGGTTGCAGAATCGTTCAACTGTGCTGTATTGGACAGTAGCTGCGCATCTACTGTGTGTGGAATTGACTGGTTAAAATGTTACCTGGACTCCTTGAATGCTGAAAATCGTAACAAGGTTAAGGAATTTGAAAGTTCCACAAGTTTCAGATTTGGGGATGATAATACTCTGAAGTCGCTGAAAAGAGTGGTGATCCCTTGCAATATTGCCGGAGTGAATTATTTCATTAACACGGATGTTGTATCAAATGAGATACCTTTGCTTCTGAGCAGACCGTCGATGAAGAAAGCACACATGAAACTGGATATGGAACAGGATAAGGCAACAGTTTTTGGAAAGACGGTGATCTTCCAATTTACACAGTCTGGACACTATTGTATTCCATTACTGACAAATAATATTTAAAGTACAGTTGTTAAGGATGTGTTAATGGCAGTTGAAAATGGGACTTTAGCTGATAAAAAGCTTGTTGTATTAAAACTGCATAGGCAATTTGCGCATCCGTTTCCTCGGAAGCTGGAAAATTTATTAAAGGATGCAGGGGTAAGGGATGAAGACTATACTAAACTGATAGAACAGGTTTGTGATCGCTGTGAAGTTTGTAGGAAGTACAGAAGAACACCAGCACGACCGATAGTAACCTTACCTTTGGCCAAGGATTTTAACGACATTGTGGCCATGGACCTTAAGATCTGGGATAAAGCCAATAATATATTTATTTTGCATTGTGTAGATTTAGCAACCAGGTTTAGTCAATCAACGATTGTACGAAGTAAAGAAAAGAGTGTAATTCTGGATCAAATCGTGGAAAAATGGATAGGGACAGGAATGGGCCTACCAGCAAAATTCCTTACGGACAATGTGGGAGAATTTGCTAATGATGAGTTCAGGGATATGTGCGAAAATGTGAATATCACAGTTATGAATATGGCTGCGGAAAGCCCATTTAGTAATTGTGTGTGAAAGAAACCACGCGATAATAGATGACATGCTCTGTAAAATATTGGCGGATAGACCAAACTGCAAGTTAAATTCAGCTTTAGCATGGGCGGTACATGCAAAGAATTCATTGCAGATTGTTGGAGGCTATCGTCCCTGTCAATTAGTGTTTGGTAGAAACCCTAAAATTCTGTCCATCTTAGATGACCAGCGTCCAGCCTTAGCTCTGCTTTTGGTGAGCATTTAAATGCATTACATAGCAGTAGAAAAGCCTTTTTGGAAGCCAAAGTCTCTGAAAGAATTCTCATAGCTTTAAGACATAATGTACGGCCATCAGATGCCGTTTTTCAGCAAGAAGACATGGTATACTATAAGAGAGACAGTTCTAATGAATAGAAAGGCCCAGGGAAGATCATAGGCATAGATGGCAAAACAATTATTTTGCAACATGGTAATCAAACTGTTAGGGTACATTCATCAAGAATAATGGGTACAGATTACAAATTTTCAAATTTAGACAGAGCAGACAGACATGACGAGGAACCAGAGTCATCTGGTACGCACCTTTTACAGAACTATGAGGACCAGTTAACTGATATAGACAGGGTTTCTCTAGAGGAACACAACATTTCTGATGAATTAGAACAGGCCATTTTTCCGAAAGGGCGAATGCCAAAAGTTGGTACAAAAGTGACATACTTGCCTGAAGGGTCCAGTCAATGGAAGGATGCAACTGTTATTAGTAGAGCAGGGAAGGCCACTGGAAAGTATAAACATTAGTTGAATGTACAGCATTCAGGGGACGGAGTCAAGACAATGGATTGGGAAAACGAAGTTCAAAAATTGAGAGCACAGAAACGCCGTGCCAGTTCTGTTAGTACATCGGATAGTGAACAGGTCCGCAGGAAAAGGTAGAAAACTATTGAAAGGACATCCCACAGCAGAAAGTAAAGATCAAACAGCAGCAGTACAGAACGAGATACCAGGCGGGAGAGGGGACGTAGTTTATCAAGATCTCGGAACATGAGTAAGACTACGAATACTAATTGGAGTAGAAGCCCACATGCACGTGAGATTTTGGTGGCTTCCAATAAATTAGATGAAAAAGTTATCAAACAGCAAGAACTGCATTGTTGGAGAGAATTTGGGGTATACACAGAAGTACCGGATGGGGACAAAGAGCTCTATCCCACAGATGGATTTGTATGGAAAAGGTTCTTCCAGATGGAACTTATAAGGGAAAGGCCAGGCTTGTGGCAAGGGGATTTGAAGAAAACTTAGAAGATCCGGATTTAAGGGTAGATTCACCTAATGCAGGAAAGGTTATTTTAAAGATCTTCTTGGCTCTAATAGCCACAAAGGCATGGGAATGCAAATTTATAGATATAAACGCTGCCTTTTTGCAGGGGCATCAGCTCCAAAGAGACATTTTTCTCCGTCCTCCAAAAGAGGCAGCTAACACAGAAGGGGTATTCTGGAAGTTGAACAAATGTGTATATGGATTGAATGATGCATCTAGAGTCTGGTAGTTTTCGGTAAGGTCCGTTTTGTTAAAGTTAAGCTGTTGCCAGTTGAAAGCAGATCTGGCACTATAAAGGAAATCTTTCTGGCATCTTTATGATGCATGTCGATGATTGTTTGTGGGGTGGGACTAGTGGGGCGAACTTCTCCGCGGACCAACGTGACGCCTATTTCCGGCGGGAAAAAGCGGTGCGGATGACTCCGGCGTCAGGGCCTTCTTTTAAGCCGGTAATCTCCGTTCCCGAAAGGGCCAGCAGCGGACTAACGCGATACGCGTCAGTTTCACCCGCTGCGGAAGTGGTGAGTCCCGCCGTTTGTGTGGTGGGGAGAGAGAGACCCGGCGTTGGGGGGGGGGGGGAGGAGATGGAAGGGAGACCCGGCGTTGGGGGGGAGGGGAGGAGGAGGAAGAGAGACCCGGCGTTGGGGGGGGGGGGGGGGAAGAGAGACCCGGCGTTGGGGAGGGGGGGTGGAGGAGGAGAGACCCGGCGTTGGGGGGGGGGGGGAGGAGGAAGAGAGACCCGGCGTTGGGGGGGGGGGGAGGAGGAAGAGAGACCCGGCGTTGGGGAGGGGGGGTGGAGGAGGAGAGACCCGGCGTTGGGGGGGGGGGGGGGGGGAGGAGGAAGAGAGACCCGGCGTTGGGGGGGGAGGAGGAAGAGAGACCCGGCGTTGGGGGGGGGGGGAGGAGGAAGAGAGACCCGGCGTTGGGGGGGGGGGGGGAGGAGGAAGAGAGACCCGGCGTTGGGGGGGGGAGGAGGAGGAAGAGAGACCCAGCGTTGGGGGGGGGGGAGGAGGAAGAGAGACCCGGCGTTGGGGGGGGGGGGGGGGAGGAGGAAGAAGAGAGACCCGGCGTTGGGGGGGGGGGGGAGGAGGAAGAAGAGAGACCCGGTGTTGGGGGGGGGGGGGGGAGGAGGAGGAAGAGAGACCCGGCGTTGGGGGGGGGGGAGGAGGAAGAGAGACCCGGCGTTGGGGGGGGAGGAGGAAGAGAGACCCGGCGTTGGGGGGGAGGGGGGGGAGGAGGAAGAGAGACCTGGCGTTGGGGGGGGGGGAGGAGGAAGATAGACCCGGCGTTGGGGGGGGAGAGGAGGAGGAGAGACCCGGCGTTGGGGGGGGAGAGGAGGAGGAGAGACCCGGCGTTGGGGGGGGGGAGGAGGAAGATAGACCCGGCGTTGGGGGGGGAGGAGGAAGAGAGACCCGGCGTTGGGGGGGGAGGAGGAAGAGAGACCCGGCGTTGGGGGGGGGGGAAAGAGAGAGACCCGGCATTGGGGGGGGGGGGGTGGAGGAGGAGGAAGAGAGACCCGGCGTTGGGGGGGGGGGGGGGGAGGAGGAAGAGAGACCGGCGTTGGGGGGGGGGGGAGGAAGAGAGACCCGGCGTTGGGGGGGGGGGGAGGAAGAGAGACCCGGCGTTGGGGGGGGGGGGAGGAAGAGAGACCCGGCGTTGGGAGGGGGGGGTTGCGGAGTTGAGAGGGGGGGAGGGAGAGGGGGAGAGGGAGAGGGGGAGAGGGAGGGAGGGAGAGGGGGATAGGGAGGGAGGGAGAGGGGGAGAGGGAGGGGGGGAGGGAGAGGGAGGGAGGGAGGGAGGGGGCGGTTGCGGCGTTGAGAGGAGAGGAGAGGGGAGAGGGGGGTTACCTGCGTTGAGAGGAGAGGGGGGGAGGGGGTTACGGCGTTGAGTTGAGAGGAGAGGAGAGGGGGGGGGGTTGCGGCGTTGAGTTGAGAGGAGAGGGCGGGGTTACCTGCGTTGAGAGGAGAGGGGGGTGGTACCGGCGTTGAGAGAGGGGGGGGGGCGGCGTGGGAGGGGGTAGGGGTGGTGAGGGGGGTTGGGGTAGGGGCAGCGGCGTGCAGAGGGGGGGGGCGACGGATGGCCGGGGCCGACGCACCGTCGCCCCCTCTGCACGCCGCTGCCCCCTACCCCAACCCCCCCCTCACCACCCCTACCCCCTCCAACGCCCCCTACCCCCCTCACCACCCCTACCCCCTCACCACCCCTACCCCCTCCAACGCCCCTACCCCCCTCCCCACCCCTACCCCCCTCCCCACCACCCCTACCCCCTCCAATGCCGCCCCCCTCTCTCTCAACGCCGGTACTCCCCCTCTCAACGCCGCAATCCCCCGCTCAACGCCGGTACCCCCCTCTCTCAACGCCGCAACCCCCCCCCCCAACACCGGTACCCCCCTTCTCTCAACGCCGCACCCCCCCCCCCCACTAACGCCGCACCCCCCCCCCCCACTAACGGAGGAAGGAGGGGGGGAGGAGGAAGGAAGGGGGGAGGAGGAAGGAAGGGGGGAGGAGGAAGGAAGGGGGGAGGAGGAAGGAAGGGGGAGGAGGAAGGAAGGGGGGGAGGAGGAACGAAGGGGGGGAGGAGGGAGGAACGAAGGGGGGGAGGAGGGAGGAAGGAAGGGGGGGAGGGAAGAAGGAAGGGGGGAGGAGGAAGGAAGCGGGGAGGAGGGAGGAAGGAAGGGGGGAGGAGGAAGGAAGGGGGGAGGAGAAGAGAGGGGGGGAGTGTGGGTACCGGCCTTCAGAGGGAGGGGGGGATGTGTGTACCGGCCTTCAGAGGGAGGGAGGGGGTGTGTGGGTACTGGCCTTCAGTGGGAGGGGGGGGGTACCGGCCTTCAGAGGGAGGGAGGGGGTGTTGGTACCGGCCTTCAGTGGGAGGGGGGGTACTGGCCTTCAGAGGGAGGGGGGGGGTGTGTGTGTACCGGCCTTCAGAGGGAGGGGGGTGTGGGTACCGGCCTTCGGGGGGGGGGGGGGGTACCGGCCTTCAGAGGGAGGGGGAGGGGGGTGTGGGTACCGGCGTTGAGAGGGGGGGGGTGTGTGTACCGGCGTTGAGAGGAGAGTTGGGGGGACACTGCGTTGAGGGTGGGGGCCGGTGTTGAGAGGGTGGGGGGTTGCGGCGATGAGGGGGGGGGGGTTGAGGGGGGGGATTGCGGCTTTGCGGGGGCGGTTGCGGCGTTGAGAGGGTGGGGGGTTGCGGCATTGAGGATGGGGGGTTGCGGCGATGAGGGGGGGTTGAGGGGGGGTTGCGGCATTGAGAGGGTGGGGGTTGCGGCGTTGAGAGGGTGGGGGTTGCGGCGTTGAGAGGGTGGGGATTGCGACTTTGAGAGGGTGGGGGGTTGCGGCGTTGAGGGTGGGGGGTTGCAGCGTTGCGAGAGATGGGGGCGGCGTTGGAGGGGGGTGGGGTGGTGGAGAGGGGGGTAGGGGTGGGGAGGGGGGTAGGGGCGTTGGAGGGGGGTAGGGGTGGTGGGGAGGGGGGTAGGGGTGGTGAGGGGGTAGGGGCGTTGGAGGAGGTAGGGGTGGTGAGGGGGGGTGGGTGGGGTAGGGGGCAGCGGCGTGCAGAGGGGGGGCGACGGTGCGTTGGCCCCGGGCATCATCGCCCCCCTCTCTCTGCACGCTGCTGCCCCCAAACCCCCCCCACCCCACCCCCACCACCACCCCTAACCCCCTCCACCCCTACCCCCCCACCGCCCCTACCACCCTCCCCACCACCCATACCCCCCTCCCCACCCCCCCACACCCACCCCCTCTCAATGCCACAACCCCCCCTCCAACGCCGCAACCCCCACCAACGCCGCAAACCCCCCCCTCCAACGCCGCAACCCCCCCCCCAACGCCGCAACCCCCCCGCCGCAACCCCCCCACACAACCCCCCCGCCAAACCCCCCCCCGGCAAACCCCCCCCCCCGCAAACCCCCCCCCCCGCACTCGGACACTGAACGCCGTCAACCATCATCAATGGTTGACGCCGTTTTAAAGCTACTCTGTTTTTCGCCGACGTGACCCGTGGCCACGTCGGCGGGACTTCGGCCCATCCGGGCCGGAGATTTGGTGAAAGAAAAATATAATGAAATCCCGCCTGCACCAGCTGTTTTCAGAGGCTGCCGGCGGGATTTGCACAACGCTGGTTTTTGGCCGGTCGGAGAATAAAAACCCGGCGGGAGTGGGATTAACGCCGCTGCCGGCCGATTCTCCAACCCTGCGTGGGGTCGGAGAATTTCGCCCGTGATTTTGAAGCTATTGTAATCTCTGGTTTGAGGAAAGAATTCGGGGTTTGAAGTCAGGCTTCCGGTGCATTTAAGTATATTGGACTAGAAATCGGACAGACTAAGTTAGGGGCAACTTTATGTCAGCAATCTTATTTGGAAAGCATCAGCCCAATAGCAATTAGTCGTGGCCGGGTTTCACAAAAATACGCAATGGTTTCAAAGATGGAAAAAGAGCAACTGCGAAATTTAATTGGGCAACTGAATTGGTTAGGTAGAGACTAGACCGGACGTGAGTGTTGATGTCTTAGAGTTGAGTACAAAAATGAATGATCCCATTATGGAAGACATAATAAGAGCAAATAAAGCGTTGGTCAAACTAAAAATGCAGGAGTGTGTTTTGAGGTGCCCGGTTTTAGATGACCTTAGGCACTTGAAACTCGTAGTTTATAGTCATGCGTCCTATGCAAATTTATGTGATGGGGTTTCAAGCGCAGGAGGTTTTATAATTTTCCTTTTGGGGAACAATGGTAAATGTTGCCCTTTTGTGTGGGAAACAAAGAAAACAAGGAGCGTGGTGAAAAGCACGTTGGCTGCTGAGACATTAAGCCTTGTAGAGGTGGTGGATAAGGCCTTTAATATAGCTCAGATGTTGACAGAAATTTTGGGAATAGGGGATTTGGGAAATATACCTATTGAACGTCACATTGACAATAAATCCCTATGGGAAAATGTGCACTCTACAAAAAGTGTCAATGAAGAAAGGTTAAGGATAGACATTGCAAGTTTGAAGCAGATGTTGGACAGAGGGGAGATAGCAAAAATTAAATGGGTTGACAGTAGCTATCAATTGTCAGACTGTTTTACAAAAAGAGGGGCTAGATCACAGAAACTTTTGGATATTGTTAAAGAAGGGCGCCTATTTCTGTGACTTTTTTTCTTCCAAAAATGAAAACAAAAGAAGGGGGGAAATTGCGTGTGTGTTTGTGAGTTTCTTGTAATTTTGTTTCACCTAATTATTTTTTTCCCTCCAAGGAAGGGGAGACTGTTAAGTAATGGGTTAAGAGACATTCCAATTAGTTGTCTCATTTATGTTAAGCATCTAATAATTGACACTGATATGTACAGGGACTTCATGTGGCCTTTGTGTCAGGTGATGTGATGTTAGAGTTTAGTGCAGAGTTTGTTGAAGTAAATTGAAGGTGTTTGTGTAAAAGCAGCAGAACCCTTGACTCTTTATACTGCAGCAGCTAAACGTCTAACATGGCCTGCCAATCGGTGGACCCCGATCGCGGGCCAGACCCCATCGGAGGGCCGCCCCGGTGAAGGAGCGCTTTTCTCAGCACCACAGGCCGCCCCCCGACCCTACGTGCAGCGTTCCCGCCGGCAGCGACCGGGGTGAACGGTGCCGGCAGGACTCTGCTTTTTCCGCGTGGCCACTCGGCCCATCTGGTCCGGAAAATCGGCGAACCCTCCGATTCCAGCGGCCCTCGACCAGCGCTGCACCAAACGCGCCGGCACAAATGCCGCCGATTCTCCGCACCTCGCAGAATCGCGTGCTGGCGTCGGGGCATTGTTGCGCGCTTGCGGCGATTCTCCGGCCCGGCGCGGGACTCGGAGAATTGCGCCCATTGTGTGTGCAATTCATTCCTAACATACCACCAGCTTTAGAAATTTAGCAGAATAAACTGTTTAAATTTAGATTCAGTTGCAGAGTGAGTGACTTGGTGGGTTGTTGAGGTATTAATATTACTGATCGACTATTTTTGTAGTCGCAGTGTGCAAAATTCCTGATCCAAGCAAACCAGTTCATTTATCAGATCTTGGTTGTATATCAACCCTTCTCTTGTTACACAAATGTATTTGAAAATAGATGCAGATACAGAAAATATGAAACAGAGTAATTTTTAATAAGTTGTGCGATGCAGATTATTGCATTTCTGTTCCAAGTAGCTATTTTATGTTCCATGTTAGCCTTTAAATGCTAATCACAGCATTACTGGTGTTAATTACAAAACAGAGCACTAGAAGTGGCTAAACCATCCCTGAGTGGGTGGATCACTACAGTGCAGAAGGAGGCTATTTAGTCCATTGAGTCGACACCGACCCTCTGAAAGAACACTCTACCTACGCCAAATACCCAGCCCACCCCTCCCTATCAATGCAACCTAACCTGCACATTCCTAGCCACTAAGGGAAAATTTAACATGGCCAATCCACCTAACCTGCACATCTTTGAACTGTGGGAGGAAACCGGAGCACCTGGAGGAAACTCACACAGACCTGGGGAGAATATGCAAACTCCACACATCAATTCAGTCCCCAGCATAACAGATGCCATTCTACAACCAAATTGAATCACTTCCCTTGATATCAAGAAATGGCTGAAGGCATTGGATACTGCAAAGCCTTTTGTGCCTGACAATATTCGAGCAATGGTACTGAAACTTGTACACCAGAACTTGCCATGCCCCCGAGCCAAGCTGTTCCTGTACAGCTACAACTGTGGCATCTACCCAGCAATGAGGAAAGTTGCCCACATATGTACACCAAATCCAACCTGGTCAATTAGCTCCCCTTCAACCCACTCTCAATCTTCATTAAAGTGATGAAAGAGGTCATCAACAGCGCTACCAAGAGACACTTGTTTGCAATAACCTGCTCACTGACACTCAGTTCGAGTTCTGGCAGGGTCACTCAGCTCCTGACCTTGTTACAGCCTTGGTTCAAACATGGACAAAAGAGGTGAATTAGGGTTGTGTCATACCCGACACAAAAGGAAGATGGTTGTGGTGGTTGGAGATCAATCATCTCAGTTCTAGGACATCACTTCAGCACTGTAGGTGTACTTACTTAACATGGACTGCAGCAGTTCAAGAAGGCAAGCTGACCACTACCTTCTCAAGGCCAATTAGCAATGGGCAATTATTGTTGGCCTAACTAGCGATGCTCATATCCCTTCTTTTTTATAAATGTTTTTTATTCAGTTTTCATGTTTTATATTGAACAAATTACAAATTGTTAGAGAGAGAAAAAAAAAGAACACGCAAAAATTAACATATATATTTACAGGTGAGCATCTTCGTAGTAATAACTGTGGCCTCCCCCTTTTCGCCGGCATACATATTTTACATTCCCCAACATGTTTATTGGCATTTATTTAGTTTGGTTTTGGGCCTTAGCTAGCCATCAAACCCCCGTAACGAGCCCGTAGCCCCCCCCCTCCCCGCCGGCTACCTTCCCCCGACTATTCTTCCTCTTGCACGTTGGCCACAAACAGGTCCCGGAACAATTGCATGAATGGCTCCCACGTTCTGTGGAAGCCGTCGTCCGACCCTCGGATGGCGAATTTGATTTTCTCCATTTGGAGAGAATCCGAGAGGTCGGACAGCCAGTCTGCAGCTCTGGGCGGTGCTGCTGACCGCCAGCCAAACAGGATTCTATGGCGGGCGATCAGGGAGGCAAAGGCAAGGGCGTCCGCCCTCTTCCTCAGGAATAGATCTGGCTGGTCTGAAACCCCGAAGACCGCCACTATCGGGCATGGCTCCACCCTCACCCCCACCACTTTGGACATAGCCTCGAAGAAGGCTGTCCAGTACTCCACAAGTCTGGGGCAAGACCAGAACATGTGGGCGTGGTTGACCGGGCCTCTTTGGCACCGCTCACATCTGTCCTCCACCTCCGGGAAGAACCTACTCATACGGTTTCTCGTTAAGTGGGCTCTATGGGGGGCAGCACGGTGGCGCAGTGGGTTAGCCCTGCAGCCTCACGGCGCCGAGGACCCAGGTTCGATCCCGGCTCTGGGTCACTGTCCGTGTGGAGTTTGTACATTCTCCCCGTGTTTGCGTGGGTTTCACCCCCACAACCCAAAGATGTGCAGGTTAGGTGGATCGGCCATGCTAAATTGCCCCTTAATTGGAAAAAAATAATTGGGTACTCTAAATTTATTTATTTAAAAAAAGAAAAAAAAAAAAAAGTGGGCTCTATGTACCACTTTTAGTTGCGTCAGGCTGAGCCTTGCGCACGTGGAGGTGGAGTTGACCCTATGCTGTGCTTCGCTCCAGAGTCCCCACCCTATCTCCATCCCCAGGTCGTCCTCCCATTTTCTTCTTGTTGCGTCCAGTACGGTGTCGTCCCTATCTACCAGTCAGCCATACATGTCACTACAGTTCCCTTTCTCTAGGATACTTGCGTCCAGTAGGTCTTCCAGTAGTGTCTGTCGTGGCGGTTGTGGGTACGTCCTTGTCTCCTTTCGTAGGAAGTTTTTGAGCTGCAGGTACCGTAGCTCGTTCCCCCCAGCTAGCTGAAATTTCTCTGTCAGTTCGTCCAGTGTTGCGATCCTGTCATCCGTGTATAGGTTCCTGACTGTCAGTGTCCCCCCGTCCTGTCTCCACCTTTTGAAGGTGGCGTCAGTCAGTGCTGGTTTGAACCTATGGTTGTTGCAGATGGGAGCCTTGTCCGACATTTTGTTCAGGCCAAATTGCTGCCGCAGTTGGTTCCAGGATTGAAGGGTGGCTGTCACCACTGGGCTGCTGGAGTGTTTTTTGGGTGGGGATGGGAGTGCTGCCGTGGCGAAGGCCCGGGGGGAGGTCCCCATGCAGGAGGCCTCCTCCGCACGCACCCACTCGGCTTCTGGCTCCTGGATCCATCCCCTTACTCGCTCGGCTGTTGCCGCCCAGTGGTAGAATTGTAGATTCGGGAGGGCTAGCCCTCCCCTGGATTTTGTTTTCTGTAGGACCTTCTTTGGGATCCTAGCATTTTTACCCCCCCCCCCCCCCATACGAACGCCATGATAAGTTTGTCCAGCGCTATGAAGAAGGCCTTGGGGATGTAGATCGGAATGGATCTAAACAGGAAGAGGAACCTGGGCAATACGTTCATTTTGATCGTCTGGACCCTTCCTGCGAGGGAGAGTGGGAGTGTGTTCCATCTTTGCAGGTTCTTTTTTACTTCCTCCGCCAGGCTGGTGAGGTTCCATTTGTGGATCCCTTTCCAGTCATGGGCTATTTGGATCCCCAGGTAGCGGAATTTATGTCGGGCTTGTTTGAACGGCAGCCCCTTTAGTGCTGCCCCCCCCCCCCCTTGCTGGTGTACTGGGAAGATCTCGCTTTTGCTCATGTTGAGTTTGTAACCCGAGAAGGCTCAAAACTCTTTCAGGAGCGCGATGATTCCGTCCATGCTGCTTTGTGGGTCCGAGATGTAGAGGAGCAGATCGTCTGCATAGAGTGAGACTCTGTGCTCTCTGCCTCCCCTTCGGATCCCCCTCCAATTTTTTGCTGCCCTGAGCGCAATTGCTAGCGGTTCGATTGCTAGTGCGAACAGCAGTGGGGCTCATATCCCTTAAAGGAATTTTTAAAATGGGAAATCACTAAACAAAATCACTTATTTTTAAACTATGCCCCCTATTTTAGGTACCTGAACAAGAGGAAACAACGGCGTGATTTTCTCTTTGGGGCATCTTGACAAATACACGAATAGGATGGGAATAGAGGGATACGGACCCAGGAAGTGTAGAAGATTTTAGTTTAGACAGGCAGCATCGTTGACAGGCTTCGAGGGCCGAAGGGCCTTTTCCTGTGCTGTACCTCTTTGTTCTTTGTTCATTCACCGCGACTGCAAACCCAGTTGTAGCTGCTAACTCTCTTGAGAGAGTCATAACAGGATTTGTGCTGGCGAGAATGTTCCCGGGCCCTCCCTTCTGCCCAGTAAGGGGCCCGAACCTGATTACCATGTACTTAAATGCATTTTAATATTCAATATTCTTCCTATATTGCTTCCAATATTCACCCCTGCCAGCATGATATCACGCCGACGGGAACTACTGGCTCCTAAAAATGGAAACCAATTATGACGACCTCGCTGGGGGCTTGGAGATGAGTATAGCCCCTGGGTGGAGCGGAGAATGGTCGGACAGTGCGCTGGCACAGCCCCCTGGTATCCTCACAGTGCCAATCAGTGTGGTGTCTTCAGGGAAGCCCCATTGGGAGCTGTACCTTTGGTGGGAGGAGCATCAGCGATGGTGGGGGCTATAAGGGGCTGATGCCTACATTGGTGGGTGATGCTGAGGGGCATGGGGGGGGGGGGGCGCTGTGGATGCCACATTGGTGGGGTGGTGGAGGGGGTGATGACGGCAATGGTGGGAGTGAGGCTGGGATGACTGTATTGGTGAGGGTAGGGGTCGGGATGCCCGCATTGGTGGGGGGAATCATGCCCCGATCTCCAAATCCGTGCTTTGCTGGCATGTTTAGGCTACGTCCCTTCTAGATGGTTGTGTCAGTACTTCAAAATTGCACGGAGTGCCATTTGACCAGCGGGTTTCAAACGGTCTTGCCTGATCCAACTATGCCAATCAACTCAGCATGTGCTCTGTCAAGCTTCCTCAGAATCTTATGTTTCCATTGGATCACTTCTCATTCTGCTAAACCCCAGTGAGTATTGGTCCAACCTGCTCAACTCTTCCTCATAAGACAACCCCAACATACCAGAAGTCAGCCTCATGAACCTTCTCTGAACTGGTTTCCAATATAAGTCTATCCCCCAAGTAAGAAGAGCAGCACTGTACACAGTACTGTAGATGTGGTCTCATCAATCGCCACACAATTGTAGCAAGACTTCTCTACTTTTATACTCCTTACGGTAAACACCAACATTCCATTTGCTTTCCTAATTATTTGCTGTACCTGTATGTTGCCTTTTGGTGATCCATATACAAGGGCACACAGATCCCTCTGTACTGTAGCATTCTGCAGTGTTATGATCTCGGTAGAAACCAGTCACATTTTTTTCAAGTAGACCAAATATGAAAACAGTTATTTACGAAGAGAATTCAGCCACAATATTCCACAGGTTACACCAGAAATGTATTTGCAACACAAGAGGCAACAAAGAAAACATTAAATACTATTTATTCTATACTTTAACACCCAGAATTAAAAAGAGTTGAACATGAATTAACAATGGAAACAATGGAAAATTGTGGTTGAATATAAACTATAAATTGTACCTTAAGTGGCAGATACAACAAAGACAGACATTATGAACTGGCCCAGCAGTCCACTCAGATTTTGGTGCCAGATCATCGACATGGGTACCACCATTACACGTGAGAACACCATCCACCAGGTACGCGGTACATACTTGTGCGACTCGGCCAACGTTGTCTACCTCATATGCTGCAGGAAGGATGTCACGAAGCATGGTACATTGGTGAGACCTTGCAGATGCTGCGACCAATGGATGAATGGACATCGCGCTACAATCACCAGGCAGAATGTTTCCCCTCCAGTCGGGAAACACTTCAACAGTCGAGGGCATTCAGCCTCTGATTTTTGGGTAAGCGTTCTCCAAGGCGGCCTTCAGGACGCATGACAACCCAGAATTGGAGAGCAGAAACTTATAGCCAAGTTTCGCACACATGAGTATGGCCTCAACTTTGGATCAACCTTGGATTCATGTCGCATTACATTCACCCCCACCATCTGGCCTGGGTTTGTGAAATCCTACCAACTGTCCTGGCTTGAGACAATTCAAACCTCTTTAATCTGGGGTTACCCCACTCTCTGGCTCTGTAATTACCTGCAAATGCTCACATTCAAAGTATCATCTTGCATCTTTGACTTTGTCTGTATAAATATTTCTGGAATCTACCTCTCCATTCACCTGAGGAAGGAGCAGTGCTCTGAAAGCTAGTGATTTGAAACAAAACCTGTGGACAACCTGGTGTTGTCAGACTCTTACAGATTTTGGTGATCACACTTGGTCTAAAATCCTTCAAACTCTGTCTTCCTCTTGGGGAATTTCAGCTCCTCTCCATCTAGGAGCTAGTTGGATCTCCAGGCAATAGCAGCTGACAACCAACCTGAACCAATGGATGGCATAAATCCACCACTCTTCAGTTAACAGAAACAACAGCAGCAACTAATTTTCTTTGCCTGTCCTCAAGTTCTGGATCTAATCTCTTTTTCTTGACTCTTTTCAAAAAGCAAAGAAAAGTACAGCACAGGAACAGGCCCTTCGCCCCCCCTCCCCCCAAGCCTGCACTGACCATGCTGTCCGTCTAACCTAAAACCTTCCGAGGTCCATATCGATTGGATTGGATTTGTTTATTGTCACATGTACCGAGGTACAGTGGAAAGTATTTTTCTGTGAGCAGCTCAAACAGATCATTTAGTTCACAAAAAGAAAGAAAATAAAAAGAAAATACATAATAGGGCAGCACAAGGTCCACAATATAATACATAGACACGGCATCGGGTGAAGCATACAGGGTGTAGTTTTAATCAGGTCAGTGCATAAGAGGGTTGTTTAGGAGTCTGGTTACAGCGGGGAAGAAGCTGTTTTTGAATCTGATGGTGCCCTGCTCGAACCGACCATAGAATGCATTGAGTTCATCAGGGAGGGGTGCGCTGCTGCTGGAGATACTGCTCGGCTTCACTTTCCAGCCCGTTATGTTGTTTAGGCCTTGCCACAACCGACGAGAGTCTGTAACGCTAGTCTGTGACTCTAGCTTGGTCTGATAATCTCTCTTAGCATCCCGGATGGCTTTGCAGAGGTCGTACCTGGATTTCTTGTATGAGTCAGGGTAGCCTGACTTGAACGCCTCAAATCTGTCCTTCAGTAGGGAGTCAATCCTCCGATTAAGCCATGGTTTCCGGTTGGAGAACTTATGCACTGTTTTCTTTGGCACGCAGTTATCCACATTTGCTGATGAAGTCTGTGACGGTGGTGGCATACTCATTTAGCTTGGTTGCTGAGTTCTTAAATATGGACCAGTCCACTGTCTCCAAGCAGTTACGTAAGAGCTGTTCTGTTACCTCGGACCAGCACTGCACGACATTCTTAGCCAGATTCCCCCGCTTAAGTTTCTGCTTGTATACCAGGAGAAAGATCACCATCTTGTGGTCTGATTTTCCAAAGGCACCCTTGATTTTTGAGTGGCAGTGGTCAAGAGTGTTGTCGCCCTGGCGGGGCAGGAGATGTGCTGCTGGAAGTTTTGTACACTTTTGAGGTTGGCCTTGTTGAAGTCCCCGGCCACAATGAACAAGGCTTCCGGGTGTTCTGTTTTGTTGTTTATAACTGTGTATCGTTCGTCCAGTGCCTTCTTCACTTCTGCCTGGAGTGGGATGTAGGCCGCTGTGATAATGGCTGAAGTGAACTCACGGGAAGGTAGTATGGGCGGCACCTCACGGTATCCCTCTAATCCCATCCTATTCCCGTAATTGTCAAGATGCCTCTTGAACATCATTATCGTACCTGCTTCCACCACCTCTTCCAGCAGCGAGATGCAGACACCCACTACTTCCCTCACACATCTCCTCTAAACTTTGCCCCTCACACTTTGAACCTATGCCCCCGAGTAATTGACTCTTCCACTCTGGGAAAAAAAGCTTCTGACTATCCATTCTGTCCATGCCCCTCATGATCTTGTACTTCACAGGTTGCCCCTCAACCTCCGTCGTTCCAGTGAGAACAAACCGAGTTTATCCGACATCTCCAGTTTGTCTGTTTTGCTCCTGTGAACTCAACAACTGCTTGGACTGATCTGTGTCCTTTCACATCATTAAACAACTTTGATTTTCAAATTCCCCACATCAGCTTGCTCCTGATTTCCTTCAGAGACAGGGAAGTTCCGTTTATTTCTATGTTGACCTGTTCTTCCCTTTCAGCTTCATTTTCTGTTCAGCTTCTGTTCTGATGTGGGATCTGTCTCAAAAGCAACAAATTGAATTTAAAATGATAGATCCCCTTGCAACAGTCTCTCTCCATTTAAATGATATTCTGTTTTTTTATTCTTACTGCCAACTTGGACAACATCACGTTTTCTCACTTATACTCCATCTGCTAAATATTTACCCACTAATATTCACTTAACCGATATCCTCTTTGTATCCTCCTCACAACTTGCGTGCCGACCATCTTTGCATCAAGAACAAATTTAGCTACAATATTGTCAGTCCATTCAATTTGTTAATATAGATCGTAAATAGTTGAGGCCCCTATACTGATCCCTAACTGCACGAATAACAGCTTGCCAACCCGAAAATCATCTAATTACCCGATTCTCTTTTTTCCAGTTATTTAGCCAATCCTCTCTCCATGCTAATATATCATCGCAAACACCTTTTATGTGGCGCTTATTGATTGCCATTGGGAATCCAAATATACTCCATCTGCAAGTTCTTATTTATCCACCCAGCTTGTTACAATCCTTAAGGAACTCTGTCAAATTATCAAGCATGACTTCTTTTTCACAAAACCATATTGACTCTACCTGATAGTATGATGACTTCTTAAATATCCTGTTATAACCACCTTAAGAATAAATTCTAGCACTTTCCATTGATAGATGTTTGACTAGCTGGCTTATAGTTTCCTGCTTTCTGTCTCCCATTTTTCTCAAATAGTGGTGTTATCTTTGTGGTTCATCAGGAGACGTCCGTACCTTTGGGGCGACCCGACGCTGGAGTGGTTCACGCCACTCTATCCCGCCGGGACCCCTCGCCCCGCCGGGTAGGGGAGAATCCCGCCCCTGGGGACTGCAATTACTGGGCAGCCAGGGGCTAAAGATTTCATGGATTTTTAAAAGAATTATTGGTTAATTCACGATGTTGTGACTCCGGGGCACAAATTCCGAATTGACCACGCACTTGCGCAGAGTGGCGTAACAACTGTGAATCCATGTTCGCAGGCAGTTCTTTCCTGCCAAGGGAATTACTGAATCTGTTAATGTCACAATTTGAGCAACATGAGTGGTAGTATTTAACAGCTCCATCATTGAATTAACTCGGGGGAGAATTGTACCTTCCTGCTTCAAAGACTTTCAAGCATGAGAGGGGGGCTGTAAAATTCCTTGGATGGCCTTACCTTCATCTACCTACGCACCCTGACCTCTGCAGTTTTGCAGTCTGAAAAATAAGACCTCAGCCAGCCTGCCCACTCTTAGTCCAATGAGACCCTCGTGTGACTAATTAATAACTTCTGGTGCTGCTGGGACTGAAGGAGATCTGCCAGCCAGTCAGATAAACTGGCAACACTCTGAGGCGGGACTGCTTCCCAAGTTAGACACAGACGTTCTATCTCCAGGCAATTAATGCTCAGCTGTGAGGCTCTTTCGATAGTGGGAAGGGAAGCCCTGCCATTCTCCAAAACCTGGCCCAGATCAAGGGGAGGGTTCCATTGTTACCCGTGGAAAACTGCCGCAAAGTTCTGCGAAAGCTCGTTACCAAGACCTTAACAAATATCAACAATTCTTTGTTTAGAATTAGTTACTAGTTTCACTTACTTTTGAGAGAGTAAAGAGAAAACAATAATGCAAGAAATGTCAAAACTGGCAGCTGCAGTGTATCTCACTGCTTCCGCTTGTTTTATTGCCCATTTTCTGCTGTCATGGTCATTTAACAGTTGTGGGAAACATCCCATCTGTTACAAACCCCCCCCCCCCCCCCCCCTCCCCCCCCCCACCACCCCCCCGCCACACCCATTAAAAAATCTGACGGTTAAATTTTCCATGTATCATTATTTTAGAAATTGACCTAGAATTATGTTTAAGAGAAGAATCTCCCTGCCTCTAATCTCTGGTAGTTAGTATGAATAAAAGCTTACACTATACGTGGAATTGCACTTAAATGTACCTGGACAACAACAACCTCTGTCACACTGCATTCAACTGTCTAGTCAAATCATGCACATACAATATGTTACAGATCCCTTTCAAGATATGATTATAAGTATAATGTTTAAATCGCCTACTTGTGCATAATTTTTTCTGCCCCCTGCCATTGTGATTCGTGATGGATAAGTGAAATGTTGCCTAAGTACGTGTTCTGTTTAAATGAACAACCACATTAAGCATTTACATTGAAGCATCGATTGGTCGCCACGGTTTGCTGATTAATAATTTTACTTCAGTTGTTGCAAGTGATACTCGTTTAATTGGTGAACATGATCCATTAAATTAGGGACTTATTGTAAACTTATATGAAGTTTATTTAAAAAGGACAACATTGACAGGCTGTAAAGTCGCAAATAAGAAACAGAAAACCCATGCTTAGCTGTAGCACCATAAAAAATGCACTTTTTGGCATGTGCCCCTGTGAAATTCAACGTTATCTGGATTTCAGGATGGCCACTGGCAGTCAGATTGTCTTATTTCACTAATCTGGAGGACTCACTGACCCACTATATCTACTCAAGACTTCGTGTTGTGTAACCAATTAATGCTTTGAATGAAATTGTTTGTAAGCTATGCATACAATAGAGTTACTTTAATCAGAATTGTTTTTTTTGTCAAATCAGTCTACTTTTGGTCAGTTTTGAGGTGTAAAATGGGGCCGTATGGTTTTTCTTCACAATACCGATGCCCTCGGTCCTCGGCGGTGAATCCTTTCCGGAATTAAATCTCCTGATATTACCTCAATCCTGGGTCAGAAGGGCCTGACCAACATTCCTATGCCATTTCCCCACCTACGGTTACTAACCTGACCTCCAGAAAACTGATTGTATGATAGTCTCTTTGGAAGATGTCACTTGCAGAAACTTCGATTGTGCAATGTTTTGGTTGGCTGTTGCTTTGGAAGTCTGAAGACATATCCTGACAGTTTTTAACGAGTGCTTGACAAAGTAACTTTCTGCAGTGAGTAAATGAATTTTGCTGTTGCAGTAATTCTGTGCTACAAGGTGGAGGAGGCTGAGCATGTCGAAGATGCTAGATTGCAGGTTATTGGAATGAGACATCACAGAAATGATTTGCTTCCAATATGTCAATACTTCACAGAGTTTGCAAACCTGTAAATCTTACTTAGATTTCTCTTTCCATCAGTACCTCAGAATATTTTGCTTCCCCTGGAGGCAATTGCGGAATACAGTAAGGTCCATAAGACAACAGAAATATTATTACAGCAGCCATATTTATTTGAGTTGTAATGGACAGGAGGGCAATTAATTTAAACAGCCATGATTTCTCCTCCTGCCATCGATAAACAGAAACGTGTTTTATTTTGCCACCCTTTTATAACTTCCCAATCTCTCAATTTTGGTGTGATCCAATTTCTGTTAATAACCCCACAGAAAAATTATGATCGGGTGAAGTCAAAGGATTAGTTTATTTGCATGCACTCAGGAGGGGTGGGGATGGGGGGGGGGGGGGGTAGCCACATTGCGCCGTGGACACACACAGGAAAAGTTGGGGTAGAGACAGAAAGATTTGTAGGGCAAAGATGTCAGAGAAAATAATTTTGCGTCACGTAAATCCAGAGTCCAGAATCAAAGTCCAATAAGGTACCCCTTCAAGACGGTTTGCAGGTTGAAACCCAATGCTGTCCAATTCACTTTTCCAGTAGAGTTGGCATCATATGAGAAGATTGACACACACAGATGAATCGGTCTTGCAGGATATGGTACAAAAGTTCCAGTAGGAATAGTGTAGATGAGGTCAAGTATTCAGCCTGGCAGAGTCCCTATGCTATGCAGCTGCTGGTGGACATTAGAAATCGCAGACTGAGGATTTTTCCAGTAAAGCAAGGCAATATTACCAGTTACACAAACATAGAACAGTACAGCACAGAACAGGCCCTTCGGCCCTCGATGTTGTGCCGAACAATGATCACCCTACTCAAGCCAACGTATCCACCCTATACCAGTAACCCCCCCCCATTAACCTTATTTATTTAGGACACTAAGGCAATTTAGCATGGCCAATCCACCTAACCCGCACATCTTTGGACTGTGGGAGGAAACCGGAGCACCCGGAGGAAACCCACGCACACACGGGGAGGACGTGCAGACTCCGCACAGACAGTGACCCAGCCGGGAATTGAACCTGGGACCCTGGAGCTGTGAAGCATTTATGCTAACCACCATGCCACCGTGCTGCACAAGCTAGGCTCCCACCTCTTAACTATCCTCGACAGAGGTCCTTTGCCTGGGTCCCCAAAATTGTTAAATGTTTCAACCATTAAGGCTCAAAAGCAATGTTGTGAGGTCATTTGTCCCAGCAGATGAATAGGCTCCAGTTAGCTAGGGCTGGCTAATGAAATGCAATTGACTTTTGTATGATTATTTGAATTTGGTCTCTACAGCCCACAGGCACCATGAGTGTCACTTCAGAGATAACAAGGTGCGAGGTGTCCTGATGCTGCTCGAATGTTCCTTTTGTTTCATGGTCACAGACAGACCTAGTTTCAGTCATTTTAAAAGGAGTCCAGTTTTTAGAATTTCAGAAATTAGCCATGAGGATATCTATATATATTTTATACAAATGGTGGAGGCCCCACATAGGGATAAAATTCAGAATCATCATTCTTTTCTGCATTTCACATTATATTGCCATGGAGAAATAATTATTACTTCCTGAAACTGTAGCAGATGTTGATGAAGAAAAAGAGGGAGTAGGGTCCTCTATACTCACATCCAGGAGAAGGGTGCGTGGGAGGAAGCTGAGTGGAGCAGGACAGCTATCAGCTTGCAACTAGAGAGGAGGCAACAAGTTAAAGCCAAATTCTTTGAGTAAACAAACATTGTGGAAGCAAATAATGGGGGTGATTCTCTGTCCACATTGCGCTGGTGCAAATCCTGCTATGTCGGGAGAATTCCGAAAGAGGCCCAAGGCGGGATTTGCGCTGGACCCGCAGCTAACGCCAGCTGGCATAAGAACATAAGAACTAGGAGCAGGAGTAGGCCATCTGGCCCCTCGAGCCTGCTCCGCCATTCAATTAGATCATGGCTGATCTTTTGTGGACTCAGCTCCACTTTCCGGCCCGAACACCATAACCCTTAATCCCTTTATTCTTCAAAAACTATCTATCTTTACCTTAAAAACATGTAATGAAGGAGCCTCAACTGCTTCACTGGGCAAGGAATTCCATAGATTCACAACCCTTTGGGTGAAGAAGTTCCTCCTAAACTCAGTTCTAAATCTACTTCCCTTATTTGAGGCTATGCCCCCTAGTTCTGCTGTCACCCGCCAGTGGAAACAACCTGCCCGCATCTATCCTATCTATTCCCTTCATAATTTTAAATGTTTCTATAAGATCCCCCTCATCCTTCTAAATTCCAACGAGTACAGTCCCAGTCTACTCAACCTCTCCTCATAATCCAACCCCTTCAGCTCTGGGATTAACCTAGTGAATCTCCTCTGCACACCCTCCAGTGCCAGTACGTCCTTTCTCAAGTAAGGAGACCAAAACTGAACACAATACTCCAGGTGTGGCCGCACTAACACCTTATACAATTGCAACATAACCTCCCTAGTCTTAAACTCCATCCCTCTAGCAATGAAGGACAAAATTCCATTTGCCTTCTTAATCACCTGTTGCACTTGTAAACCAACCTTCTGTGACTCATGCACTAGCACACCCAAGTCTCTCTGAACAGCGGCATGCTTTAATATTTTATCGTTTAAATAATAATCCCGTTTGCTGTTATTCCTACCAAAATGGATACCTCACATTTGTCAACATTGTATTCCATCTGCCAGACCCGAGCCCATTCACTTAACCTATCCAAATCCCTCTGCAGACTTCCAGTATCCTCTGCACTTTTCGCTTTACCACTCATCTTAGTGTCATCTGCAAACTTGGACACATTGCCCTTGGTCCCCAACTCCAAATCATCAATGTAAATTGTGAACAATTGTGGGCCCAACACGGATCCCTGAGGGACACCACTAGCTACTGATTGCCAACCAGAGAAAACACCCCATTTATCCCAACTCTTTGCTTTCTATTAATTAACCAATCCTCTATCCATGTTACTACTTTACCCTTAATGCCATGCATCTTTATCTTATGCAGCAACGCTTTGTGTGGCACCTTGTCAAAGGCTCTCTGTAAATCCAGATATACCACATCCATCGGCTCCCCATTATCTACTGCACTGGTAATGTCCTCAAAAAATTCCACTAAATTAGTTAGGCATGACCTGCCTTTTACGAACCCATGCTGCGTCTGCCCAATGGGACAATTTCTATCCAGATGCCTCGCAATTTCTTCCTTGATGATAGATTCCAGCATCTTCCCTATTACAGAAGTTAAGCTCACTGGCCTATAATTTCCTGCTTTCTGCCTACCTCCTTTTTTAAACAGTGGCGTCACGTTTGCTAATTTCCAATCCACCGGGACCACCCCAGAGTCTAGTGAATTTCGGTAAATTATCACTAGTGCATCTGCAATTTCCCTAGCCATCTCTTTTAGCACTCTGGGATGCATTCCATCAGGGCCAGGAGACTTGTCTACCTTTAGCCCCATTAGCTTGCCCATCACTCCCTCCTTAGTGATAACAATCCTCTCAAGGTCCTCACCTGTCATAGCCTCATTTCTATCAGTCGCTGGCATGTTATTTGTGTCTTCCACTGTGAAGACCGACCCAAAAAACCTGTTCAGTTCCTCAGCCATTTCCTCATTTCCCATTATTAAAACTCCCTTCTCATCCTCTAAAGGACCAATATTTACCTTAGCCACTCTTTTTTGTCTTATATATTGTAAAAATTTTTACTGTCTGTTTTTATATTCTGAGCAAGTTTACTCTCATACTCCTATCTTACTCTTCTTTATAGCTTTTTTAGTAGCTTTTCTGTTGCCCCCTAAAGATTTCCCAGTCCTCTAATCTCCCAGCAATCTTTGCCACTTTATATGCTTTTTCCTTCAATTTGATACTCTCCCTTATTTCCTTAGATATCCACGGTCGATTTTCCCTCTTTCTTCCGTCCTTCCTTTTTGTCGGTTTTGCTGAGCACTGTGAAAAATCGCTTGGATGGTTCTCCACTGTTCCTCAACTGTTCCACCATAAAGTCTTAGCTCCCAGTCTACCTTAGCTAGTTCTTCGCTCATCCCCTTGTAATCTCCTTTGTTTAAACACAAAACACTAGTATTTGATTTTACTTTCTCACCCTCCATCTGTATTTTAAATTCCACAATATTGTGATCGCTCCTTCCGAGAGGATCCCTAACTATGAGATCATGAATCAATCCTGTCTCATTACACAGGACAAGATCTAGGACCGCTTGTTCCCTCGTAGGTTCCATTACATACTGTTCTAGGAAACTATCGCGGATACATTCTATAAACTCCTCCTCACGGTTGCCTTGACCGACCTGGTTAAACCAATCGACATGTAGATTAAAATCCCCCATGATAACTGCTGTACCATTTCTACATGCATCAGTTATTTCTTTGTTTATTGCCTGCCCCACCATCTCGTTACTATTTGGTGGCCGATAGACTACTCCTATCAGTGACTTTTTCGCCTTACTATTCCTGATTTCCACCCAAATGGATTCAACCTTATCCTCCATAGCACCGATGTCATCCCTTACTATTGCCCGGATGTCATCCTTAAATAACAGAGCAACACCACCTCCCTTACCATCCACTCTGTCCTTCCGAATAGTTTGATACCCTCGGATATTTAACTCCCAGTCGTGACCATCCTTTAACCATGTTTCAGTAATGGCCACTAAATCATAGTCATTTACGATGTTTTGTGCCACCAACTCATTTACTTTATTCCGAATACTACGAGCATTCAGGTAAAGTACACTTATGTTGGTTTTTTCACCTCTGTTTTGAATCTTAACATCTCCAGTTTTATTCCTTTTGTTATTACTGGGCCTATTCACTGTGCTCCCCTCAGTCACTGTACCTTGTACTGTCGCCCTTATGGATTTCTGACTATGTCTTCTCTGCCTTGCACTTTTCCCCTTACTTCCTTTTCTTTCTGTCCCTGTTTTACTACCTTCCAACTTCCAGCATTGGTTCCCATCCCCCTGCCACATTAGTTTAAACCCTCCCCAACAGCTCTAGAAAACACCCCCCCTAGGACATCGGTTCCAGTCCTGCCCAAGTGCAGACCGTCCGGTTTGTACTGGTCCCACCCTCCCCAGAACCGGTCCCAATGCCCCAGGAATTTGAATCCCTCCCTCTTGCACCATCTCTCGAGCCACGCATTCATCCTATCTATCCTGACATTCC
This sequence comes from Scyliorhinus canicula, assembly GCF_902713615.1. Taxonomy (NCBI): domain Eukaryota; kingdom Metazoa; phylum Chordata; class Chondrichthyes; order Carcharhiniformes; family Scyliorhinidae; genus Scyliorhinus; species Scyliorhinus canicula. Next base: position 62,456,343 of record NC_052151.1, on the reverse strand, counting down.
TACTCTGACTAGCTCGTGGCACTGGTAGCAATCCTGAGATTACTACCTTTGAGGTCCTACTTTTTAGTTTAACTCCTAACCCCCTGAATTCCGCTTGTAGGACCTCATCCCATTTTTTACCTATATCGTTGGTGCCTATGTGCACCACGACAGCTGGCTGTTCACCCTCCCCCCCCCCCCCCCCCCCCAGAATGTCCTGCAGCCGCTCCGAGACATCCTTGACCCTTGCACCAGGGAGGCAACATACCATCCTGGAGTCTCGATTGCGTCCACAGAACTGCCTGTCTATTCCCCTTACGATCGAGTCCCCTATCACTATAGCCCTGCCATTTTTCTTCCTGCCCTGCTGTGCAGCAGAGCCAGCCACGGTGCCATGAACCTGGCTGCTGCTGCCTTCCCCTGGTGAGCCATCTTCCTCAACAGTATCCAAAGCGGTATATCTGTTTTGCAGGGAGATGACCGCAGGGGACACCTGCACTGCCTTCCTACTCTTGCTCTTTCTTTTGGTCACCCATTTTCTATCTCCCTCAGTAACCTTCACCTGCGGTGTGACCAACTCACTAAACGTGCTATCCACGACCTCCTCAGCATCGCGGATGCTCCAAAGTGAGTCCATCCGCAGCTCCAGAGCCGTCAAGCGGTCTAACAAGAGCTGCAACTGAACACACTTCTTGCACGTGAAGGAGCCAGGGACAGTGGACGTGTCCCTGAGCTCCCACATCGCACACGAGGAGCATGACACGGGTCTGGGATCTCCTGCCATGTCTTAAACCCTTGGTAAACTTAAACAACTACAATTTCAAAATAAAATAAATAAATTAGACAATGAAAAGAAAAAGAGAGACTACTTACCAGTCACTTACCAGGGTTAAAGAGCACCTCCTCACACTCTGCACCAATTACCTCACTGCAACCAAATTACCAAGTTTCAATCCTCCACTCTGTATGAGTCTCACTCCGGATGAGTCTCCTGGAAGTGCTCGCTTCTCTCCTGGAAAGAAGAGAGGGCAAGAACCTGATCTTGCCCAGAGAGGGCAAGAATCTGATCAGAGCTCATTTGCATTCATTTTAATCTCATGTATACCCCTCTCCACTGACCCCCAGGGAATACAAGGGCACAGCAACCCCTGGCCAGATGCTGTGGTGTGGGAGGGGGTCCTTCAAGGGAGCTGGGTGATGTGTTGGGTATGCTGGGTCTGCGAGGATGGCGTTTACCATAGCAGTGAGAGACAGGCTTCCAACACTTGGAGAAATGCAACTCTATTTTATTAACTCTTAACTATTAAACATGTTTTAACTGTGGGTTGACACTATGCTGAGTTGACTGGGGACCTGAGGCTAACCTGACCAGACTATCTTCCAACCACATGGGGGATGCTCAAGTTGTTGCTCACATGCTCTGGCTGTCTCAGAGGCTGCATCCCTAGAGAGCGGGCAAACTAGTGCCCTCTGGCTTTATAGTGGCCGTGTCCTGTCTGGTGATTGGCTGCTGTGTTCTGTGTGTTCATTGGTCATCCTGTGTCAATCAATGTCTGTCTGTGCACCATCATATACTTGTGTGTATATTATGACATCTCCCCCCTTTAAAAAAATGTGTATATGTCAATAAAGTGAGTATGTGAATGTGCCTGACTATGTACAAAGGATGTGAGCGTATTTACATGATTAGGAGCCTGACTATATACAAAATACATGAACGTATTTACATGGGACGGTGTCTAGTGCAGATACAACAAATTAGAAAGAACAATATGTACAGTAAACGAAGAACAAGGCAATGAAACATTCAGTCTATAAATTCAGTCTCTGGCGGGCGACGAATTCTGGTTGACCGCCTGAAGGGAGGGTCAGGGGCCGCCTGCACTGGAATGGGTGGAGCTGCATCCAATGTAGAGGGTGGCAAAAGAAGCGGCAGATCGGTGACCTCTTGGAAGGGTGTGTCCTGAGGAATCACAGGCGAGGCGGGACATAACGTTCAGGCGGCGAGCGTGGAAGCAGCTGCAGTGCCCGCCTATTACGCCGAAGAAAGAGCCATCATGCATGGAACTAGAAATGATCTGGGGGCCACTTCCTTGACCACCACAGCTGTGGCAGACCAGCCACCATCAGGTAGCTGAACACAAACCCGGTCAGCAGGACGAGAGCAGGGAGATCCGTGGTGTGGGCGTCATACGCCGACTTGCATTGGGCCCGAGATAGTTGCATTCTTTGCAGGACTGGAAAATTGTCGAGGTCCGGGATGTGGATAGCAGGCACCGTCGTCCGTAGTGTGCGGTTCATTAGCAGTTGTGCTGGGAACAGGCCAGCAGACAAGGGAGTCGTCCTGTAGGCTAGCAGTGGCAGGTTAAAATCTGAACCCAAATCAGCTGCTTTACACAACAGTCGTTTGACAATGTGTACCCCTTTCCAGCTTTCCCATTTGACTGGGGGTAGTGGGGGCTCGCGGTGACATGCGTGAAATTGTACTGTCGGGCAATATTGGTCTACTCCTGGCTGAAGAAGCACAGGCCATTATCAGTCATGACTGTGAGTGGAATGCCATGATGGGCAAAGGTCTCTTTGCACACCTTGATGACTGTCACTGATGTCAGGTCATGCAGTTTGACCACCTCGGGGTAGTTAGAAAAATAATCCACAATGAGGACGTGGTCCCTGTGTTGTTCCTTGTGTCTTAATAAAGCTCATAGTCTTAAAGTTGAAGTAGATGCTTTATTGTGAGTTTGTTCTCTCTTCAGTGCTTAACTTAAAGTTACATCTGTGCTGCTAGTCTGTCTTGCAACCAGCTCCCGTTCCTGTGAAGTGTGTCCTGACTTCCTGTTCGTGTGTATTTATATCTCTCCCGTGCTCCCTCTAGTGCTTGCTCAGTTGTATTGCATCTACACTGATATACAATCACCACAGACCCGGCCTTTTGCGTGGAAGTGATCAATGCCAACCTTGGTCCATGGGGACGACACCAGTTCATGCGGCTGCAAAGTCTCTTTCGGCTGAGCTGGCTGGAACCGTTGGCACGTTGGGCAATTTAGGACTGTGTTGGTGATGTCCTGATTGATGCCAGGCCAGTATACTGCCTCTCGGGCTCGCCGGCGACACGTTTCCACCCCCAGGTGACCCTTGTGGAGCTGGCCAAGGACGAGCTCTCGCATACTCTGTGGTATTACTATCCTGTCCAATTTCATCAGTATGCCATCGACCACTGCCAGATCGTCTTTTATATTGTAGAACTGTGAGCACTGGCCCTTTTGCCACCCGTCTGTGAGATGGTGCATGACCTGTTGGAGTAGAGGATCCCTGGCCATTTCATGACGAATCTGCACGACCCTTTCGTCAGTGGCCGGAAAGTTGGATGCGCAGAACTCATCATGGGCATCGATCTGGCAGACGAAGTCCGACTGCTCGCACGGCGTGGTGATGGAGCGGGAGACTGCCTCGGCCACAATGAGCTCCTTGCCCGGGGTGTAGACCAGGTCGAAATCATAGCGTCTGAGTTTGAGGAGGATGCATTGTAGGCGTGGCGCCATATCGTTGAGATCCTTCTGTATGATGTGAACCAGTGGCCTGTGGTCCGTTTTGACCATAAATTTGGGGAGTCCATACATGTAATCATGGAATTTGTCAATCTCCGTGAGGAGGCCCAGGCACTCTTTCTCGATTTTAACATAGCACTGCTCAGTAGGTGTCATGGCTCTAGATGCATATGCGACCAGGGCCCAGGAGGAGGATTCGTCGCGCTGGAGGAGTACTGCCCCAATGCCTGATTGGCTCGCATCAGTGGAGATCTTCGTCCCCTTGGTGAGTTTCGCCCTGAGCTCACGCCACTCTGGCTCATGAGCGGGGAGTCACTGGAAGTCGGTGGTTTTCTTTACAAGATTGCGGAGAGCTGTGGTGTGAGATGCAAGGTTGGGGATAAACTTCCCAAGGAAGTTGACCATCCCCAGGAAGCGGAGGACCGCCTTCTTGTCCTCCGGTGTCTTCATAGCATTGATCGCCGACACCTTACCTGCATCTGGCTGCACACCGAACTGCGAAATATGGTCGCCGAGGAACTTTTTTCTGCTTGACCGAACGAGCATTTGGCTCTGTTGAGTCGGAGGCCATACTCATGGATCCTCTGGAACACTCGCTTGAGGTGATCGATGTGTTCCTGCGGAGTCGTGGACCAGACAATGATGTCATCGACGTACACTCGCACCCCCTCGATGCCCTCCATCATTTGCTCCATTATTCGGTAGAACACCTCCGAGGCGGAGATGATACCAAAGGGCATCCGGTTGTAACAATACCGGCCAAACGGAGTGTTAAAAATGCAGAACTTTCGACTGGATGCGTCGAGTTGTATCTGCCAAAACCCCTTGGAGGCATCCAGCTTCGTGAAAAACTTGGCGCGAGCCATTTCGCAGGTAACCTCTTCGCGCTTTGGGATAGGGTAGTGTTTCCTCATGATGTTACGATTCAAATCTTTGGGGTTACGGTTCAAATCTTTGGGGTCGATACAAATGCGCAGTTCACCTGACGGTTTTTTGACACAAAGCATGGAGCTAACCCAGTCCGTGGGTTCTGTGACCTTAGAGATGACGCCCTGGTCCTGGAAGTCTTGCAGCTGCTGTTTGAGACGGTCCTTAAGGGGCGCCAGCACCCGACGGGGTGCATGAACCACAGGTGTGGCATTCGGCTTCAAAAGAATCTTGTATGTGTCGGGGAGTGTGTCCATACCCTCGAAGATGCTGTGGTATCGTGCAATTATGTCATTTAATTGGATTTGAAAGTTGGCATCTGGCGAGGGTGATGCCTCAGCGGGCGACATGGAATGAACCCGCTGTACAAGATTCAGGATCTTGCAGGCCTGAGCACCGAGCAAGGAAGCTTTGTTGGACCCTACAATTTTGAAACGCAGCGTGGCTCTTGAAGAACGCGATACCACAAGCTGGCATGAGCCACTGGCAGCAATGGCATTGCCATTGGAGTTGAGAAGCTGGCAGGCCGATGAAAGGATGTTCGGCTTGACGCGGATGTAATCCAGGTCAGACTGCGAAATGAGGTTAGCTGAAGCGCCGGTGTCCAGCCTGAATCGCTTGCGAGATTTGTTGACCATAAAGGTGGCACACCACTCGTCGTCCTGATCAATGCTCATCACTGGGAGGGGCTTGGCCTTTTTTGAGGAAAGCATCGTATGCTTGGTGATGATGCCCACCTCGAAATGGGGATGTGAGATCCTCGGTGTCGGGATCTGGAACCATGTCGGAGTCTGCAACGGGTTGCTGCACTGACCGGACGTTCCTGCGCTGCTGCTGGGATCGATGTGTGGTGGTCAGTTGAGCAGATCTGGACAGGGCTGCGTAGTGGCCAAGCTTGCCACACTGGAGACAGCGTCGAGATTTTGCGGGACATTGACGCTTTAAGTGGGAGGAGCCACAGTTGTTGCACGTCATGGCGCCGACGTCAGAACGCTCTCGGCGCCACCGCGCATGTGCGCTGGGGTCGAACGATGTGCGCACCTGCGCAGTTCGGTCCTCGGCCTCGCGGTCCCCTTGGTCTTTGCGCGCATGTGCAGGAGCCCGGGAAAAGCACGCACAATGGCTGCCCTCATCCAGACTCGGGCCCTGGAGCTGTTATACGGCCTGCACCCGTTCCGCATCGTGGGGGCCTTGCCGCGCTGTCTCTGCCGCCTTGATATGAGAGTACCGGTTAGTATCGTGCTCATGTAGGACGCAGGTCTCGATGGCAATGGCGAGGGTGAGCTGCTTCACTTTAAGGAGCTGCTGGTGAAGGGGGCCGGAGTGGACCCCGAAAACGATCTGGTTGCGAATCATGGAGTCGGAAGTGGAGCCGTAGTTACAGGATTGCGCGAGGATACGGAGATGGGTGAAGAAGGACTGAAAAGGTTCATCCTTACCCTGGAGCCTCTGCTGGAACACGTAGTGTTGAAAGCTCTCGTTGACTTCGATGTCACAGTGGCTGTCGAACTTCAGCAGGACTGTTTTGAACTTGGACTTGTCCTCACCTTCAGCAAAGGTGAGGGAGTTGAAAATGTGGATAGCGTGGTCCCCGGCTGTAGAGAGGAAGAGAGCAATCTTTCTGGCATCCGATGCGGCTTCGAGGTTGGTGGCTTCAAGATACAGCTGAAACTTCTGCTTAAATATCTTCCAGTTGGCACTGAGGTTGCCGGCGATGCGGAGTGGCAGGGGAGGGCATACGCTGTCCATGTTACCGGATGGCTGATAGCTGGTCAAAGGCAGACTATCTCAAGGTAGTTCTGTCAAACTCTAACATCACGCACTGGTACCATGATGTGTTGGGTATGCTGGGTCTGCGAGGATTGCGTTTACCATAGCAGTGAGAGAGACAGGCTTCCAACACTTGGAGAAATGCAACTCTATTTTATTAACTCTTAACTATTAAACATGTTTTAACTGTGGGTTGACACTATGCTGAGTTGACTGGGGACCTGAGGCTAACCTGACCAGACTATCTTCCAACCACATGGTCGATGCTCGAGTTGTTGCTCACAGGCTCTGGCTGTCTCAGAGGCTGCACCCCAAGAGAGCGGGAAAACTAGTGCCCTCTGGCTTTATAGTGGCCGTGTCCTGTCTGGTGATTGGCTGCTGTGTTCTATGTGTTCATTGGTCATACTGCGTGTCAATCAATGTCTGTCAGTGCATCATCATATACTTGTGTGTATATTATGACACTGGGGGTTGGGGGCTCATGCTAAACTGGAGGAGGCCAGGTCGGGGGTCTCCCCCTGGATGGGGGTCGCTTTGGGTCTGCGAAGGCTTGAAGCCTGCTCTCTTTCAAGTTTAACACCCCATAACAGGACAAAGCATAGATGCAGCCTGTCTGTGCTGAACCCCTCTCACAGGACAGAGCCATTCTGCAGTTTGTCTCTTGGAAAAGCATTTCAATATGCTCTGTGGTGTCACTGTTGAAGTATGCCTGTTTTTATCCCTTTCTACTTGCTGTTCACATTCCATTTCACACTCCATTGGCTTTTCCGAGCCTCTGCGGTTTGACTGGCTTCATTGTTGCAGTATGCCTGCTTTTATGCCTTTGTACTTGGTTGTTTACGTTGAATTTCACACCCCATTGTCTTTTACAAATGTCTTGATTAACTCCTGAAGCCTTGTTTGTTTATATAGCTTTTAACTCTGAAGTGCTTCCTATATTGATGAGGTGTCCTGTCTGACCACATTTTTTCTGTAGTGGATGTTTTTCTACCTTGAATTGTTTCGTTAAAAAGTGCAGTTGTGCAGTCTGAATGAATTTTTGCCGTGGTGGGTTTGTTTAAAGTCTGAAATGCTTCCGAGAAAGAGCAGATGTTCCATCTGGCAGCAATCTTTTTCGACTGGATTTCTTTCAAACTCTGATGCCTGAACAGCAAGCCTGAACTGGAGGTATTTTTCCACCATAGAAGCTGCTGGCACCACTCAGTTATTAAAGTTCAAGGGTTGCTCAATGAGGACCTTCGTGCAGCCATTGTTGAAATATCTGGATAGACATGATAACCATGCCGGGGCCTTGGGAGGCCATTGTAGACCCGGGTGGTCAGGGACATGGTTGCCCTGTTGCTGCCTCCAGCACCCTGGCAGTGCCAATGTGGCAGTCCCTGAGGTGGGGGGAGGGCCCTGAAAATGGAGGCCTTTGGTGATCCCTTAACAGAATGCCATTCACTAGGGGGTGCTGATAACAGTGGTTGGGGGAGGAGTGTGTCTTTGTCGGCGATTGGGGAGGGGATTTCTGTAAAGGGCGCTCTGATCCCTGATGAGCCGGGCCTGTTGGTGTCTTTAGGTCCCACATGCCTCATTCATGGTGCAAATCACTCCAACTTTTAAAAAAATGTCTAAGTGTGGGTGGATTGCAATCTGGATCGCACCGACCCACTTGGCGGGAATTGTTTCCTGCCAGAGACCACACTTAGAAATTTTGTGTACAAACTTTCCTCCCCATCCCAGCTGGCTCATAAAGTCATGCAGCCACAAAGACTTCTATACCTCGCCTAGACATTACAAACACCACAATCTCAAGCCATCAGTTAAAGTTGTAAGCTTCACAATCATTAATTGTGAAATTTATGTGGTCAAACAATTTTTATTACCAACAACAAAATTCATCAATATCTTCAAGTAATTTCACACCCTAAAATTTCAATTATTTGTTATCACTCTTCACCACCCTAGTTACTAAGCTTACACTTCTACAAGATGCTCACTAAGTGAAACACCATTGAAAGCTGAGTGGTTGGGGTGATTAGGCTGGATACTTAGAAGACTGAAATAATGTTTGCCTGAGTGTTCTTGAAGGACCCATTTTCAGTTATATTTTAAAGAGGAGCCATGCCGAGGGTCTGGAATTTTCTTAGATGCCAGCTTTGGATAGGATCTTAAAGAAGTAGATGCAATTCACTATCATGAGAATCAGTAACATGTTTCCATAACTTGCAGCCCATTAGTGTAGAACATGTGCTCAAAGTTTCTACAGTTATGGGTGCCACTCTTTAGGAAGGATGTGAACCCATTGGAGAGAGCGCAGAAGAGGTTTACAAAAATAGTTCCATGGATGAGAAATTTCAGTTACGAGGATAGACTGCAGAGGTTGGGACTGTTCTCCTTGGAGAGGAGAAGGCAAATGGGGCGATTATATAGAGGTATTAGAAATCATGAGGGTATGCAAAGAATAAATGGGGAGAAACTGTTCCTGCTCATAAAAGTTTTGGGAATGCAAGAGCACAGATTTAAGGTGATTTATGAAAGAGGCAAATGTGATGTGAGAAAAAACCTTGGGCGGGATTCTCCGACCTTTGATTTCAGTGCGGGAGCGGAGAATGATCCAAAATAGGCTCCCACGCCGGCACGCGATTCTCCAGCAACCGTAGAGTTGACGGCAGTCACGCTTGCACGATCGACGCGCCGCCGGTCGGGGGCCGTTGAAAGCGGGAGGCCTATATTCCTCCACTCCGGACCCTTGTAGGGCGCTGCCATGTTGCGCAGGGGCCGGTGCAAAGACGCGCGCATGCGCGGACCCACGGCCGGCCGGCATGCGCGGCTGTAACTGCAGGGGCCCGCCGGCAGCCAGATCTGCGGGATGCATGCCGGGGCCCTACTGGCCCCTTGAAGACGGAGAATCACCCCGGACTTTCTAGGAAAAAGTCTGGAGTGATTCCCGCCCGTTTTTCGGTGGGCGTGGGGACTTAGTCCCCAGAAGGGAGAAGCCCGCCCCTTTTCACTGCGAGTGGTTGAGCTCTTGAATGCATTGCCTGGAAGCGTGGTGGAGGCAGGTTCAATCAAGGCATTCAGGAGGTCATTAGATTATTATTTAAATAGAAACAATGTGCAGGATTACAGGGAATAAGCAGGAGAATGGCACTAAATCATAATGCTCATTCAGAGAGCCGGTGCATACACGACAGACTAAATGGCCTCCGTCTGCACCATTACCGTTCTGTGATTCTGGAATCAGTGCTATAATAGGAATGGAGGCCATTTATCTCCCTGAGGCTTCTCCACCATTCAATGAGATCATGGCTGGTCTGTCAAGGAACTCCATATAACTGCCTTTGGCCATTATCCCTTAATATATTTACTGACCAAAAACCCTAACATTGACACAACAGAGAAGAATGATCTAAGTTCAGGAAACCAGTATGTAGAAACGGTTTTGGTAGAGATGGGAAATGACAAAGGCAAGAAGTCACTTGTGGAAATGGTGTATGGGCTACCTAACAGTAATGGTACTATAGGATGGGGAATAAAGGAAGAAATAATGGGAGGTTGTCATAAAGATATGGTGATAATTATGGGATATTGTAATGTACATATCGACCGGAAAAATCAGTGGCGGAATTCTCTGATAATGGGGCTATGTCCGCAAGTCTGCGAGAAAACAGTCGGGAAATACATAGAACATAGAACAGTATAGCACAGTTCAAGCCCTTCAGCCCACGATGTTGTACCGACCATTTATCCTAATCTAAGATCAACCTAACCTACACCCCTTCAATTTACTGCTGTCCATGTGCCTGTCTTAAGAGTTGCTTAAATGTCCCTAATGACTCTGACTCCACCACCTCTGCTGGCAGTGCATTCCACATACCCACCACTCTCTGTGTAAAGAACCGACCTCTGACATCACCCTATACCTTCCTCCAATCACCTTAAAGTTATATCCCCTCGTGACAGCCATTTCCATCCTGGGGTAAAGTCTCTGGCTATCCACACTATCCATGCCTCACATCACCTGGTACATCTCTATCAAGTCACCTCTCTGCTTTCTTCGCTCCAGTGAGAAAAGCTCTAGCTCCCTCAACCTTTCTTCATAAGACATGCCCTCCAGTCCAGACAGCATCCTGGTAAATCTCCTCTGTACCCTCTCCAAAGCATCCACATCCTTCCTATAATGAGGCGACCAGAACTGGATGCAATATTCCAAGTGTGGTCGAACTAGGGTTTTATAAAGCTGCAGCAAAACCTCGCAGCTCTTAAACTCATTCCCCGTTAATGAAAGCCAACACACCGTACGCCTTCTTAACAGCCCCATCAACCTGGGTGGCAACTTTGAGGGATCTATGTACGTGGACCCCAAGATCCCTCTGTTCCTCCACACTTCCAAGTATTCTGCCTTTAACCCTGTATTCAGCATTCAAATTCGACCTTCCAAAATGAATCACTTCACATTTACCAAGGTTGAACTCCATCTGCCACTTCTCAGCCCAGCTCTGCATCCTGTCAATATCCTATTGTGTCCTGCAACAACCCTCAACACTGTCTACAACTCCCCCAACCTCCATGTCATCGGCAAATTAACTAACCCACCCTTCCACTTCCTCATCCAAGTCATTTATAAAAACCACAAAGAGCAGAGGTCCCAGAACAGATCTTTGCGGGAGACCACTGGTCACCGACCTCCAGGCGGAATACTTACCATCCACTACCACTCGCTGTCTTCTTTCGGCCAGCCAATTATGTATCCAGGCAGTCAAATTTCCCTGTATCCCATGCCCCCTAACTTTCTGAATGAGCCTACCATGGGGAACCTTATCAAATGCCTTACTGAAATCCATACACACCACATCCACTGCCCGACCTTCATCAATGTGTCTCATCACATCCTCAAAGAATTCAATGAGGCTTGTGAAGCACGACCTGCCCCTCACAAAGCCATGCTGACTATCTTTGATCAAATTATGTTTTTCTATAAAATCATAAATCCTATCTCTCAGAATCCTTTCCAATATTTTGCTCACCACAGACGTAAGGCTGATGGGTCTGCAATTCCCAGGGATTTCCCTATTCCCTTTCTTGAATAGGGGAACAACATTCACCTCCCTCCAATCATCCTGTACTACTCCAGTGGAGAGTGAGGACGCAAAGATCATCGCCAACGGCGCAGCAATCTTCTCCCTCGCTTCCTGTAGTACCCTTGGGTATATCTTGTCAGGCCCAGGGAACCTATCTATCCTGATGCTTTTCAAAATTTCCAGCACATCCTCCTTCTTAATATCAACATGTTTAAGCCTATTAACCTGGTTCACACTGTTCTCATGAGGAACAAGGTCCCTCCCTCTAGTGAATACTGAAGCAAAATATTCATTTAGGGCCTCCCCATCTCCTCAGACTCTGGCACAAGTTCTCTCCACTATCCCTGATCGGCCCTACTCTCACTCTGATCATCCTCTTATTTCTCACATAAATGTAGAACGCCTTGGGGTTTTCCGTAATCCTTCACACCAGGGCTTTTTCATGCCCCCTTCTTGCTCTCCTCAGTCCATTTTTGAGTTCCTTCCTGGCTACCTTGTAACCCCCTAGAGCCGAGTCAGATCCTTGCTTCCTCAACCTTACGTAAGCTTCCTTCTCTTGACTAGAAGCTCCACTTCTCTTGTCATCCAAGGCTCCTTCACCTTACCATTCCTTCCTTGTCTCAGTGAGACAAAACTATCCAGCACTCACAGGAAGTGCTCCTTAAACAACCCCCACATTAATGTTGTGGACTTTCGTGGAGAAAATCCAGAGTGATTCTCCATTTTGAGTGGAATTAGCAGGGCCCCGGTGTAGCCCTCACAGCTCCGGCTGCCGATACGGGACCCTGCACTTCCGGCTGTGAGTCCCGTGCAACATGGCGGACCCACACAGCGGGCCGGCCCCAACAATATGCTGTCCTGCAGCCCCCCCCCCCCCCCTCCCACCCCCAGGCCCGGTGACGGATCCCCCCCTCCCCATCCCCACCAGGGCGGCCGCAGACTAGGTCCGCAGCCACCATTCCGAGCTCCCGCCGGGTTGAACCATTAGTGAACCACGCCGGTGGGAACTCGGCCAGTTGTTGGCGGAGAGTCGCCATGGGGACCTCTTTCAGTGGGCCCAAACTGGCACCGTGTTGACTGCGCGCGCACGACTGGTGCCGATTCTCCGGACCCTGGAGAATCGCAGGAAGGCATCGGACCCGATTGCCCCATTCTCCGCCCCCGTGCCAAGCGCAATTTTGGCACGGAAGCTCGGAGAATCCCACCCCAGATGTCCAAAGGTGTACTGGATGAAGACTTCATTGAATATTCTTGGGATAGATTCTTCGAGTAGCACATTCTGCTTAACTAGATCTGGTGTTGTGCAATGACATAGGATTAATTAATGCCTCATAGTAAAGGTGCCCAGGTTGCAGCATTCGTAATATATGATTTAATTTTTATATTCAGTTTGAGGGAGAGAAGAGCAGGTCGAAGATTAGAATTTTAAAATTAAAGTATCAGACTTAAAGATAAAAGTATATCATTGCACAAAGATGGTGACAGGTCAAATGGTTGGACAGAATATTATAAAACAGCAAATAATAACCAAAAGATTAATAAGGAAAATTAGAATATGAGAGAAAGCTATCTAGAAATATAATAAGAAGTCTTACAACACCAGGTTAAAGTCCAACAGATTTTTTCGAATCACCAGAGCACAGCTCCTTCCTCAGGTGAAGGATTAAATTGGTATTTTCAAGGATACAAGTAACATCCAAAGATAGCTGTTAATCAGGAAGAGGAAGAGAGGGAAGAATTCAGGGAAATTACAATCACTGGGGAAATGTTGGAGCTGGAGGCTGACAAGTCCCCAGTGGAGTTCATCCCAGGACCTTAAAAAAAATGGCTAGTGAGAAGTCTTTTAAAAATTTTGAGTGCCCAATTATTTTTTTCCAATTCAGGGGCAAGTTAGCATGGCCAAACCACCTAATCTGCACATTTTTGGATTGTGGGGGTGAGACCCACACAGATACCGGGAGAATGTGCAAACTCCACACAGACAGTGGCCTGGGCCAGGATCGAGCCCGGGTCCTCGCACTGTGAGGCAGCTAACCACTGCACCACCATGCTGCCCCTGGTAGTGAGAACGTTGATGCTTTGGTTGTAATTTTCTAAAATTCTTGAATTTGGGTGAGGTTCCATTAAATTGGAAAATGATGAATATATTTCCTTCAATCATTAAAGGAAGGCAGGATGCTACAGGCTCACTGGCTTAACACCTGTCATAAGGAATGTTAGAAGCTATTATTAAAGACTTTATTACAGGGCACTTGGAAAAATTCGAGGTAATCAGGTAGACTCAACATGGCTTTGTGAAAGGGAAATTAGAATTTTTCCAATTATGGAGTAATTTAGCGCGGCCAATTCACCTACCCTGCACATCTTTGGGTTGTGGAGGAAACCCACAAAGACACAGGGAGAATTTGCAAACTCTACATGAATAGTGACCCGGGCCGGGATCGAACCCGGGTCTTTGGCTCAGTGAGGGAAATCATGTTTGACCAATTTATTGGAGTTCTCTGAAGAAGTAGCAGATGCTGTGGTTAAAGGGGAACTGGGGGATGTTATGTCTTTAGATTTCTAGAAGGCATTTGATAATGTGCCTTATCAGAGGTAATTGCAGAAGATAAAAGCATGGTATAGGGGGAGGCAGTGGCGTAGTGGTATTGCCATTGGTCTAGTAATCCAGAGACCCAGAACCATGCTCTGGAGACCCAGAGTTCAAATCCTGCTATGGCATTTGGTGAAATTTGAATTCAACAAAAAAATCTGGAATTAAGAGTCTCATGATGACCATGAAACCATTGTCAATTGTCGCAAAAACCCATCTGGTTCACTAATTGTCCTTTAGGGAAGGAAATCTGTCGTCCTTACTTGGTCTCGCCTACATGTGACTCCAGATTCACAGCAATGTGGTTGTCTCTTAAATGCTCTCAGGGATGGGCAATAAATGCTGACCCAGCCAGCGATGCCCACATCCCATGAACGAATGAAGAAAAAAATATTAGCATAAGTAGAAGATTGGCTAGCTAACAGGGTACAGAGGATAGACATGAATGGTTCTTTTTATCATTGGCAAGATGCAATGGGTGATGTGCCACAGGGATCAGCGTTGCGACCTCAACCTTTTACAATTTATACAAACGTTTTGGATGATGGGACTGAAGGTATGGTTGCTAAATTTGCTGATAGGTAGAGGAAGATGTGGATAAGACACAAGGAGGCTACAAACGAATATAGATACATTAAGTGAGTGGGCAAATACCTGGAAAATAGAGTATAATGTGGGATTGTGTGAAATTGTGCATTGACGGGAAAAATGGTGAGACAGTTTAGAGCTCTGAGATGGAGAGGAATCTAGGTGGCCTAGTACATGAATCGCAAAAGGCTAAAATGTAGGCACACCGAGTAATCAGGAAAACTAATGGAATATTCTTGTTTATTGTGAGGGGAATTGAATACCAAGTAGGGAGACTATGCTTTAGTTGTACAGGGCACTGATGAGATCACGTCTGGAGTAATATGTGCAGTATTATTCTCCTTTTAAAGAAGAATGTAAATGTATTCGCGGAAGTTCAGAGAAGGTTTACCAGACTAATACATGGAATGAGTGGGTTGTCCTATGAGGAATGGTTGGACAGGCTAGGCTTCTATTCAGTGGAATTTAGAAGAGTAAGAGGCGACTTGAGTAAAACATATGTCCTGAGTGGTCTTGACAGGTCGATGTGGAGAGGATATTTCCCTTTTTAGGAGCCACTGTTTAAAAATAAGAGGTTGCCCATTTAGGAAAGAGATTAGGATTTTTTTTTCTCTGAAGGTAGTGTGTCTTAAGGACTTCCCACCTCAAAAGGCAGTGAAAGCAGAGTCTTTAAATATTTCAAGGTAGTGGAAGATACATTCTTGTTAAGCAAGTGGTGAAAGGTTATCATGGGCAGGCAGGAGTGTGGGGTTGTGGTTACAATCAGGTATACCATGATCTTATTGAATGGTGGAGCAGTCTCAAAGGGCTGAAAGGTCTACACCTGCTCCTAATTCATATGTTCGTATGACCCTTGAAACATCTTTTGAATAAATAGTTACTCTAAGAGAAACTGATCATCCCAGAACCTCTTTCTAGAACTATGTTGTAGAGATATGCCAGACTGTCATTCTCTCAGGGTTTTTGCTTTAAATGTGCTACACATGTCCCGGATCACATGTTAAATCTATGCTCCCGCATCATTCTCCTTTTGAAGATTGAGCTCTCTGATACTTGGGTCCCTCAAGTGATAACTGTTTCCCCACTCCCCATGGAAGACTCACTCTGTTTCCACTCCTAGGACCTCTTGTTCTGACTGCCCATAGAAAATTATTTTTGACACACTAGCTGCTTCCTCTCATATGGACAAATCTAAAATGATTTTGGGGCAGATTAAACGCTGGCATAGAATTGATTGATGGAGAAGAGGTCGCAAACATTTGATGAGCCCCGCTAATTCACTGAGCAGCTGGCCTTCTTTAAGAAACCCCCAAGAATTTTAGTTTTATAAAACCTTGATTACGTATATCAACGCTCTCATTTTGTTCCTAAAAAATAATGGCTGATGGTAGTACCATTCTTATTGAAATCAAATAAAACATTTTTAAAATTAATTTACGGTATATGGGTATTGATGGCAAGGCCAACATTTATTATTCATTCCTGATTGCCTTTGAACTGTTGCAGTCCATGTGGTGTATGTACATCTCTAGTGCTTTTAGGAAGGGAGTTCCAACTCCCAATGACAGCGAAGGAACAGTGATATAGTTCCATGTTACGATGGTGTGTGACCTGGAGGGAAACTTGATCCCATCCCCCTGCTGCCCTTTCTTAATCTGCCATGATATTGGTACCTCACCGGCGAAACTCCCGCCCCCGCCGTGGCCGGAATTCTCCGCCACCCGGGAACTGGCGGGGGCGGGAATCGCGCCGCGCCAATCGGTGTGCCTTCCGCGCCGATCGGCGAGCCCCCTGCGGTGATTCTCCGGCCCGCGATGGGCCGAAGTCCCGCCGCTAAGAGGCCAATCCCGCTGCCGTGGTTTCAACCACCTCTGGTGGCGGCGGCATCGGCGGCGCGAGCGGGCTCCTGGGGTCCTGGGGGGGCGCGGGGCAATCGGACCCCGGGGGTGCCCCAACGGTGGCCAGGCCCGCGATCGAGGCCCACCAGTGGCGGCGGCGGGCCAGTGCCACGGGGGCACTCTTTTTCTTCCGCCGCCGCCACGGCCTCCACCATGGGGGAGGCGGAAGAGAACCCCCCTACCGCGCATGCGCCTGTGGTGACGTCAGCGGCAGCTGACGCACCGCGCATGCGCGAACCGGCAAAGATCTTTCGGCCAGCCCCGGCGCCGGGTGGCGGGCATCAAAGGCTGTTGGCGATGGTTTTGGCGCCAGTCGGCGCGGCACCAACCACTCCGGCACGGGCCTAGCCCCGGAAGGGGCGGAGAATTCCGCACATTTGGGGAGGCCCGACGCCGGAGTGGTTGCCGCTACGCCGGGACACCCCGCCCCACCGGATAAGTGAGAATCCCGGCCCTTATCTTTTATAAAGAGAGAACATATAGTGTTAGAGAAATCTGATTGTCACTCGCACCTCTTTTAACTCATAATTACAATGCTTTCAGATTACAGCTACCAAGAAACCTGGAAGTCCTTTCTGTGACTGCTGCCTTCTGCCTGATGGAGTTCATTCCACAGTCATGGGGCGGGATCTACTGGTCGCGTTGCACCCAAAGAGTAGCCCCATGATGAGATCTAATGTGATCTCGCGAGGTGTCGCAATGTGAATCCTGCCCATTGTGGGAGGGATCACTTTCTGCCAAATCGGCATATTAGAGTGAGACTGCTCGTCTCAGTCTAATATCTGAAAAAAATGAAATGAAAATCGCTTATTGTCACAAGTAGGCTTCAAATGAAGTTACTGTGAAAAGCCCCTGGTCGCCACTTTCCGGCGCGGTTGATACGGGAATCGAACTGTGCTGCTGGCCTGCCTTGGTCTGCTTTCAAAGCCAGCGATTTACCCCTGTGCTAAACAGCCCCTAGTGCACTTGGGATCTAACCAAGGGGTTAACTCCCTCGCCATGGAGACCTCGGATGAGTGCCATTCAGTGCTAAATGCATGTTCAGCTGTGAGAGGTCAAGAGAAGATGCTAGCAGGAGCATTTGGCTCCAAAATGGTATCCTGCTGGATTTTCTGTGCAACCTGTCGTGTGTTTTTTGGCGGTGGAGGTGGCCCGCCAGCAGGATCTTCTGGTCCCGACATTGCCAACAAGATTTACCGTTGAATGCACTCCTTGTCGCCAGGAAACCCGAAGCGGGGCTGCACCGTAGGAGGGACCAGAAGATCCCGCTGGTGTGAACAGCCGGTAAAGTTTGGCCCAGGACCAGATGGAACAGCACTCATGCGGGTTTCCCAGGTGCATGTCACCTGGGCAGGGTGATACCCTGGTACTGCTGCTGCCAGCTGGGCATCCTGGCATCAGGGTGCCAAGCTAGCATTTTTTGCACAGTGGTGATCGGGGCGTGAGGTGCCCTGCGGAGGGAGGGGGGGGGGGGGGGGGCAGGCATTCAGGTGTCACGTTGGGTGTTTGAGAGATTGGGACGCTATTTAAAAATGGTGACCCGATCTCTTGCTGCACAACTCCTCAGTGCAGAAAACGGGGTGAAGCGTGGCCTCCTCGGAGAGTTCCCTGCTGAGGCCCCCAATCTACCCGGATGGGCATTAGATAGTGGGGTGTTTCTCAGCACTCCGAGCGCCGGAAAGCATCCGGCTAATCTCTGGCGCTATGGGACCCTGTCCCTATTCGGGTAGATCGTGTCCATAGTTTCTCATTTCAGCTACTCCACTCACGGAAGGAATGTTTGGTCCTTTAGTCAACTGCAGCATTTTACACAGTGCAGCAAAACTCAATTTCAGTCTTTCCCAGAAGGGATAAACTAAAGACTGTTGCCAGGAAATTCAACTCCATAGCACCCAACATCTTGACCTCCAATGTGGCATCCATGGCATTCTCAGTCACTCCTAGCCATGCTGGATTCCATTTCGATGAGGCTATTAACATATGCAAGCAGTGTCTGCCAGAGTATGCAAAGATTGTGACATCAATCACGTGTAATACTGATTTGATGAAATTGCTACCATTTTGGAGCCAAGTGCTCCTGCTAGCATCTTCTCTTGACCTCTCACAGCTGAACATGCATTTAGCATCTGGAGGACCCTTTTCCCAGTGCTATTTAAATGAATCATAAATTATTTTCGGGTCAGTTATGATTAGTTTCTGCAGGTTCTTTTCTGCCATTGGAAAAGAGTTGGTTGTTTCCAGTGTTGTTTAAAATTACTGAAGTCTACAAACAGTAGTGTGTTACACATTGGAGGACTTTTGCCAAAACCACTTTTCCCAGACATGAGTGTAGTAGTTTCACCTGCTTTAGTCAACAGCATGACAGGAAGAATAAGCAGAGGTAACACAGCAGGACAAGTTGCTCAAAGATGGAACAGGGGAAAAGCGGAATGGCTCTCAGTACGAGGCCATATCCACACAGTATGTTCAGGGAGCCAACATCCTAACTGAATCTCAAGAAGGAACAGTATGTCAAACATCTGGGCGGCATGGTAGCACAATGCTTCACAGCGCCAGGTTTGATTCCCAGCTTGGGTCACTTTCTGTGTGGAGTCTGCACGTTCTGTCCGTGACTGTGTGGATATCCTCCTGGGGCTCCAGTTTCTTCCCACAAGTCCTGAAAGACGTGCTTGTTAGGTGAATTGGACATTCTGAATTCTCGTTCAGTGTACCCGAACAGGCACCGGAATGTGGTCACTCGGGATTTTCACAGTAACTTCATTGCAATGTTAATGTAAGCCTACTTGTGACAATAATAAAGATTATTATTATCATTATCTCTGCTTCACCAATGAGGTGCTTATTGAAATCTGCCAACTACTGCTGTCTCAAAGCCTGGTAGGGACTGCATCACCAATGGGCATGAAGGCGAGCTTTTAATGGCCATGAGCTTTTATGTATCTGACGCCCTCCAAGCTGGAGAAAGCAATATTTGTAGCATCTCCCAATTTGTCATCCATTGTTGGATATGGGACGTTTCTGCAAGCTGCACAGCAGAGCTGAGTATATTTTCTTCCCTCTTGCCTGAGAGCAGCAAGGTGACTGAGCACATGGCAAAGATTGCTGGTTCCCCCATGGTACAGGGTGCTCTTGACAGCAAGCATACCACTTTGAGTGCTGCATGTCAACTCTGAAATGTACTGCAACCTAAAGAGATTTCACTCCTTCATTTTACATCTAGAGTCTGCATCCATAGCCTTGTATGCTTTGGCATTTCAAGGGCTCATCTAAATACTACTTGCATGTTTGAGCAACAATAACAAACCAATGGTTGGCTGTTGAGTGACAAGGATAGAGCACTGATGATGCGGACTCACAAACATCACCCACCATTTTATATTAATGGTCTATGAATCATGGTCCATGCGAGCCTAGATTTCTAAGGTGGAGGCTGGGGCTCTCTGTTGGAAACCAGCGCCAACCCATAAAATTGCTGCAAACACATCATTAGTAGCCTGATGGCATTGGTTAAATGGTGGCAAAAATAAAAATGCATTTGTAAACTTTTATGGTTAAAAAAAACTTTAAATCCTCAACCAACCATTGTATGATTTGCAAAGGAGATGACCGTACAATAGGAATTTGAGAGTTGTGCCCTTTCCAAGATGCCAGCAAATTTCAACTTATTGGAACCATTTTCAATGGATTTCAGCCAACCGCTCCCACCACTTTCTTCCCCTCGGCCCCACTCCCTCCACAGCCCTCCCTCCCCATCTTCTTCCAATCAAGAGATTTTGAATTGTGACACATAAAGGGGCAAGGAAAATAAGGAAAGATGACAGTCAAATATCCAAATCTGCCCTGCTATCCCTGCTGAGAAAGTGAAACAAGAATGGAGAGTTAATAGGGTTCCCTGGTTCTTTACATGTGGTACCTTCTTGATTCCTAATAGATCAAATGTACCAATCGGTAAACTTCTGAAAGATTTAACATTTTGAAGTGTACTTCAATGCTGCCAGCTGGTCTTGTGTTGAGACGTTTTATTTTGTAAACAGGTTTAAAAATGAAATATGTGCACCATATAACCGTGATTCTTTTCAGCTCGCAAAGAAAACAATGTTCTCTAACTTTTTTAGGCTTCTAGGCATGCAGTTGATTTCTCAAGAAAATTAGTTAGAGAAGTAGGTAATTTATGGCATAAAAATGTTGTTATGACTGCAAATAGGCAGATTGTCTTTTTTCAAGGGCATTGCGCATGGTGATGTAATTTTGAGCAGAAATCAATGCTTTTGTTTGAAACCACTGCACCAAGGAATTTTGTTACAACCATTGCATGATCGAAATGTGATACAATAAAAGGAGCTTAAATGTATTTTGGCCAACAAAGTGATGCCTTAGCTATGCACAAGCAAATCAGTGAAGGTTAATAGGTGAATAAATTGTTTTTCCCTTTTGAAACAAATAAACCGAGTTACATACAGATCTTTCAATTACCTCAAAAACCATCATTTCACTGTCTTAAATCGTAATGCGATAATGATTAACATGTGTTTTTCTGAAGTGTTGGGAGGTACTTGAAAATTATATTGCCGTAAGTTGAACATTTTACTTAATACCGGTAGTTGAACATTTTACTTAATAATTGTGATAAAATAAATTTTCATGTCCTGGCAGGTCTATGGAAATGCAGGACCTAGCAAGTCCGCACAGTCGAGTGAGCAGTAATGACACTTCTGCTGGCTCAAAACTGGACAAGGCCAACCTGAGTAACTCTTCGATTATATCAAATGGAACAGCGGGTAAGTTGTAGGAAATGTTTCTCTTCCATATTTCCTGCTTTTGCTTACATTCTATGTGGCTGCTTTCGAAAATTCTTCACTGTTTTTCTCTACTTCACAGTGATAATGATAAAATTGGGAAAAGATTTTGGGCCTTTCCTCAATACAAAGATGTGTGTTTTCCACATGTGGCTTAGTCAAAAATGCAGGAAGTGTCAACTTTTTTGTTTCCGGCATTTTAAGCATGTAGGTTGGCACAGATCTCATAGCAGAACTGATTAAACTGGTACTTATAAATGAATGCAGCATGTAAGTAATCATAATTATAAGGAAGTATCAATAGTACTTGAATATTTAATTTCCCTTCTGCCTTGGGACCATTTACTCTTTTGATATATGTTTCCACAATATATATTTTTGTTGGTAGTAGCACAGCGCACATGTACTTCCATTTAAAATACTGCAGATGTAAAGTTAAGCATGTTATATGGCAACTTGAATATCTCCCCCTGCTATACTTCATACAATGTAAAGGTAGGTAATAATAGTGTTGTTGTTCTCTATATAGTGTACACCACATTTTTTTTTACATTTTGATTTGGCTTTTTCTTGTTCTTTTTAATTGGTGTCTGTTAAAATTTGTTTACAACAAAGTGAAAAATAATGATGATAAAAATTTGGGGGAAAATTGAATTACATTACTGTTGTAAATTAAGAATAATTAAAATAGTCGAGTTTCTAAGTTTAGTCATGGGGATGCAGTGCGGCACTAATAAAATTAGAGAATCTTATGTTCACAGTGGCCAGGGCGAAATGGAGAGCTAGAAACTGGAATAGGGTCGAGAAAGCAGCACGGGGCAGCACGGTAGCATGGTGGTTAGCATAAATGCTTCACAGCTCCAGGGTCCCAGGTTCGATTCCCGGCTGGGTCACTGTCTGTGCGGAGTCTGCACGTCCTCCCCGTGTGTGCGTGGGTTTCCTCCGGGTGCTCCGGTTTCCTCCCACAGTCCAAAGATGTGCGGGTTAGGTGGATTGGCCATGCTAAATTGCCCGTAGTGTCCAAAAAAAGTAAGGTTAAGGGGGGGGTTGTTGGGTTACGGGTATAGGGTGGATACGTGGGTTTGAGTAGGGTGATCATTGCTCTGCACAACATCGAGGGCCGAAGGGCCTGTTCTGTGCTGTACTGTTCTATGTTCTATGTTCTAAAGGTTAATTACATTTTTATCACTGTTCAGTACTCGGTTCTCCAAACTTTCACTCTTTTGCATTAAATGAAACTGATTCAACATTTCCACCTCTGCTCTTGCCAAGTTGCAGCTGGTCATGTTCAGAGAGCTGCTTGTGGCCGGCCGCATCCAAGACACTCCTGGGAGGTCCAAAGGCAAACATTTAATAAGCACCCGAATGACTTCAAGCTGCCCAATTGACCACAATCCAGCCCACACTCCCGTTCTCCCACCATCCTTGGGAAAATCATCAGTTGAGAATGGAGGGACGGCAAGGTGGCGCAGTGGTTAGCACTGCTGCATCACAGTGCCGAACATCCGGGTTCAATCCCGGCCCCAGGTCACTGTCCTTGTGGAGTTTGCACATCCTCCCTGTGTCTGTGTGGTTCACGCCCACAACCCAAAGATGTGCAAAGTAGATGGATCAGCCATGGTAAATTACCCTTAATTGGAAAAAAAATTGGGTTCTCTAAATTTATTTTTTAAAAAAGCCAGACTGCCATGTAGACTGCCAGGGCAATGTTTTGCAATCCTGCTTCTATTTAATTACACTTCAGCATGGAGGAATCTGCTCCAAGTTCTCCAATATTGAAGGACATTGTTCCTACCTTTTCATATTATTTTGTGTAATAAAGCCATTTTGCCCCAGTAGTACCCTCATTTAACTTTCATTTGATGTTTTTCTACCTCATACAGGAGAACGTGAAATATTAGTTTTTAACTAGGAATAGGAAATCGAGAATATTTAATTTGAAGTTGACTTTCATGTGATTTTTCTGGCCTGAACAAGCCACAGGTGAACTAAACTGCTCCAAAATTCATGCAAAAAGTCTGTCCATCATTTTCTGTAAGGATTCTGGACCTTTCCTTAACTGCCTTAGTACTTCTCCTTCAGCTGTGAAGATTGCACATGATGTTTCACTGCCCATTTCCCTTCTGAAATAAGTTTAAATAAGATAGGGAGGAGTGATGGCGAGAAAGTGTTGCTATGCATCTACAAAGTAAAATCTGTTTTGTTTCCTCACACAGGAGAACATGAAAGATTAGTTTTTAACTAGGAATATAAAAACTAGAATGTTAAATTTGAGGTTGACTTTCATGTGATTTTTATGGCTTGAACTAAACTGCTCCCAAATTCATGCAAAAAGTCTGTCCAACAGAAAAATGCACAACGAACTACAGTGGGTACTCAGCAAAGTAATCACTAACTTGAAAAAAATCCAGGCTGATACTAGGGGTTAACCATAGACCACCAAGGAAGATAGTTTGCTGTACAAAAACAGAAAAGTTGTTCGAATGGGCAACTTAATCAACTTAATAAAAGTTTGGAAGATGAAAATTGCCAAGAGCCAGATCTAAATGAAGTATGTAACTGTTGCATGCCCCAGACGATTACAAGAGGTAGTGTTCATCTCATCTGGTATTCATAAGTGAGCCATACTAAGTTAGGGCAGCCCTGGCTGGCTGTGACCACAGAATGAAGAAATTGAACGTGATTTGAGATTCAGAAATAGCTAGGATGACGAGCCAAGTATATGACGTATAAATACCTCATTTCAAAATATTTAGGGGACAACAGAAGCAAATCGATTGGGGAGGCTGTTCAACAACACCTCAGTAAAGGATACACGGAACACGTTTGGATGCATTATGTTGATCTTCGAGGAAAAATGTATACCTGAAAACAAAAAGCTCAGACTAAATGAACGTTCACCATAAATAGAAGCATAAACAAATGAAGTGAAGTAAGGAGAACAGATAGGCTCTATAAACACAATAGGGTGAAGGGGGATGGGGTTCACTTGAACAAATATTTTGACATGTAGGAACATGTTAAAGAGATAAAAGAAAGACCTAGAACAGAATGTAGCTGCAGACACGACAATAAGTCTGTGTCTTACAACAATAAGAATGTTTTCCAGTACTCCAACAGAAGAGGACACTTAGAGAGCTTAGGTCCATAAATGTTACATTCAATCTTAAAACAGAGGATTAACACAGCAGTGGTGAGAACGTGTATGTTTATATTTCACCTTCAATGTGGGAAAGCATCCATTTTACAAAAGTATAGATCAGGCAAAAATGTATATTGAGCAAAAGGAGACAAATGTAAAGCTACAGAGATAGGGTGCAGTTGCCAGTCCTCCGATTGGTCCGGCAGCCTCTACAACTTGCCCACTGCCCTTAATTGGAGTAAGCAAGCAGTAGGCAGTCAATTAGGAGGCTGCATCTAGGAAAATATCGCTCTCTGTGCTGCTGCCAATGCTACAGGCGCAGAACGTCCATTTCGTCCCAACGTTGGTGTCTTGAACCCCATGTTAAAATCTTGCTCAATTTTGTATGAAAGCAGATGGAATCGATCGTGGGAGTTGATGACAGAGGGGCAAAAAAGATGGCTTCATTCTGCAAACACTGAACTGGGAAAATTATGCTCATCATCACTGACTAAGAGATAGGGGGCGGCGTGAATCCTGCCCCTGCCGGCTTCAGAATTCTCTGGTGCCGGAGATTTGGCGGGGGCGGGAATCGCGTTGCACCAGTCGACGGCCGCTCGCAATGCCCCCCCCCAACGGCGATTCTTTAACCCACGATGGTCCGAAGTCCCGCTCATTCTGGGGGGGGTGCCCCCATGGTGGCCTGGCCCGCGATTGGGGCCCACCGATCCGCGGGCAGGCCTCTGCTGTGGGGGCACTCTTTTCCTATGCAGCGGCCGTGTAGGCCTCCGCGATGGCTGGCGCGAAGGTGAACACCCCCCCCCGCGCATGCACGAGGATGGCGTCAGCAACCGCTGCCACTCCCGCGCATGCGCGGACCCACAGCGACGGAGGATTCTGTACCTTTGGGGCAGCCCGACGCTGCAGTGGTTCACCCCACTTCGTCCCGCCAGGACCCTCCGCCCCGCTGTGTACGGGAGAATCCCGCCCAAGAGGAGCAAAATCTAATAGGCTCCGGGCACAGGGGAAGAACTTGAAATTCGTGATTACCTGCCATTGCAAGAAGGCAGCATAAGCGCGATGTTGAATGACTGCACACTTCAGCAGGTGGGGGAGGTGCCAGCACCAGTCAAAGCTAGCCTGTATCACTTAAAGGGGAGGTGCAATGTGGTTGGAGCAGATGGTGGAAATCCTTGTATAAGTCACCACAATGTGAAGAAAGACAATGGTACAAATGGAAAAGAGTGTGCCCAAGATTTTGGGCATTGTACTCAAGAAGGCCTTAGTGGATAATGTGCAAAGGAGCAGAGTGGTTCTCAGTTCAGAGGGAGCCAGATGGCCCTGCACGCAAATGGTCTGATGATAGTGGGACCAGATAGCCATGGCAATCAATGATAGGAGACCAGCCCAGATGATTTGCAGCAGAAACATTCACTGACCTCGTATGAATTATCAGGGTCAGTGAATTCATCTTCACATGTCGAATCCCACCAACTGCACAACTAAGCTCAAAGACGGCTTAATGCACTGCACCCCATCACTCAACTACAAACCATGGGCGCAATTCTCCCAAAGGGAGACAAAGTGCCGACGCCGGAGTGAAAAGCGGAGTGTTTCACTCCGGCGTCGGAGGCTGCTCCTCGCCCCCTATTCTCCCACCCCCAGGGGGCTAGGAGCGGCAGCGCGTCAGTCTCGCGCGCCGGGCCTTGACGCCCACGTCAAAGCGGCACCACCTGAATGACGCAGCCGGCGGCGCCTAAATGATGTCACCCACGCATGCGCAGGTTGGCCGGCACCAACCCGCACATGCGCGGTTGCCGTCCTCCCCTCCGCTGCCTCGCAAGGCATGGAGGATTGATCTTGTGGGGCAGCGGAGGGAAAAGAGTGCGTCTTTCAGAGATGCCGGCCCGACGATCGGTGGGAACCGATCGCGGGCCAGACCCCTCCTGAGCACCCCCCTAGTGCTCGATCCTCCCTCCGCCCCCCACAGGCCCCACACGCGGCATGCGCGCACTGTTCACGCCGGCAGCGACCAGGTGTGGTTGGCACCGGCGTGAACCGGTCGTATTAGGCAGGCCGCTCGGCCCATCCGGGCCGGAGAATCGCTGCTCGACCGGAGCGGCGATTCTCCGACCGGCCTGTCGCAAACCGCGACATGCCGTTTGTGGGGGGGGGGGAGAAATCACGTGCGGGTGCCAGGGCGGCATGGCGTGAATTGCCCGGCATTCCCGCGATTCTCCCACCCGACGTGGGGGTCGGAGAATCGCCATATCTTAAGTGGAAACATTCTCTCTGTATTCACTCTTGTTAAATAATATCTTATTTAAGAGTTTTAAAGACCTCTATTAAGACATCCCTCAGCCATTTCCTTGAAGATTTAAGAGATCCACCTGTCCATCCTGTCCTGATGTGCATACCCACACATTTCTGGTATCATCATTTTGAATCTCTGTACCCTCATCTCTGCCTTTTACTAATCTGGTGGCCAGAACTGCACATGTACTCTTAAGATTGTTCTAATTAAGGTTGATACATGTTTAGCATAACTACCCTACTTTTCAATTGTGCCCCTCTAGAAATAAAGCCTAGTTCTTTGTTTTTTTTTTAATGGCCTTGTTAACCTGTGACACAGCTTTTAATGATTGGTGCATTTGTACTCTGAGATCTCTTTACCCCACCTAGAATTGCATAAGTGATCTCCCTGTCCTTCATACCAAAATGTACTACCTCAGCAAACTTCTGAAGACAAACGTCTTCTGAAAATATTGGGAAGCAGGACTAATCCCGCCATGGTAATCCCACCTCTGTTGCCAGGCTGCCAAGAAAGGGGATGTTTCAACAGCCATGGCTTTAATTGACCTTGAGATGGATGTGAGTAAGATTCCAGAGTGAGAAGTTTAAAAGATCCACCCCAGTTCACAAAAAACATTGGCCCTCGGTTCTTCCAATGGATTAGAAACAAAGGTGACCTGTATCGGGAAGGCTTCACAATCTTTAATTTAAAACCTCTGATCAATTTAACACCTCCACCTCACCCACCCTTACCACCCTCACCCATTATCCACTTTACAAACATAACTCACAAGTCCAATTATAACAATTGGAAGCTATTGAGTAGCCCATACAACTCCCCTGGTTACTAGTGAATAAATTAACTCTTTACATTACCTGTATGAGCAGAATCTAAAGTGAAAACACAAAGGTTCAAATATTTTCACATTGATATCATTACTAGACTACCTTTTCCATCATGTGAAATGCTCTCTACCTTTTTATCCATGAGATTAATTTTTTTAACTCATTTGAAGACTTGTCCACATTTACAATGTTGAATTTTTACTTGACAGCTTACCAGTTGGCAGAAGTAACAACATGGCAAACACCTTGTTCAATGGGTAATCACAGCTTCCAATAACAGCACTATCATGACTCACCGTAATTAACACAGATGCAACTCATGCTCTCGCATTTCATGATGGGCTGTAAACAAGGAAAAACCATTTTACTGCTTAACCTTGTTACCCCAATCCATGATTCATGCCTCCGTGCAGCTGGTAGGTGGGATTCTTAGTTCCCCAGCCATGGGTTTCTCCGCCGCATGCCTTTCGCTGGTGGTGGGATTTTATCTTCCAGATGCTTTTCAATGGGTTTCCCATTGTAACCATCCCAAGCCACCAGGAAACCTGTGCAGGTAGGGATGTGCTGCCGGTCGGAAAAGTGAATCGCAAGGACCGGAGAATTCCGGCCAAAAGCTTCTAAAATTTGGCTGTCTCCGTGAAAGTTACTGGTGACAGGCTCTGAATGGGCCCACGTGGTGGTGATGGCCTCCTTCATAGGAGTGGCAGGTTGCAGGGTTCCATTCCTTCCCCACCCTCACGAAAACGGTTGAGGGTGAAAATGGAGGCAGGATCTCAGGGCGCGCAGTCAGCGGCCATTGTCCTTTTGTGCCACTTCCATTTGATTCCATTCGGGACCATGAAAACCTGGCCCTTAGTCTGTCACCAAACAATAATTCAGCATAACATGGGAATCATCTGAAGAGTGCAGATGAAATGTAACTATTTATCACAAGTATAAACTTCTGAAATGAGTCCAACAAAGAATCATCGATAATAATATTCTTGGACTGCTAAGAGCAGTGAGAATGGATACATCTCGCAATCCCCAGATAAAGAGTCTCTTTTTTTCATTGCAACTGTGCTTTGATAGAGTTTCAACTGTCATGTGCCTTTCAAATAACTTCCTAAAAGTCATGCACTGTTGAGAGAAACAATTTACAAATGTGAATTGTAGTTTCAATAATAAACACAAGGAAAGAATTTTGCTGAACTAATTTGCATTAAACCAACAATAATTGCCCTTCTGTAAGTGTCATACCAGATTAGTTTGAACTGTCTATCTATTTCAAAGATGTAGGATTGCCAATGATGCATTCATGTCAACCTTAGAAACTGACAAAATGCACAAAGAAAGATCACAGTCCCTTTCACAACCTCAGGGTGCCCAAAAGTGTTTGGCAACCAATTCATTATTTTTGAAGCGATGTAAGCAAAATATCTGACAGTCTCAAAAAGCCTGACACCATAAACAGCCCTAAAGGCCCTCTGACCTGTGAAAAGGGCTTCAGCAGCAAGTACATGGACAGGGGCTTTTCAAAATTGAAGCTGCAGTTGTACCCAACATTCCATCACTTTGATGCAGCAGACAAAGCCAAAAGTCCACAAACGTGCTGTTTGCAACAATGGCATATTCAGAATTTACTGAAGGTAAATATCAATGCTGAAGAAGTGAAGTTCATTTTCCAAAGGGACCCGAGTACCTTTCCAGAGAAAAAAAATCTTTGTACTTTATTCAGTGCATTTTCTGAATTTTTGGCGCCTACTGTCTTTCACTCCAAAAATAAATTCATCCTGGAATAGTTATAGATATTTTAGGTATGAAAAAAAAGCATTTCTTCTGACTTCAAAACAAATTTACAGGGTCGAGAAAATCTAATGCCAGATACAATTGAAAATTTTCCAACTCGTACTAACAATAATGCCAAAGAATAGTGTAGTTTAAATGCAGTCAACAAACTGACACAATTATTGGATCTGTCCCTGTCCTTGATCCCAGGCAGCCCAGAGGCAGGTGGGGATTATGTGAATTAAGGGTATGCTGATTTAACTATTTTAAATAAACAACTGTTCTGATCCAGACAGTGCGGGCTCTCTCGCACTCTCTCCCTCTGTGATTACTATACGGTAACAAAGTGACCTCCACCGGTAGCACAAGAACAAACTGAAAACTGTTTCACAGTTACAGAACATAAATGGGCATTATAACTCAACCCCCACTCAGGCCAACTGTCCCTTCCATACATCGTAGCAAAGCACTGTAACTACATTTAATGTGCAGGAGTCTCACTGTGAACCTTTAAATTGTGTTAATCGTATCACTGTTCCAAACCCACGCCCTCTTTTATTTTCAAACACTGGTGATTCTGCAAGTAAGGTGACAACAGTGGTTCATCAAAGCCAGTTAAGATATTCACAGCAGGAACAAATGGTTCAATCCAAAAATGTTTCGGCAACTCTACAGCAACCTTGAAGAAATTAAGCTTCAAATAAGACAACTTCTGGGCATGCTCCAGAATGTCACTTTTTTGAGGAAAATTGTGTTTTCAGTTGAATTTAGCAGCTTTATCTACCATCTTCAAGGGGCAAAAAAAATAAAAGAATGCATCTATAATTGCAACTCTCAGAAACCACCATTCATCTTTTTTTGCCTGAAGAATGCCCAGTCAACAGTGGTCACAAGTAATATCTGGTTAATCAATTGATTGCTTTTTACAGCATTCAGTCCACCATACTACAAATTTGATTAGCTGATACTGACCACTTCCAATCCCATCCTGATTTTTCTGAAAAAAAACTGACAAGCTGACACATGCGTTGAAAAGATGACAGTCAGTTTAAAAAACTGATGGCTGACGTATGTGATGGGACTCTATCTACTGAAAATGGGAACAATTCTCAAATTGAGTATATTTACCACAGAATGAAGCAGAAAGCAAGAATGAGTTCATATTTTAACTTTAATCTTGGAGCTCACCTGATATTTACATTGTTCAGTTTGCACATTTAATTTAACAATTCAAATCCTTTGATTATATTACTAGCTGATAATTATTTATTGTTATTATTCCATGCATGCGAATAATGATCAGCTGGGAATTAAATTTAAAATTTTTCCCATAAATTTCCCGATTCTTACATGGTTAAATTTAGATCATAAATAATAAATCAGAAATTTAGATAGAAATTAATTGTCCTTGGGTGGCATGGTGGTGCAGTGGTTAGCACTGCTGCATCACATCGCTGAGGGCCCAGATTCAATCCATGCCCCGGGTCACTGTCCGTGTGGATTTTCCACATGTTCCCCATGTCTGCCTGGGTCTCACCCCCACAACCCAAAAGATGTACAGGGTAGGTGGACTGGCCACGCTAAATTGCCACTTAATTGGGAAAAAAGTAATTGGGCACTCTAAATTTATTTTTTTTAGAAGAAATTAATTGTCCCTCTGTCTTTCTCACATATCCGCATTTATCTCTCTCTGTCTCTCTACATCTCTTTAGCCTTTAATTTCTCTTACTTTTTTGATTATATGGAAATGTCCGCAGATCATAATATGTTTGGCTACTGGATTTGGTAAAACTCCAAAACTGAGAGTTGTGCCATAAATTATGTAATCTCTGGCGTCATTCTAAATCAACCCTGCTGCTGTTCCCTGGTCTTATTCTCAAATGTTCCCTCCTACCCTTTTCAAGGAGGAGAACGTACTGCAGTGTGCATGACATGGGGTGCAGAACTGAGATTTATGAGTTTTAATTATGTTTTCCCCTTTCTTTAACATTTGTTTACCTTTGACCTGAGGGGTCATTCTAATTTCCTGTTATAATGTAATGAATGGAGCAATAAATATCCCGCCAGTCATTGCTTTTGCTGATCGTGTACTATTAACTGGTTGCACCCATTAGTGTACGTGTAATTCATTTTGTGCACACATTTCAACTTGAGATCAACATGCAGCAAGCTGGTCTGGTTTGGCTTGCTCTGACTGCACTATAAACAGAAGGCAATGGCATGTATCTCATTAAGATCTGGAGTGAACTGGACTAGAGTTACTCTGGCAGAATATAATTCAGCCTTGCAAGCTAGTGAATATTGGAGTGCTTACAGAGCATGCTTATTTAACTGTGATTTTCTTCAGCATGAAGAAATTTTTTTTTAAATTATTAACTTTTGAAAGACGTCACTGTTATCCAAGTGATTGGTGTCAAAATGAGCTGTGGGCTTCAATTATTTGTCCTTTGATATAAGAACGGTAAACAGTTTCTTCTCACACTCACTCTCAAATTAGACTTCACCCAGTGCCCATCATTTTGTCCACCGAAATGCCAAAGGCACAAAAAAAACCTGTTTCCACAGATATTTATTGGATTCACGAAGATGCAGCAAGGCCAAGAAAAACCAACAGGTGGTGGTACTGAGGGGAAGCATCCTGTTTCTTTGATACCTTATTTAGATGTGGTTTAAATCATTTCTGTGGCTTAGCTGAACTACATGTAGTTATTTATTCAACTAACTTAAACCTCTTTATGCTAATGAATGTGCAGGGTAGAGAAAGGGCTTACAATGACATAATTTGCTTGGTATTTCCTTTTTGCAACTTCTCAACCAATATTTTAAATGTGTCCAGTTGATTATTCGCCTGTCACTTAATTTTTGTGAATTTGCACCGTCAGTGAGCCCAATGATACATAGTTGTTTCACTGTCATTTGCACTATTAGCCTTTGCTTTTTCTGGGTAATTTGTTATGCAAACCAAGCTGTTCTTTGTCCACAGTTCCCCATTGCAGGGTATTTCACATTTACGTTACCTGGAAATATACTCATTTAACACCTTCCATCAATATTTTGTATGACTGCAAGTTGTATGAATATATGAATTAGTGTATAAGCAAGTGATAAAATGTTACTGAAATCTCAAAGTAAATGTGATTTTGACTTTCCCTCTTCAGGAGACACCATGACTATTTTAAACACTGCAGACTGGTTGCTGGGTTGCAGCACCCCCGCCTCTGCAACAAGTATGACAGATTATGGTACAGTGCATGTGCGTGCTAGTGTGGAATTTGAGTGCAGTGCTTTTGTCTTCTTTATTCTCTGAAAGATTGTACACTCTATAAAATGGTGTTAAACAAATAATAGCAATTATCATGGAACTTGATAGTAACCAAATGTTTATGGGTATTTTCTTTGAGTGAACCTGTTGTCATCCTGATCAATTGCTCATTATTACATTTTTCAAGTAATTTGAACAGATGCTCTTACATAAAAACATATAATACTGGAAATACTCAGCAGTTCAGTGGGGAGAGACACAGGCACCAGAATTTTCTGGCCTTTGTTGCTGGCGGGATATTCCCGCTGACAGCAATCCCCCACCTCTGGTTTCCCGGCAGTGGGAAGTGCGTAGAATAAGATGACCCGCCTGTCGGCTAATGGGAGGACACCACCGCTGCGAAACATGCCTGTGGGGGTGGGGCAGGGGGCAGAAAATTCCGTCCATTGCATTGTTAGTGTTTCAGGTAAATGAACTTTCATCACAGGTCCCAAACCTACCTCACTGGAATGGGAATCAAACTCACACTCTTGGTGTTATTCTGAATTACATGCTAACATCTAGCCAACTGAGCTCACTAGACACAGTGAGTGAATAACACTGTTTATTTACTGAAGATTAGGCCAATAAATTCCATATTATAACAAAGTCTTCAAAAGATACATAACTAAAAATATATATCCATGATCTTTACACTGGTGTCAAAGACAACTGGATATGAAAATAATTCCATGGATCCACCATGTAGAATTTCTGCAATAAAAACCTTTCCAATACCATGTTGCATTATGTAAATTTTCCATTTAAGTTATCTCAACTTGTATTATTCGAGTATTTATGGAAATTGTATTTCTATCTGCATGGCTTTTGTATTGTGACCATTTGAGTTAATCAACAGGGGGTTAAAATTGGCTCCCAGCCTCTTACAAGCCGTAGGGAATGAAGCATATGATGGAACAGGTGTGCACAAAATGTGGGCCTCAATTTAAAAATACTGGTGAAGTACAGGTGCCTGCTCCCTGTCCCCAGCCAGCTCACCAGAAAATTGAGAATGAATTGAGGCTACTTCACTGCTGGAATTGGACCACAGGTGGAGCTGCGAATGATGTAATCAGGTGAGGAATGAGCAAGAGCTGGCAGTAGTGCTGGGGGAGTTGTCGGGTGCACTCCTGTCTTATCCTGGCAGCAAAGTACCAGCCAAAACCCTACCTGGGCATCCAACAATTACTTTTAATGCTGCTGAAGAACTGTCAAAGTCAGCAAGAAAGTAATATGTTCAAGGATCTGACACCACTTTCAGGTTGATGCCAAGGGCTCTTTAATCGCTCAATCAAATGATTATAGTCTTGAGTGATTGTCTATGTGGAGTTTGCAAGTTCTCCCCTTGTCTGCGTGGATTTCCTCTGTGTGTTCAGATTTCCTCCACAGTCCAAAGATGTCCAGGTTCGGTGGATTAGCCATGCTAATTTTCCCCTTGACGTCCAAAGATGTATAGATTAGGTGGTGTTGCAGGGATAGGGCAGGGGGAGTGAGCATAGGTAGGGTGCTCTTTCGGAGGGCTGGTGCAGACTCGATGGGCCAAATGGCCTCCTTCTGCACTGTCGGGATCTATGCTCTACTGTGCAGCCAGGATAAGACAGGAGTGCACCCTACAGCTTCTCCAGCACTACTGTCAGCTCCTGCTCATCCCTCTCCTGATCGCTCCGATGTTGTCTGTTGGTTGGCCTACCATGTGCAACAAGGTCCAATTTTGCTCCTCTAGAATCCTTTATTTCACTTAATTGTATACTTAGGAATACCTTGGATCTAGTTTCAAGTGTGTTGCAGATTTAATTGTGACAAAGATGTAACAGCTGACCTTTTATTTAAATATTCAAGCTGTATTATGTACATATCAGCATTGTGCAATGTTACAGGAAACCAGTGCTGTTGCCAATTACAGTAGCACGAACAAAGATTGAATGCACTATAGAAAAAGAAACAAATATTAAGAATTAGCATCTTATATGATTATTTGTTTTGAAAATGAAGTGGATGCAGCCGTCAAAGGCTGTGTTTCTCAAAGTAGAGTTTCCACAATGGACACCTAATTTTCTCATTGATTGGATAACTCAAATGATTAAAGTTAGCCTGGAGGTCAAGTTCATGCATTCAAGATAGATTTCCTAAAATTAAATGTCATGGAACCAACCAGCATTAAGACTAAATTAAATCCTGCTTTGTATAATGAGTGTTTTAGAAACCTGCAAAGGCTAATCAAACTAAAAGCAAAACAATATGAATTCTAGAAATCCAAAATCTGAAATAGAAACAAAGGGCACGATCTAACGTGGCGGGGTTTGCTGAGAGTTTCTCCCTGGCTCTGTCGTCAGGTTCTCCACCACTATCTAACCACGCTTAGTCACTTTTTTGGGCGGTGCATAGTTGCTCACTTTTGTGGGCCCTACTGAGTTTCTCATTGTCCTAGCCCACACTCAGAATTATTTTAATCGCTGGGGAGCTGCACTCACTGGCCAGAATGGCTCCTCCAAGGTAGGGCCACCATTTTGAAAGAGTGCCCTGATCTTTAAATGGTTCTGAGGGTCCCCTACACCCCCCACCGCACCTTAAAGGCAATGTCACCCCCAACACACATGGGTATTATTCCAGACCCGACCCCCCCAAATGATGACACCCTACCAAGGGGTTCCTCTTTTCAGGCCTCCCCATACTCCCTTTTGGGCCTCTCCCCCTTCCAGGGCCCCCACCTTTCATCCCCCCAATCTTTTGGAGGTCCCTTCATACCCCCATCTACCCTCCTTTCATGGGCATGGCCCCCCTCGGGCCCTGACCCTTGGCCTTGCCATGCTCGTGCCCAGGCACCCTGGCACTGCCAGCCTGGTGTGGTGATCCTCGCCTGTGTGTGTACAAGTACCACCAGGGGGCAGCGCGAGGACAAATAGGAGGAACGCCGGAGCTCCGCCTTCGGCCAGTTGGAGCTAGAGGGTTGAAGAGACAAGAGGTGGAACTCAACTGTGGAGATGCAAGTCTTTTGGGCCTAGTTGCAGACAAGTAAAGCAGTATATTTTCAAGTACCACTGTAGTTTATTGTGGGGCACAATAAAGCATCAGTTAACCTAGAGACGACTTCGAGCATTCTTTTAAGAAGTCAAACATGGTACAGGAGTGGCTTCTCTGAACAAAAGGAACCAGCAAACAGAAAAAAAAAAGCAACAACAACAGGCAGGCCACCAGACTCTGCAGCCTCTCAACTACAGACGACCTTCTGCAATGATGGAACACAAGCTACTTACAGGGCCAATGCGCACTACAGGTAATCTACATTCCAACTGGAAAATGTTTAAACAACAGTTTGAGATGCATTTGTTAGCTCTGGACTTACATACAGCCGCTGATGACAGAAAAATTGCACATTTGGTCACAATAGGTGGCCAGCAGGTGTTAAATACATATAACTCTTTCACATATGCTGATGCTGCAGACAAAACTAAGTATGACGTGGTAATTGCGAAATTTGATGAACACTGGAAGTCTCAATCCAGTGAGATCCTTGAAAGGTACACCCTGCGTAGCAGACTCCAAAACCACGGGGAGACTATCTCCCACTTTGTGACAGACCTACGCTTGCTGGCACAAGGCTGCAACTTTGGTGATTTGGCAAACTCACTCATTAGAGATCAGCTAATCTTTGGTCTTGCTGATACAAATCTGAGAGATTCTCTGTTACTACAAAGCGATTTAACACTCAAAACTACCATAGATAAATGTTTGTTACATGAGCAGAAAAAGCAGCAGGTACACGAGTTGTTTGAAAAGCATTCATTGAAAGACACTCACCACGAGGCAGATATAAAGATGGTGGCTTCCCCTCACAGGTCGTCTCTTCCGTTCTCCAGGCCGTCTCTTCCGTTCTCCGGCCCGTCTGCGCATGCGCACCGTCCTGAAAGACGCGATCCCGGAAGTGATCGGCATGCGCATTCGCACTACTCGCAATACCGGCCCTGGAATGAAAACCGCACTGCGCATGCGCGAACGCAACATGCGCATGACGTCATGACATGTTATTGTTGCGGCTCCTCCCACTTAAAAGGGCAATGTCCAGCTCAAGGAAAAAAGTGCAGAAAGTGTTTAAAAATGAATCACTTCGCCTCCCAATGTCAGTCTACAGCAAAATTTCACTCCTCAATGCCACGGCACGGGAACATGAAGGTCCGCACAGTTGATGTCATGAACACTCAGGCACCCGATGACAATTATTCCGACCATGAGGAATTCAACTCCTGGGAGCACAAGTACAGCATTGGAATTATTAATGCCACAGCGGAACCACAGGACCTGACGACAAAACCTCGTCACGTGCATGCCATCAATTCGGCAAGCGAATGGACTGCCATGGTGCACGTAAATAACTTCCCCATCACCTTCAAACTGGACACGGGAGCCTCAGCAAACTTGCTGACGAGCAAAGATCTCGCATCCGTCCCAGGGACGCACGAGGTGTTACCTGCAGCATGCAAGCTCACTGACTACAACGGCAACCAGATCGTCTCAAAGGGATCATGCCACCTACGAGTTGCCAACCAAACAGTCATGACAGAACTCCGCTTTGAAATTGTAGAGGACAAAAAGTCCTCACTGCTCGGTGCTCAAGCCTGCAAGGATTTGCGGCTGATTCAGCGGATTTTCATGAACACGGCTGCAGCATCACGAATTGCCGAGGACATACAACTGCTACTCAGCGACTACCCTGACGTCTTCTCGGGCATCGGCACACTGCCCTATACGTACAAGATCCTGCTCAAACAGAATGCCATACCGGTCATTCATGCCCCACGGAGGGTGCCGGCTCCATTGCGGGACAAGTTAAAAGCCGAACTTCAGCGTCTCCAAACTCGAGGTGTCATCTCAAGCGTCACACAGCCGACTGACTGGGTCAGCTCGCTGGTGTGCGTCAAGAAGCCGTCGGGTGCACTCCGGATCTGTCTAGATCCCAAGGACCTCAATAAGAACATTCGCAGGGAACACTACCCTATCCCCAAGCGAGAGGAGATAACGAGCGAAATGGCACAAGCTCGAATCTTCACCAAACTGGATGCATCACAGGGGTTCTGGCAAATGCAGCTCGATGAGTCCAGCCGCCTGCTGTGCACCTTCAACACGCCGTTTGGAAGGTACTGCTATAATCGGATGCCCTTCGGCATCATATCGGCATCCGAAATATTTCACAGGGTTATGGAGCAGATGGTAGAAGGCATCGAAGGCGTCCGTGTCTATGTGGATGACATCATAATATGGTCCACGACAGAGGAAGACCATATTGCGAGGGTGAAGCAAGTCTTCCAGCGGATCCACCAGTATGGACTGAAGCTCAACCGGGCCAAGTGCACTTTCGCACAGTCCTCTCTGACCTTCCTGGGCGACACTATATCCGAGCATGGGGTGACGCCGGACGCTGAGAAGATCGCTGCGATTCAGGGCATGCAGCGACCACAGGACAAGAAAGCGGTTTTAAGGTTCCTTGGATTCGTCAACTTCCTTGGTAAATTCATATCGAACTTGGCAGCACGGACAACGGCGTTGAGGAACGTGACAAGGAAGGACACGGAGTTTGCCTGGACCCAAGCTCACCAAGATGAATGGGATGATCTGAGACACCAGTTGATGGCAGCTCCAACGCTCGCATTTTTTGACCCGGCAAAACCTACCAAGATCTCCACTGACGCCAGTCAATATGGAATTGGTGCTGTGCTCCTACAACAGAACGACCAGTCGGACTGGGTCCCAGTGGCTTACGCCTCACGGGCAATGACTGTCACAGAGTGCAGGTATGCACAGATAGAAAAGGAGTGCCTAGGGCTAATCACAGGGGTGACCAAATTCCACCACTATGTGTACGGTCTCCCCACTTTTCTCGTGGAAACGGATCATAGGCCGCTGGTCAATATCATCGACAAGGACCTAAATGATATGACACCGCGCCTACAACGCATGATGATGAAGTTGCGAAGGTACGACTTCACGCTGGTCTACACCCCTGGCAAGGACCTTGTAATAGCTGACACACTATCACGAGCCATGGACGCTGACAACCCGCCACCGGCTTCCATCAATGATGTGGAAGCTCATGCACAGTGGTGCAAGGAGACGCTCCCGGCAACGGACGAAAGGCTACAGCAAATTCGTCAGGCAACACAGGAGGATGCTACCCTCCTCCAAGTCTTACACAACCTGCAACATGGCTGGCCAAAGGGGCGGTGCCCACAGTTCCAAAATGTTAGGACTGAACTATCCGTGGTCGATGGCATCATACTACGAAACAACAGGATCGTCATTCCTACGGCTCTCCGGGCGGACATCCTTCACAGGATTCATGAGGGGCACCTTGGTGCCGAAAAGTGCAAAAGGAGAGCGCGACAATCTGTTTACTGGCCAGGGATTAACGAGGACATTACAAACATGGTGCTCACTTGTGACACGTGCCAAAGACATCGACCGGCGCAATGCAAGGAGCCACTGAAGCAGCATGAGATGGCCACGTTACCATGGGACAAAAGTGGGCATTGACTTGTTCCACTCCATGGGCTGCAACTATGTTCTGATCATTGACTATTACTCCAACTTTCCGGAAGTCCTGCAACTCCCGGATCTCACAGCCGCAGCCGTCATCAAGGCCTGCAGAGAAACTTTCTCCAGGCATGGCATCCCACGGACGGTCATGTCCGACAATGGTCCTTGCTTTGCCAGCTGGGAGTGGACGGACTTCGCCAAGCACTACAATTTCCAGCATATAACGTCGAGTCCACACTTTCCGCAATCAAATGGCAGGGTGGAGAAAGGTGTCCACATAGTTAAACAACTCATCAGCAAGGCTGAGGACTCGAAATCCGACGTACACTTGGCCCTCTTGTCGTACCGATCGTCACCTTTGAGCTCGGGACTATCACCAGCTCAGATGCTTTTCAACAGGGACGTACGGACAACATTACCAGCGCTACAATTCACCAATCCTGATCACTCGCCTGTCCTGGATAAAATGCGTCACCAACGTCAAGTGCAAAAGCAGCACTATGACCAGCAG
Source organism: Scyliorhinus canicula (assembly GCF_902713615.1). Lineage (NCBI taxonomy): Eukaryota > Metazoa > Chordata > Chondrichthyes > Carcharhiniformes > Scyliorhinidae > Scyliorhinus > Scyliorhinus canicula. The sequence continues at coordinate 62,416,812 of NC_052151.1, read as the reverse complement.
GCCAAGGTACTGCAGCCGTTGGCCAGCAACGACACGGTGAGGTTGCGAAACCCGGCTGGAGGATGGTCCAAAATGGCCGTGGTCCTTCGCCAAACATCGCCGCGGTCCTACATCGTTCGGTTGGACGCTGGGACAATGGTTCGACGAAATCGGAGAGACCTTCTTAAAGTCACACCTCGACCACGGGTCTTTCCGACTCTTGATCGGCAGGACACGCTGGACCTACAGGACGCTGTCATGCATCATCCTGACACTCCAGCAGCAGATGTCCACATGGACACAGACGACCCTGGATCTCCATGCCCACTCAGGAGGTCCACTCGGATCAGACGTGCACCTGACCGTCTGAACCTGTAAACATGGACTGACACATGCATGGCCCTGCCCTGTTATATATATATGTATATAAACCTAACTGTTACATTTGTGTTTTGTTACAGCTCTGCAGCTAAAAAAAAAGAGTGAAAAAGGGGGATGTGGTGATCCTCGCCTGTGTGTGTACAAGTACCACCAGGGGGCAGCGCGAGGACAAATAGGAGGAACGCCGGAGCTCCGCCTTCGGCCAGTTGGAGCTAGAGGGTTGAAGAGACAAGAGGTGGAACTCAACTGTGGAGATGCAAGTCTTTTGGGCCTAGTTGCAGACAAGTAAAGCAGTATATTTTCAAGTACCACTGTAGTTTATTGTGGGGCACAATAAAGCATCAGTTAACCTAGAGACGACTTCGAGCATTCTTTTAAGAAGTCAAACACCTGGCACCCTGACAGTGTTCCCACCAGCTCTGCAGTGCCATTCAAGCACCTTAGCAGTTAAGGGGGTCTCCTGGGGGGTTCTCCCTTTTTGGGAGTCTTGGGGGGGGTCTGGTAGAGGAGGGGTGGGCAGGTAGTGCATTGTGGGGGGAGGAAAGGTGGTCAACGGATTAGCTTTGGAGGCAACACCCTTAAGGAGTTACTCCCTTGGCCCACTACGAGGTCCACCATGTCAGGCTCACGCTTGATGAGACCTGTAGTAATCTCCGCTCAAGTGATTCCCGCCCCAGGGAACCGGAGAATCATGGAGGGCCGGAGTTTAGGGTGCTGGACCAGTTAAATGGATGCAAATGGGACATGAAGACCAATTGCGTTAATTTACATCATCCTGCTGGCACACTGGCGTGAACCTCGATCCTGCCGCCAGCAGTGAGTCGGAGCATCACGATCAGATCAGTGCCTGCTGATGCCTGGTGCAGATCCTGATTTTTCGATTCTCCGGAAACGGGCTTCGGGCAATGTTTCATGTCAAATATGACCTCTTCAGAATTGGAGAAGTGTAATTCACAACTCAAAATTTTAACCCTGTTTCTATCTCCAAGAATTGTTAAAGTGGGAAAATGTAGGTTACAAAGTAAACTAGTAAGAAATGCAAAAACAGATGGTAAAACATATGTACCAGAAGGAGAGTAGTAAAATTAAACATGCTCCCTTCGAGACTGAATACGTTATAATGGGAAGTAAGGAAATAGCAGAGATGAGAATCAAATATTTGGTATTTGTTTTCACTGTGGAAGACTCATAAAGCATATCAAAATAATAGGAGATCAAAGGGCTAATGAGAGTGAGGAAATTAAAATAATTAATATCAATGGAGAAAAGGCAACAAATCTCCTGGACCTGATGGCCTGTATCCTCAGGTTCTAACAGAGGAGGATGCAGATATAGTGGATGCAATGGTTGTAATCTTCCTTAGATTCTAGTACAGTTCCAGCAGACTGAAAGATAGCAAATGTAAATAATCATTCAAGAAAAGGAGAGAGAAGAGCAGGAACTACAGACTATCTAGCCTGATATCAGTCATAAGGAAAATACTGCAGTCCTCTATGGAGGAAGTGTTAACAAGGAAATTAAAAATCATGGACGGGATTCTCCCGTACCCGGCCGGGCGGGGGATCCCGGCGGCACGGAGTGGTTCACACCACTCCGGCGTCGGTCCGCACCTTCAGGGTCTAGGCCGCCGGCCGGCGTGGAAGGCCTTTGGCGCTGCGCCAGCCGGGGCCGAAGGGACTCCGCCGGCCGGCGCAGGTCCGCGCATGCGCGGGAGCGTCAGCGGCTGCTGACGTTCACCTATGCGTCAGCCATCGCGGAGGCTGACACGGCCGGCGCGTAGGAAAAGAGTGCCCCCACGGCACAGGCCCGCCCGCGGATCGATGGGCCCCAGTCGCGGGCCAGGCCACCGTGAGGGCACGCCCTGGGGCCAGATCGCGCCCCCCCCCCCCCCCCCCCCCCAGGACCCGGGAGTCGGAGAATCCCGCCCCATATTACAAATTTATTTTGAACATGTTTATTACTTATTTTGAGAATGTCACCAACAGGTATGGATAGCAGATTGGTTACCAAATAGGAACCAGGGATAAATGGGGTTTAAATTTAACGGGCTATAAATAGTGGATTGCAGTAATGATCAGCGCTGGGACCTCAGCTGTTTACAAAAAATATGACAATTACATGACGGCGGTAAGAGTAATGTGCCCAAGGTTACTAAGGCTCGGTAAGCTGTGAGGAGGACACAAAAGGGAGAATTATCACTGACCTGAGCTGCAGGGAGCTATTTAGTCAGAATGCCAGGTGTAAACCACCTTCGTTGTCAGGATGAGGTGGCGTGGTGGGGTAAGAGATCAAGACAGAGCTAGCGAGTGGTCAATCTGGGGCGATCAAGGGCAGTAGGAATGGATGGAGGTTGAGGCCTGTTGGGGAGAAGCCTGTAAGGGGGAGTTCAGAGGTCTCCGGGATGAGTGGGGAAAATGCACATCTCAGAATTGTTGGTGCAGAATGGGGGCCTGGTGAGAGAGGGGCCAGGAGACATTTTTGAGTTGGGGGAGCAGGGGGTGTGTGGTGGAAGAGACCTTATGGGGAATAATCAGGGCTTGCTGACCAGGAGTAGTGTCCGATGCCTCTGAAAAGTTTGGGGGGGAGCAGGGGCTTCCAATAACAGAGCCTCCTCGGGCTGAATCAAGATATGTGCAGCAGCACTTACCTCTGTTAAATGGATCCAAGACAATGGCGAAGTATGAATCAAGAGATAGATATACCTATTAAACCTTATTAACAGTAGGTTTATTCACCAGATGTAACATTACAATTTTCTGCCTTATTACAATCCCAGACAAGACTCCAACAGTGGATAGGATACTGGACCAAAACCTCAGTATTTGAGCTTATTTAAAGACTGTGTGGAAAAGATGATTCACTCCAGGAGTGATTGCATGAAGAAACAGGGCTAGTTATTTTTAAAACAAAACTTTATGATTACTAGATTATTAATTTTTAAACTTCACCCCCAAAAAGAACAGCTTACAAATTATGCCTTAAGCGCGACTACTGAATTTCCCGTTAAACAATAAAAAAGAAACATACAGCTCTTAATCCAGCTTAAAATTAGCAGGGCATAGAGTAATTCTTCATAGGATCATAGAATCCCTACAGTGCAGAAGGGGGCCATTCGGCCCATCAGGTCTATAACAACCCTCTGAAAGAGCACCGTACCTAGGCCCAAACCCCACATTATCCCCATAACTCCACCTAGGGCCAATTTAGCAAAGACAATCCACCTAACCTGCACATCTTTGGACTGTGGGAGGAAACCAGAGCACCCAGAGGAAACCCACGCAGAAACGGGGAGAAAGTGCAAACTCAACACACAGTGACCCGAGGTCAGAATCAAACATGGATCCCTTGTGCTATGAGGCAGCAGTGCTAACCACTGTGCCACCATACCGTCCCCTTGCTTTATAAAACAGATTTGACACCGGTTGGAACCCTTCAGACTCTGGCTGAATATCTTTAAAAAGCAACTTCAACTTAGGTTGTTACAGCCTCTTGTCTTCAGACAATATTACTCGGCTTTAAAATATTATTACCCTTTCTTTAACTAGCCTACTTGGACAGAATTCTGGACTCAGAGTCAGGTAGATCAGAACTCAGCTCCTCTCTCTCGCAAAGCTTCTCCAAATGTACTGCCTCTTTGCCTTTCAGGGTTCTATCCAGCAATTACCTATCTTGCCAAGTTTTAAAAGCAAATTGCCTCTGCAGGCTGCAAAAGCACATTACCTCCACAGGGACCTCCCCATTCAAACCACAGTCCGTTAGCCTCGAGTGAAAAACACATTGCTTGGTTAATTTCACATGCTATTCCCTAGAAGCAAAACAAAATCCCTTTGAAACCCATGCTCACTGCAGCCACACACTATATCCCCAAGGCTTTTAACTCATAACTCGTCCCAATATTTAGAAGCCAGTATTTTTAAAATCCTCCAATCGACACAACCTTCTAAATACCCACCCAGTTCCCCAGTTCCTCGCTTACACTGTTTATGTGCTCTCAATCCTTAATCAAACAATGCCCATCACCTAACAACAGAATCAACCAAGCATTAGCCACCTCCTATATCCACCAAGGGCTCGTCCTGAGGAAGCTCCCGGGTGTCCCCTGGCTCAGGTTAACCAACCAGCAGAGGCAAAAGTTCAAAAGCTGCTTGAAAATGAGGCTTGTATTTTTTGAGAGGATTAGGCAGGGTAGATTCAGAAAGTATGTTCCCGATGGTGGGGGTCATAGTTTGAGGATAAGGGCTAAACCTTTTAGGACTGAGATAAGAAATTTCTTCATCCAGAGAGAGTGTTGAATCTGTGGAATTCACTACCTCAGAAAGTAGTTGAGGCCAAAAAGTTGTGTAATTTCAAGAAGGAATTAGATATAGCTCTTGGGGCTAAAGGGATCAAGGGATACGGGCGAGAAGATGGGATCAGGGTATTGCATTTGATGATCAGCCATGATGTTTCCTTGTTTCCACGCAAGGTGGATGAAGGGGCACCTGTAGATGTGTGCATGAGACACTCGATAAAGTGACATATCAGAAGTTACTCCATATTAGCGTGGGTAGAGGATTGCTTACCTAGCAGGTAGCAGAGAGTAGGGATAAATGGGTGCACCAGCAGTGCCAGGGTACCATCATGCCCAAAGGGCTTACACCTGGGCTCCTCCAATCTCTTAGCAGACGCCCATGAGTGCATTTCCATCTAATCCCCGATTGTGGAGACCAGTACTGAACGGCGCACGCCCGAGGTCTCCGGGCGAAGAGATAGATCCCATGCCTCTGGTACCTCGGGAATCTACACATTAAAGTGAGACTAGCTTTCTCACTCTAATTTACAGATTTATCAAAAGTGATCCCGCTCACAATGGGTGGGATTTACATCGCAAGGTCTCACGTGGCATTGCAAGCCAGGTAGATCCTAGGAGCAGGGTCCCCCGGCTCATATCGGCCATGCTGCGCCGCGGTGAGCTGCCTTTTGGCCGCAGTGAAGTTGTAAAATCACGCCCAAGGTTTACAACGGGATTTAGAAGGGTTGTGAGTAGGTACAGCAAGTGATTAGGGAGGTAAATGGAATGTGCAAGAAATGTGGCGCGGCGGGGCGGAGAATCCAACCCTACATCTGGATTACTACTTTCAGTTTTAGTCTCCTTACTCAGGAAAGGATATAATTGCATTAGAAACAATTCAGAGAATGTTCACTCATTCCTGTAAAAAAGAAGGTTTCTTATGAGGAAAGGTTGGGCTGTATCCATTGAAATTTTAGAAGATTGAGAGGTGATCTTATTAAACATACAAAATCCTGAGGGTCTAGACAGGGTTAACACTGAGAGGATGTTTCCATTTGTGGGGGAGTCTAGAACTAGGGGGCACAATTTAAAAATAATAGGTATCCCATCTAAGTTGGAGATGAGGAGAATATTTTTCTCTCAGAGTCGCATTAGTCTGTTGCATTCTCTCCCTCAGAGCTGTGGAGGCTCTATCATTGAATATATTCAAGGCTGAGTTAGATAGACAAGGGATTTGAGGGTTATGGGGACAGACAGCATAGAGAAGCTAAGACCACAATCAGATCAGCCATGATCTTATCGAATGGCCAAGGGGCTGAATTGCCTATTCCTGCTCCCTGTTGGGAGTTGTCTATAGACCTCCGAATAGTTCCAGAGATGTAGAGGAAAGGATTGCAAAGATGATTCTCGACAGGAGCGAGAGTAACAGGGTAGTTGTTATGGGGGACTTTAACTTTCCAAATATTGACTGGAAATACTATCGTTCGAGTATTATAGATGGGTCAGTTTTTGTGCAGTGTGTGCAGGAGGGTTTTCTGACACAGTATGTAGACAGGCCAACAAGGGGCGAGGCCACATTGGATTTGGTACTGGGTAATGAACCCGGCCAGGTGTTAGATTTAGATGTAGGTGAGCACTTTGGTGATAGTGATCACAATTCGGTTATGTTTAGTTTAGCGATGGGCAAGGATAGGTATATACCGCAAGGCAAAAATTATAGCTTGGGGAAAGGCAATTATGATGCTATTCGGCAAGATTTCGGATGTATAGGATGGGGAAGGAAACTGCAGGGGATGGGTACAATCGAAATGTGGAGCTTTTTCAAGGAACAGCTACTGCGTGTCCTTGATAAGTATGTACCTGTCAGGCAGGGAGGAAGTTGTCGAGCAAGGGAACCGTGGTTTACTAAGGAAGTTGAAGCACTTGTCAAGAGGAAGAAGAAGGCTTATGTTAGGATGAGACATGAAGGCTCAGTTAGGGCACTTGCGAGTTACAGGTTAGCCAGGAAGGACCTAAAGGGAGAGTTAAGAAGAGCGAGGAGAGGACACAAAAAGTCGTTGGCGGATAGGATCAAGGAAAACTCTAAGGCTTTCTATAGGTATATCAGGAACAAAAGAATGACTAGAGTAAGATTAGGGCCAATCAAGGATAGTAGTGGAAAGTTGTGTGTGGTATCAGAGGAGATAGGGGAAGTGTTAAATGGATATTTTAAGTCAGTGTTTACACTGGAGAAAGACAATGTTGTTGAGGAGAATACTCAGGTACAGTCGACCAGGCTAGATGGGATTGAGGTTCACAAGGAGGAGGTGTTAGCAATTTTGGAAAGTGTAAAAATAGATAAGTCCCCTGGGCCAGATGGGATTTATCCTAGGATTCTCTGGGAAGCTAGGGAGGAGATTGCAGAGCCTTTGTCCTTGATCTTTATGTCGTCTTTGTCGACAGGAATAGTGCCGGAAGACTGGAGGATAGCAAATGTTGTCCCCTTGTTCAAGAAGGGGAGTAGAGACAACCCTGGTAATTATAGACCTGTGAGCCTTACTTCGGTTGTGGGCAAAATGTTGGAAAAGGTTATAAGAGATAGGGTTTATAATCATCTTGAAAAGAACAAGTTGATTAGCGATACTCAACACGGTTTTGTGAAGGGTAGGTCATGCCTCACAAACCTTATTGAGTTTTTTGAGAAGGTGACCAAACAGGTGGATGAGGGTAAAGCAGTTGATGTGGTGTATATGGATTTCAGTAAGGCGTTTGATAAGTTTCCCCACGGTAGGCTATTGCAGAAAATACGGAAGTATGGGATTGAAGGTGATTTAGCGGTTTGGATCAGTAATTGGCTAGCTGAAAGAATACAGAGGGTGGTGGTTGATGGCAAATGTTCATCCTGGAGTTCAGTTACTAGTGGTGTACCGCAAGGATCTGTTTTGGGGCCACTGCTGTTTGTCATTTTTATAAATGACCTGGAAGAGGGTGTAGAAGGATGGGTTAGTAAATTTGCAGATGACACGAAGGTCGGTGGAGTTGTGGATAGTGTTGAAGGATGTTATAGGTTACAGAGGGACATAGATAAGCTGCAGAGCTGGGCTGAGAGGTGGCAGATGGAGTTTAATGCGGAAAAGTGTGAGGTGGTTCACTTTGGAAGGAGTAACAGGAATGCAGAGTACTGGGCTAATGGCAAGATTCTTGGTAGTGTAGATGAACAGAGAGACCTCGGCATCCAGGTACATAAATCCCTGAAAGTTGCCACCCAGGTTAATAGGGCTGTTAAGAAGGCATATGGTGTGCTAGCCTTTATCAGTAGGGGGATTGAGTTTCGGAGCCACGAGATCATGCTGCAGCTGTACAAAACTCTGGTGCGGCCGCACCTGGAGTACTGCGTGCAGTTCTGGTCACCACATTATAGGAAGGATGTGGAAGTTTTGGAAAGGGTTCAGAGGAGATTTACTAGGATGTTGCCTGGTATGGAGGGAAGGTCTTACAAGGAAAGGCTCAGGGACTTGAGGTTGTTTTCGTTAGAGAGGAGAAGGCTGAGAGGTGACTTAATAGAGACATATAAGATAGTCAGAGGGTTAGATAGGGTGGACAGTGAGAGTCTTTTTCCTCGGATGGTGATGACCAACACGAGGGGACATAGCTTTAAATTGAGGGGTGGTAGATATAGGACAGATGTCAGAGGCAGTTTCTTTACTCAGAGAGTAGTAGGGGTGTGGAACGCCCTGTCTGCAACAGTAGTAGACTCGCCAAATTTAAGGGCATTTAAGTGGTCACTGGATAGACATATGGATGAAAATGGAATAGTATAGGTCAGATAGGCTTCAGATGGTTTCACGGGTCGACGCAACATCGAGGGCCGAAGGGCCCGTACTGCGCTGTAATGTTCTATATGTTCTATAATTCTTGTGTTCCTGTTAAGTATGGTGCTTTTAATTCTTGCCTGATTGAAATCAAAAAAAAATCCATTCCTTAAAATGAGTCCACAAATCATATAATAACAATGTTAATGAAATCTGATCCTAACTGCTGAATAAATTAAGTAGACTTAAAAATATTTTCTGACTTGCTTTTTGAAACCGAGATGTCATCCATTACTGTACAAAAAATATATTTTGATCGTTAATGTTTGAAATCCCTGTTGTCTGAAATCATTTGTTGTCATGAAAATGTTCAAGGTTGATTTTGTCTCTCTAAGTCATCCTGCACATTCAAGCCACATTTATTAAATGTCAACATCATTATATTACGTGTAAATGAGCACTAAACTGGAGGATTGGCCAGTTCAGCCTTAAAAGCGAGTACCTGTACTATATTTTGTGTCATTGCCCTCTCGCATGGCTTAAGGGAAGACTAAGTTACGTAAAGGTTCAGTACAGATTTCCAATTACATGAAATTTACGTGCAATTATTATGATCTTCACTTTTAAGGAAAAACAATAATTAGGTTAGAAATCAAAATTCTCTGGAAAGCTGTAATGTAACACAGACCTTGTATTGTTGCATTGTCTCTATTGATTCATGACTAGTATACATTGAATGAAGGTGAAGCAGTGGCTTTGCCTTGCTGAAATAAATGCAATTTTAGAATCAAAGCAGTGGCAATTTCAAAACCATATCAGTCTTGTTTGTAAATAACTCTTTAATATGAAGAACATTGGGAGGGCATGGTGGCACAGTGTTTAGCACTGCTGCCTTACAGCGCCAGGGGCCCGGGTTCGATTCAAACCTTGGGTGGCTGTCGGTGTGGAGTTTGCACATTCTCCGTGTCTGTGTGGGTTTTCTCCCACAGTCCAATGCGGTGTGCAGGTTAGGTGGCTTGGTCATGCTAAATTGCATCTTAGTGTCCAAAGGTTATGCAGGGGTTATGGGGTTGTGAGGATGGGAGTTGAGAGCCTGGGTAGGGTGCTCTTTTGGAGGATCAAATGGGCTAAATGGCTTCCTTCTGCACTTTAGGGATGCTATGAAAAGAGAATGTTAAATCTTCCTTTGATATTACATAGACAGACATAGAACATACAATGCAGAAGGAGGCCATTCGGCCCATCGAGTCTGCACCGACCCACTTAAGCCCCCACCTCCACATAACCCAATAACCCCTCCTGAATGCATTTGGACACTAAGGGTAATTTAGCACGGCCAAACCACCTAACCTACACGTCTTTGGAGTGTGGGAGGAAACCGGAGCACCCGGAGGAAACCCACGCAGACACAGGGAAACCGTGCAGACACCGCACAGACAGTGACCCAGCGGGGAATCGAACCTGGGACCCTGGCACTGTGAAGCCACAATGCTATTCACTGTGCTACCGTGCTGCCCTTATTTTAAGAAAGGCATCGATCTATTTATTTTAGGTCAGTTAATGCATCAAAACTGTTGGAAAACTATGGCGATGTTGGACACTTTCCGTACCCTCTCTCTCCCTCCGCAGCCATGGCGCCAGTTTCACGATTTTTAAAAGCACAAGTGAACCGCGCCGTTGGGAACTCGGCCCATCGGAGCAGGAAAATCACGGAGGCCCCGGAGAATACTGGGTCGGACCCGCTAATAATATGCAAACAGTGTTTACTGTGCACGCATTCTGGATTGCATTGATGTGACGGAGAATTGTGATTTCGCTGTCTGAAACGATTCTCCGCCCAATTGCTTTTCACAATTTCACCGTCGGCCACCGGAGAATCCCTCCCACAATTTTTAAACTGTGCCTCTGTGGTAAACACCACTAGTGATATATTGTATATATTACGGCACTGCCCGTGTATTAAAAGGACTATGGTAAATCCCTGCCTGCTGGCTCCTCCCAGCACGCGACGTATAAAAGTGTATGCCTGCAGCTGAGCCCTCACGAAACCAACACCTCATCCACCTTCGAGCACTGGCTAGCCTGCTTCGAAGGCTATCTCAGAGCAGCCACTGAAGAACTCTCAGACCCACAGAAGCTCCAAGTCCTCTACTCACGGGTGAGCCCTGAAATTGTTCCCCTCATCCGGGATGCGGCCATCTACACAGAAGCGATGATGCTACTAAAGGGACATTACGTTAAGCCGGTGAATCAAGTGTAAGCCAGGCAGCTCCTAGCCACGAGACGGCAACTCCCGGGGGAGACTCTGGATGATTTCTTGCGGGCCCGACAGATCCTCGGTAGGAACTGTGACTGCCAGGCAGTTTCAGCAGTCCAACACCGAACTATTAATCAGTGACGCTTATGTCATGGGCGTGAAGTCTACATACGTTTGCCAGCTACTATTGGAAGAGGGTACGCTTGATCTTGCAGAGACTAGGCAGCTTGCGAACTCACTAGAAGTGGCCTCCCTTAATGTGGAGTCCTACACCCCCAACCACATGGCACCCTCATGGGCATCGAGCTGCTGACTCGACCGCACCGCAAGCCTACGCCGCGTGACAGCCAGCCAACTCCGGGGGGGGGCCCAAGTGTTATTTTTGTGGACAGAGCAAACCACCCCAGGCAGCACTGCCCAGTGAGGAGCGTGACCTGCAACGGGTGTGGGAAGAAGGAACACTTTGTTTCCATTTGCCAGGCCCGGTCGGTCACCGCCATTTCCAGGCCCGTCATTTCTACACCCCCAACGTGCGATCCAGGGACACCGCAATCTTATCCACCGCAAGCCACGTGCGCCCCGTGGGTGGCGCCATTTTGGACCATGCCTCAGGACCCAGGCTTGTCTGGCCGTTTACTGCCTGCTGATTCCTCCGCCATCGCTGATCAGCCCGGGACCTCCCAACATCTTCCACAGCTCTCCTCCATCACCCTGGATCAGTCTCGGCCCCGCAACCTCGTGACCGCTACGACAACGGTGAAGATCAACGGGCACGAGACGACCTGTCTCTTTGACTCCGGGAGCACCGACAGTTTCATCCACCCCACTACGGTAAGGTGCTGCTCCCTCTCGGTATTCCCTGTAACCCAGAAAACCTCCCTGGCCTCCGGATCCCATTCCGTTGAAATCCGGGGTTACTGTATCACGACCCTCACCGTCCAGGGCGTAGAGTTCAGCAACCTCAGGCTCTACGTCCTCCCCCATCTCTGCGCGGCCCTGTTGCTAGGCCTGGACTTTCAATGCCATCTCCAAAGCCTTATTTTGAAACTCGGTGGACCTCTGCCCCCCCTCACCGTCTGCGGCCTCACGACCTTTAAGGTCGATCCACCTTCACTGTTTGCGAACCTCAGCCCGGACTGCAAACCTGTTGCCACTAGGAGAAGACGGTACAGTACCCAGGACAGGACCTTCATCAGGTCGGGGGTCCAAAGGCTTCTGCAGGAGGGGATCATTGAGGCCAGCAACAGCCCCTGGAGAGCTCAGGTAGTGGTAATGAAGACTGGGAAGAAGCACAGGATGATAATTGACTACAGTCAGACCATCAACCGGTACAAGCAACTCGACGCGTACCCCCTCCCACGCATATCTGACATGGTCAATCAGATTGTGCAGTATCGAGTCTTCTCCACAGTTGACTTGAAGTCCGCCTACCACCAGCTCCCCAGCCGCCCGGAGAACCGCCAATACACTGCGTTCAAAGCGACTGGCCGCCTCTATCACTTCCTTAGAGTTCCCTTCGGCGTCACCAATGGGGTCTCGGTCTTCCAGCGAGAGATGGACCGAATGGTTGACCAGTACGGGCTGCGGGTCACCTTCCCGTACCTAGATAACGTCACCATCTGCGGCCACGATCAGCAGGACCACGACGCAAACCTCCAAAAATTCCTCCATACCGACAAACTCCTTAACCTCTCCTACAATAAGGAGAAATGCGTGTTCCGCACCAACCGCTTAGCTATCCTTGGCTACGTAGTGGAAAATGGAGTCCTAGGGCCCAACCCTGACCCCATGCGCCCCCTCCTGGAACTCTCTCTTCCCCACAGCCCCCTAGGCCCTGAAACGATGCCTGGGGTTTTTCTCATATTACGCCCAGTGGGTCCCGAATTATGCGGACAAGGCCCACCCACTCATCAAGTCCACAGTTTTTCCCCTGATGGCTGAGGCCCGCAAGGCCTTCAACCACATCAAGGCGGACATCGCCAAGGCCACGATGCACGCAGTCGATGAGACCCTCCCCTTTCAGGTGGAGAGCGATGCATCAGACGTAGCTATGGCCGCCACCCTCAACCAGGAGGGCAGACCCGTGGATTTCTTTACCCGCACCCTCCATGCCTCCAAAATCCGTCACTCCTCGGTTGAAAAGGAGGCCCAAGCAGGACGACCAACTACAACCCCCGGGGAAATGGGCAGGTGGAGAGGGAGAACCGTCCTGCTGGCCCTTCGGTCTAGAAATCTCCCGGTCTCCTGCTGGCAGGAAGTCTTCCCCGATGCGCTCCACTCCTACCGGTCGCTCCTCTGCCCCGCCACTAATGAGCCCCCTCACGAATAGGTGTTTGCCTTCCCCAGGATGTCCACCTCCAGGGTCTCGTTCCCAACATGGCTGACAGTTCCTGGCCCCGTCCTCCTCCGGAAGCATGTGCGGAGCCATAAATCGGATTCCTTGGTCGAGAAAGTCCACCTCCTCCATGGAAACCCGCAGTACGCCTACGTGGCACACCCCGACGGGCGACAGGACACAGTCTCCCTCCGGGTCCTGGCACCCGCTGGGACCCCACCATGACCCCTGACCTGACACTGCTCCTCCCTCCCCAGTTGCCTCATTCACCCTTGCGCCACCCACCCTCCCTCCAGCGAACCTCACCGCAGCCCCCGCCCCAGCAGGATCCGTCCTCCCACTAGGTCCACTCAGGGGTGACGAAGACAAGGACAACACGCTCCCGGAGTCGCAGGTGACCACGTCGGCACCCACATCACCACCAGGACTGAGGCGATCGCAGCAGAGAGTCAAAGCCTCCGACAGACTTAACCTGTAATGTTTTCCTCACCCCCGCCGGACTATTTTTTTTAAACGGGGGGTGAATGTGGTAAACACCACTAGTGATATATTGCATGTATTACTGCACTGCCCGTGTATTACAAGTACTACGGTAAATCCCTGCCTGCTGGCTTCTCCCAGCAGGCGGTGTATAAAGTTGTGTGCTCTCCTGCGCTGCTCCCATTCTGGTTCCAGCTGCAGGAGGCACAACATCTTGTGCAATAAAGCCTCTATTGTTCCACCATTCTCTTCTCGTGGTAATTGACGGTACATCTGCCCCCTAGTTCTAGACTCCCACACAAGTGGAAACATCCTCTCAGTATAAACATTTAGTACTAATGTGGCACACATCAATCCAAAAAGTGTGAGTGAGTATTCCAATCAGCTTTTAAAAAATGTTTTATGCTTACAATTTATGCCGTAAGTAGACAAGGTAGTTTTAGTAACTGAATAAAAGAAACACTAGCTTAATTTTAAAAGCTAAAAATAAAATTAGATTGACTTTCAGGACAAAGTAAACATATTTAGAAATCATTTTGATCCAGGTTAGAATGATGATTGGCTAAAATACATGAAGCTGGTGCTGTAAATTTGATATCATGACACAACAATAATAATTGGTGCCTACAGTATTGTGCAATTCCCAGGGTCAATTTAATCCAAAGTATGGTGGTGTAACTTTTTACTCTATTCATCATTACGTGCTTACAGAGTAAGACAACAATTGTTTAAGAATTGATTTGAAGTCTACACTAGCCCCACTCTGCGACATAATTCCCACCAGCATCAAGCAGAAGTCAGAGTTGGGACAAATAAATGAGGCCCGGGAATTGAAATCCCAGGCACCACGCTCTAGAGGAGGGAATGGAGTAGGGTGGGGGCGGGGGGCAGATTGTTTACTGCCGGTTTGGCCCTAGCACCTCCCCCACACCTCCCCTACCCCCCCACCCCGATTCCCAATCCGAGTAAAACTCAGCCTTTTAGTTTCATGCAGAACCATGAGCAGCTATGTTTATTTCCTCTTTTTTTTAACCAACATCATGCAGGTACATTTTTGAACTGTAATTTGACTGAGTGAATCGCTTCCTTTTATAGAATTCATCCAATTTTCATTCCATTGATTTTTATGCCAGATGATTGCCCCCTCAGGTTCCTGCATCCGGTGAAGATGATAATCTGCACTTAAGGGTTTGAACATGAATTTGTCACAAATGGTGCCAAGTTAATTTGGCACCAGAAATGCAGAATTGAAAGCCTTGATTTTAACTCCGCAAGCTTGCCAATATCATTGGAGCATAAAATCAGGCAGGGTTTAAATCTGTTTTTCCAAAATAATGTGCTTTATTCATAAAATTTGTAAAAGTACATTACAAAACATTTCAACCTGAAATTTACAAAATGTGCCATTAAAAACCCGACATGCCTCCGTGCAGTGTGTTCCACTATTAGGTGCCTCTGTGCCATTGTAATTCTTTTGATATTTTCAATATACATTCCATGTCAGGCACACATCCTGGGGGCAAAATACAATTCAGATTGAAAAGTTACAAAAAGTGCAGACAGCATGTGCCTCTCTGAATTCCCTCAATACAATTTCTGTGCTTTTATATTTATATTGAGCGTTGGGCATACAACCAGGGGTGGCTGCTACAACGTTTCCAGCCCCACGGTGTACTGTGGCTGAAAGGCAGGGTTTAAATCAGGCATCCGACTCAAGCATGTCCCATTTTTGTTGTCTATTTAGGTTAATAGTTCCATCTCTTCTTCCACCCCCCCCCCCCCCCACCCACTTGGAACAATTTCACACAACTAGACTTCCTGTTTTGTTGAGATAACAATTATTGGCGCGTTCCTAATGAGAACATTTTTATCATTATTATTAACTTACTTTTTAAGAGACAAGGTTGGAAAAGAGTGCCAATTCCTAACAAGCTGTCCCAATTAATATAATCCACCACTACAGACATAAAGCCATGACCACTCAAAGGTTTTCAGTGGAAAACAGTTTTTTTCCAGTCACAAACAAGTGAAATTAAAGTTAGCTAAAAATCTTGGAGAACAAGGTCAAAGATGCATTGCAATTTTAATGAGTTTAGCCATCACATGTTCTTATTCTGTTCCTGTCCATTTCAAATTTCACGGCAGCACAGTAGCACAGTGGTTAGCACTGTTGCCTCACAGTGTCAGCGACCTGGATTAGATTCAAACCTTGGGTGAGTGTGTGGAGCTTGTATGTTCCCCCCTTCTCTGCGTGGGTTCCCTCTGTGGGTGCTCTGGTTTCCTCCCACAGTCCAAAGATGAGCAGGTCAGGTAGATTGGCCATACTAAATTGCCCCTTTGTGTCCAAAGGTTAGGTGGGGTTACAGAGATAAGGCAGGCAGTGGGACTCGGTAAGGTGCTCTTTCAGAGGGCCGGTGCAGACTCAAGTTGCACAGGTGCCAGAGGGAGCCCCTGGGTGCCACCATGCCTGTTCCCGACACCTGGGAGTCTCTAATGGTCTGGGAAACCACCCCAGATACCATTACGACTGATCAACCTTTGTAGAAACTGGTACTAAACAGCACCCTGATGAGGTGCCGGGCATCGAGAGAATCCCACAAACACATATTCAGCTCATTTAAATATGTTGATCTAGATCACACCGAATGAGGACGAGATCCAGATTGTGGCGTCACGCGAGGCTCTGTTAAATTTCACGAGGTGTTTCGAGCATCACAAATCTCGCGAGAGGCCTCTTGCAAGATTCAAAGGTCTGGTCCCGCACCAAATCATGTGGAAGAGACCATAAATTGCGTCCCTAGTTTATTTGTGAATAACATGGTACTCATTAATTATCAGAGCTTCCTTCCATTGTGGAATAAATGAATTTTGACTGTATGCAGTTGTGTATTTAATTTACACCATTTATATGAAATGAAATATGAAAATCGCTTATTGTCACGAGTAGGCTTCAAATAAAGTTACTGTGAAAAGCCCCTAGTCGCCACATTCCGGCGCCTGTTCGGGGAGGCTGTTACGGGAATCGAACCGTGCTGCTGGCCCACTTGGTCTGCTTTAAAAGCCAGCGATTTAGCCCTGTGCTATATTACCCTAATTTTAATGTTTTACATTATTTTTTAGAACACCTCTTTGTTCAGTCTGATTCATTGGAGGATTAAAGGATCCTTTCTCAATTAATAGGAAGCACAGCATGTTGTTGCAATGTGCTGCTGCAGAATCGTAGGATATGGGTTCACAGCTACAGTCCCCCACGCATTGGGTAACTGGCCAAAAAAAATATTGTTGCCTCAGTATTCCTGATCTTGAATTTTGAACAAGTTTCTCAGTACTTAAGTTTTGACTCTCTTGGGAACATGCTTTTTCAATGCATTTAATGAAGATTCGGAAGCAGTTTAAATATGTAACAACACATCACTCAGTTCTTTTATCTCCTTGCTAGATATTACAAATTGCATGCGAGTGTTGCACAACTCTTTTCTCTTTTAACTTGCCTTGTTGTGTTTTTTTGGCACATGTAGTTTACAGTGTTTGGTTTACAAGTTTTCAGCGTGTGTCAACTTTGCCATGCATACAGAAATAATATATTTTAGTTCAATTTACAGTTGTCTCTAATACCATACATATTTAATTTGTTCAGCTGAACAGTGTTGTCATCGCAATAGAGTAACTGGTAGTTTGCTACACAAGCAAAGTAATAAAGCTTTGAAAAACAGATATGTGATGAGCAGCGACTTACAAAAAATTAACCACTCAGTGACCTCATTCGCCTAATGTTACAAGTAATTTATTTTTGTCCAACTATCCCTATCTGTTGTGTATTCTATTTTTATGTACACAATAATAGATATCTTGGAATGAGTTACAAGGTTACTGTCTGATCGAAGGTTCATTGGATATCCTATATTGCAAGATTAGAACTTAAGTGGTTTATCAACGTCATCTAAGATTGAAGATTAGATTACAATCTTGAGATTGCTCCCTGGCACCTTATATTTTGTAAGACCCATATTGCTTACATTTTATTTTTTAAACTAAAAATTACAACGTCTCTTTCTTAACATTGTCAACAGAGCTTTTGTGTCTCCAGGCTCAGAAGAAGGTATTAACATATTCTGCGATATTTTCGCTGTAGTATTACCAGGGAATCATTTTGGATCAGAGTACAGATCGTTTCCATGTAGAATATATGCTAAAAAGCATTTTTTCTAAATATCAGGATTTTATTTAACCACCAAACTGTTATCACCCCCTTTTGAAGTGACACTACTCTCTGAGATGAGTTAACGTGACTGCAGCAATTTTTCATGCTGACCTCGGGGCTCCATGTTCCAGCATTGGTACATCCGAACCATAAACAAATATGACTGTAAACCAAAGATGGGACTGTCCAAACGCATTGTATAAATCAGAATGAAAAACTAGGGGTTACATCATTTTTTATACTTATTCTTCTATGTAGTGTCTCTTCTTGCAGTCAAAACAGAGCCAATGAGCAGCAGTGACACTGCCACAACGACAGGAGATGGATCACTTGACAATTACACTGGGTCAGGTAAGGCACTGACCACATAGTTCAACTCGCAGAGCAGACATAATTGTCGCAACTTCATTGACTAGTGACAAAACTAGAACTCTCACTGATAGATGTACATGTAGCACTGTATTAAACAGGAGGTTAACATGTAGCACTGTATTATAAAGGCGGTCTTATGGCATGATAGGTAGTTTCCCTGCCTCTGAGCCAAAAGCTTGGGGTTCGTGTCCCACCCTGGGAGTGATAGCTAAGGAAGGTGAATTAATAACGTGGCCAAGAGGTTGAGTATCAAGCTGCAAAATCCTTCCAACGCATGCCAATGGCAGATGGTAAGAGCGGAAGAGATTCCTGGGCAGCCATTCTTGAGGAAGAGTGGCACCCCGTCAGGCTATATACCTCTGACAACAGGCTAGCAATGGAATAGATGAAAGTCTGCCTTGTACGTGATGAGGTTGATCGCAACAACAGCTGTCAATGATATCAGACAGTGAAATGTACTTTCTCCAACCAGTTATCACTGGTATATGAATATCTATGGTGCATGCCTGTGATTAAGTAGCGGTGTGATTTCCCTTTTGAAAAAGAGAGTAAGAGCATGAAATACGACGGCATTGTTCATGCTTTTAACGAGAGTACATCAGAATGTCCAGAATTAAAGGAATATTGAAACGAAACAGAATAATAACCTGTCTTATGTTTCCATCATTTCCTTTAAATATATAAGAAATTCTTTCACTAAGTGATCTAATGCCAGCCCACTGTAAGATTTGTTAGTAAAATGAGAACATTATGATAGGAAATTTATTCAGACAAAGATAATAATTTCATGTGGTCATCCTCTTTTAACTAGCTAAACCCAGAATGTACTTCCCATATTTCCTATTCAGTAGCATAACAGAACTATTAGCAAAAACTGGAGTGGTCAAGTCAAACTAGTAGCTGAAGGTGCACATTACATAGAATCTAAAGCACAGAAGCAAAATAAATCTATGAAATCACTTGAATTAGTTTCTGAAAACATGATTAATTTGCTACAACTATAAATTAAAAATATTTACAATTTATCCTTGGGAAGAGAAAATTGTGCATCGCTTTTGAAAGAAGCAGGTTTAATGAACTGAATGGTATTTTCTATTTTCTTGCTTTCTGATATTATGAGTGAAGCTGCCGAGCAAAGATATGTCTGGCTAAGACTGGAATTCTGTCCATTAAGATAGAGGCCAGGATTTTCCGCTCCCACCTGCAACAGGTATCATGGTGGTCATCAGCGGAAAATATTGTGGGAGCATAAAAATCTGATTGACGTCGTTTGGAAAACAGGGTACTATTGTCTGCTCCAGCCGTCAATGGTGCAGCAATGTCAGGAAATTAATTTTAATACAGTTAAATGTGATTGAATACTCATCATATAGCTTGCTTACCGACACTGGGATCAAGTGGTCACGTCGTTAAACAATTAGACCGACATGTTTCACAATGGACATTCTGCATTCTCCCTCAGTGTATACAAACAGGCGACTAGGGGGGAGTTTCACAGTAACTTCATAGCAGTGCTAA
The DNA here is from genome assembly GCF_902713615.1 of Scyliorhinus canicula. Taxonomy (NCBI): domain Eukaryota; kingdom Metazoa; phylum Chordata; class Chondrichthyes; order Carcharhiniformes; family Scyliorhinidae; genus Scyliorhinus; species Scyliorhinus canicula. Next base: position 62,397,228 of record NC_052151.1, on the reverse strand, counting down.
TGTAAGCCTACTTCTGGCAATAATAAAAGATTATTATAAACATGCATCTGTCGACCAGCACTTGGCTCCCAACTTCGAGATTTGTTCGCCTACCTTTCATCATGAAGTGTTCATGGCAGGCAGCACCACATCGCTCTTGGGAGTATCACTGGCAAGGTTGTAGCTATCATAGCAACTGTAAGGTGGGGTGCTGTAAGGAAGGGTCCGCAGGGCAATGCCTTCATGGAGAAGGGGGAAAAAGTGGGCAGAGGTTTTGCAAGGGGTCACAGGGCAAGGCCGCCCAGTGAAGGCAGTAAAATTGGCAAAGGATGCAATCCAGCACATGACTAGGGGGATACGTCCTCTTGGCCAGAATGGGAACAGAATCTCAAAAAGGGCCATAGTGACCCCGGGCCAGAATTGGAAGATGGCAGAGTGGTGAGTTGTTAAACTTTACAGTGCTGGCTTTGCAAGGACTGTCCCTGTCCGAGGTAAGGGAGGAGGAGGACGTTCAAGTAGAAAGTCATTTGTGCCTAGCAGTTGAACGTAGGTAATTGTAACAGATGGCTTGGTCCAGTGGCTTTCTGGCTCATTAATGGAATGCGGTTGGCACACTCACAGTCTGGGTAGGCTGTGGATGGTTAAACGGAATTGTACACCTATTTAAGGGTTTCATAGCGGGGGGCGGTGGGGGTGAGGGGTGTGAGCTCAGACGCTCAATGTGCAGGAGAGCTCTAGAAAGAGTGGACTAATCTGCCAATGCACAATGCACATCTACATTAATGCATTCAGGGAATTGCTCAGGATATCCTCAACCATCAAAATGGCATAAAGCTTTGGAGGTTAAGGCTTGAGAATCCTTGGAGGAAGGGAAGCCTGAACATAATGCACACCCAGGATGATAGCTCACACAAGGTAAGGCCCAAGCTGGTCTGATAGTGAGGCCTTAACACCACCATCTTGCAACTTGAAGGGATGGTGCAACACAAAATAAATCTGAGAAATATCTCAGCTGGTGAGGGCTCTGGAGGAATTGTGCACTTCACTGGGTGGGTTGATTAAAGTGGCACCCAACTGAATTGTGTATTGCCTAATGAGAAAAGTTGTGTACCTGAGTGTGGCGCTAACAATTATACTCAAAGCCGAGAGACTAGTACAATAGAGGCTTTATTGCTGTACGATGTTGTCCCTCCATCTGCAACAGTAGACTAAGGGTCTGAGCAGCTCTCATACATTTATACATAAGCTCCCTGTGGGCGGAGCTAGCCGGCAGGGGCTGACCGGAGGAACCTGTATTACAGGTACAGGCATACATCCTCCTACTGCAGTACACATAACTACAGTGGTTATCTCACCACACTGAGACATGTTAGGAGCCTTTCAATGATAATGCAGAGAATCAGGAGAGTGAGGCAATGAAGCACATTCATGCAAGATTAATCACAAGTCATGGCACTAATAGACCTCCTTGCTTTAAATATGAAAGCTATGTTCAGCCATCCATTTTCAATAGAATGGCTGAGCACATTCGCAAATCAAGATCAAGGGAAGATAGACCCTACCAGTGTGTGGACTGAGTCATTTTTGGGGCCATTGTTGGGGGTGCGGGGAGGTCACCCTCAGCTGGAGGGCAAGGGGGCTCAGCACCCCTGTGTCCACCATGCCACCCCCAGATCATGTATACCCATTGCAGTGCAGCTCCAGCTGCTGCCTGTCTGTCCCACTCAACACACCCGTGAGAGAGCCCCATCATGGTAATATGATGGGGGTCATTTTATATGATGCTCACCTTGGTGGCCACTGGCCACACAGCTGAAGGCCATTGCTAATGGGGAATTGGCAAGTCCAGTAATGTGAACACCTCACACCTCCCAAGTTGAACCCCATGGGTACACATGCTGTGAAGCAGGTTTCTACTGCCCAGCATCGGAATCAGGCCGTGATGCTTGGACACTTGTCCTGAACTCCAGAGGCATCAACACCACAGAGGCAGCAGCCAAAATTCAAACCCCAAGAGCTGGGCCTGAGCACTAGGGACATGCCCGTGACAAGTTTGTGGACAGGTGCCCAGTCCAGTTCACATTTCCACCGGGTGTCTGGGGTACAGGGTCTGTCTGGTGCCCAAGGGCCAATGCTGCAGCTGGGGGTGCATGTGCAGGGGGCATAGGATGGCACCCTGAGGGATGTCAGTGAATGTGAGAGTGGGGGATGCTTAGGGGATATGAGGATACCTGGGTGGAAGCCATAACTATTTGTCAGCCTCACAACCTCTCCAATTCCTTACAGATATTAAATTATGGATAGTATCTTGGACCCCACGGAAGTTGTCCTCACGTTTGCATTGGCAGGTGAGGCGGCCACATGCTGGAGAAGGCAACGGCGATGGCGGCAGCATCAAGAGAGGTGCAAGGCGACGGCCCACATGCAGGGTCCTGCCCCACATGCTGAGGACCGGGTCTGCACCATGGTGTCGATGCCCTCAATGATGACCCTCTGTGAGTGGGCCATGCTCTTCAGTGACTCACCAATGTCCACCTGCGTCTGGGACACGTTCCCCCAATGACAGGACCTGTTCCATAGCGTCTCAGCAATGTCTACCTGAAAGTGGGACATGCTCTGCAGCATCTCATAAAGGTCGCCTGTGTCAGGGACACGTCATGTGAGGACACGTCACGTCATGCGCTTTTGAGGTGCACAGCCATGGCCACCACTGACTGAGCAAGACCTTGGACACCACCAGCCATGCTGCTGACATCGTGTTCCAGGCTTTCCATTGCAGTCGCCATCCAAGCAGTTTTGACCATGCTTTGCCATGCAATCTCCTGCACCCGTAGACATTGGGACTCTTCCATTAGGCTATGGACCTCCTGAAGTGTCACTAACATACCTCTCTGAATCTCGTGTTCGCACCCTGCTTACTGCATCAGCTCCAAGGCAGCCTGGTCCAGAGACTCAGCATCTGACTGGTACTCAGCTATGTCTTGGGATCAAGCAGACCTCTGACTGCTGTCCTCTGGATGTTCCTGGGCGGAATTCTCCCAACGGGAGTCTAAGTGCCGACGCCGGAGTAAAAACCGGAGTTTTTACCGGCGTCGGCGCCCGTTCCCAGTCCCCTATTCTCCGCCCTCTGTGGGGCTAGCAGGGGCGTTGCGCGATTTACGGGGGCGGGGGCTTGGCGTGGCGTCAGAGACCCGGCGCCGCATAAAAGACATGGCGCCATGGGTCCCGTGCATGCGCAGTTGGGCCGGCGCCAGCTAGCGCATGCGCGGTGGCCGTCCTCCCCCAGACCGCCCCGCACAAAAATGGTGCATGGATCCAGGCTTGCCGGCGGAAGAAAGGAGACCCACTGACAGAGAGGCCGGCCCGCCGATCGATGGGTCCCGATCGCGGGCCAGGCCACTCCGGAACGCCTCCCCGGGGTTCCCCGGCCGCTCCCAGCCCTTGAAGCCCCAGGTCCCGCCGGCCCAAGAGCAGGTTAGAACGGCGCCGGTGTGACTGTCATTTTTTTCACTGGCCGCTCGGCCCATTTGGGCCGGAGAAACGCCGCTCACCGTTTGCGCTGATTCTCCGAGCAGTCCGGCGCGATTTGCGCGGCGCTGGTTTGGGGGGGGGGGGGTGGGAGAATCGTGTGCGGGGATCGGGGCGGCGTGGAGCGATTCACGATTCTCCCACCCAGCGGAGGGGGGCGGGGGGGACGAATCCCGCCCCCCGGCCTCCATCTGACGTGTGGTGCTCACCAGTTTGTGCCCCATAACTCTGTCCACTACTTTCACCCACCAAAGTTTGTATCTCTATCCTGGTGGGGATGACAGGCATGACGCATTGCTGGTGGCATCCACGGAGCTCTCCTCCGAGATGTTCCCATGGCCGGTGTACATCCTGGATAGCCTGGGATGGACATGTGGTCAAAGAACAAAGGAAATTACAGCACAGGAACAGGCCCTTCGGCCCTCCCAGCCTGCGCCGATCCAGATCCTTTATCTAAACCTGTCTCCTATTTTCCAAGGTCTACTTCCCTCTGTTGCCGCCCGTTCATATACCTGTCTAGATGCCTCTTAAATGATGCTATCATGCCCGCCTCTACCACCTCCGCTGGTAAAGCGTTCCAGGCACCCACCACCCTCTGCGTAAAAAACTTTCCACGCACATCTCCCTTAAACTTTCCCCCTCTCACCTTGAAATCGTGACCCCTTGTAACTGACACCCCCACTCTTGGAAAAAGCTTGTTGCTATCCACCCTGTCCATACCTCTCATAATTTTGTATACCTCAATCAGATCCCCCCTCAACCTCCGTCTTTCCAACGAAAACAATCCTAATCTACTCAACCTTTCTTCATAGCTAGCACCCTCCATACCAGGCAACATCCTGGTGAACCTCCTCTGCACCCTCTCCAAAGCATCCACATCCTTCTGGTAATGTGGCGACCAGAACTGCACGCAGTATTCCAAATGTGGCCTAACCAAAGTCCTATACAACTGTAACATGACCTGCCTACTCTTGTACTCAATACCCCGTCCGATGAACGCAAGCATGCTGTATGCCTTCTTGACCACTCTATCAACCTGCGTTGCCACCTTCAGGGTACAATGGACCTGAACTCCCAGATCTCTCTGTACATCAATTTTCCCCAGGACCCTTCCTTTGACCATATAGTCCGCTCTTGAATTTGATTTTCCAAAATGCGTCACCTCGCATTTGCCTAGATTGAACTCCATCTGCCATTTCTCTGCCCAACTCTCCAATCTATCTATATTTTGTTGTATTCTCTGACAGTCCTCCTTGCTATCTGCAAATCCACCAATCTTAGTATCATCTGCAAACTTGCTAATCAGACCACCTATACCTTCCTCCAGGTCATTTATGTAGATCACAAACAACAGTGGTCCGAGCACGGATCCCTGTGGAACACCATTAGTCACCCTTCTCCATTTTGAGACACTCTCTTCCACCACTACTCTCTGTCTCCTGTTGCCCAGCCAGTTCTTTATCCATCTAGCTAGTACACCCTGAACCCCATACGACTTCACTTTTGCCATCAACCTGCCATGGGAAACCTTATCAAACGCCTTACTAAAGTCCATGTATGTGACATCTACAGCCCTTCCCTCATCAATTAACTTTATCACTTCCTCAAAGAATTCTATTAGGTTTGTAAGACATGACCTTCCTTGCACAAAACCATGCTGCCTATCACTGATAAGTCTATTTTCTTCCAGATGTGAATAGATCCTATCCCTCAGTATCTTCTCCAACAGTTTGCCTACCACTGACGTCAAGCTCACAGGTCTATAATTCCCTGGATTTTCCCTGCTACCCTTCATAAACAAAGGGACAACATTAGCAATTCTGCAGTCCTCCAGGACCTCACCCGTGCTCAAGGATGCTGCAAAGATATCTGTTAAGGCCCCAGCTATTTTGACCCTCGCTTCCCTCAGTAACCTGGGATAGATCCCATCCGGTCCTGGGGACTTGTCCACCTTAATGTCTTTTCGAATACCCAAAACTTCCCCTTTCCGTATGACAACTTGACCTAGAGTATTTAAACATCCATCCCTAGTCTCAACATCCATCTTGTCCCTCTCCTTTATGAATACCGATGCAAAGTACTCATTAAGAATCTCACACATTTCCTCCGAGTCCACGCATAAATTCCCTCTCTTGTCTTTGAGTGGGCCAATCCTTTCCCTAGTTACCCTCTTGCTCCTTACAGACGAATAAAAGGCTTTGGGATTTTCCTTAACCCTGTTAGCCAAAGATATTTCATGACCCCTTTTAGCCCTTTTTATTGCGGGTTTGAGATTCGTCCTACTTTCCCGATATTCCTCCAAAGCTTCATCAGTTTTGAGTCGCCTCGATCTTACATATGCTTCCTTTTTCATCTTAGCTAGTCTCACAATTTTGCCCGTCATCCATGATTCCCTAATCTTGCCATTTCTATCTCTCATTTTCACAGGAACATGTCTGTCCTGCACTCTAATCAACCTTTCCTTAAAAGACTCCCACATTTCAAATGTGGATTTACCCTGAAACAGCTGCTCCCAATCCACATTCCCTAGCTCCTGCCGAATTTTGTTATACTCTGCCTTTCCCCAATTTAGCACTCTTCCTTTCGGACCACTCTTGTCCTTGTCCATGAGTATTCTAAAACTTTACGGAATTGTGATCGCTATTCCCAAAGTAATCACCGACTGAAACATCAACCACCTGGCCGGGATCATTCCCCAATACCAGGTCCAGTATGGCCCCTTCCCGAGTTGGACTATTTGCATACTGCTCTAAAAAAAACTCTCCTGGATGCTCCTTACAAACTCTGCTCCATCTACGCCTCCAACACTACATGAATCCCATTCGATGTTGGGGAAGTTAAAATCTCCCATCACAACCACCCTAATGCTCCTACATTTTTCTATAATCTGTCTGCATATTTGTACCTCTACTTCATGCTCACTTTTGGGAGGCCTGTAGTAAAGTCCCAACAATGTTACTGCACCCTTCCTATTTCTTAGCTCCACCCATATTGCCTCAGTGCTCGAATCCTCTATCGTGCCCTCCTTAATCACAGCTGTGATATCATCTCTGACGAGTAATGCAACTCCTCCACCCCTTCCACCTCCCTCTCTATCCCTCCTGAAGCATCTATACCCTGGGATATTCAGTTGCCAGTCCTGCCCTTCCCTCAACCAAGTCTCAGTAATACCAATAACATAATTTTCCCAGGTACTGATCCAAGCCCTAAATTCATCTGCCTTACCTGCATTTATCTCGCATTAAAACAAATGCACGACAGACCACCTGTCCCTTTGCGTTCATCATCTCTTCCCTGTCGACTCTACCTTACCGGCTTTAGTTTCTGCTTCTTTACTGACCTCTAACTTCCTAATCTGGTTCCCATCCCCCTGCCACATTAGTTTAAAACCTCCCCAACAGTGTTAGCAAAAGCACCCCCTAGGACATTGGTTCCAGTCCTGCCCAGGTGTAGACCATCCGGTTTGTAATGGTCCTACCGCCCCCAGAACCGGTTCCAATGTCCCAGAAATCTGAACCCCTCCCTCTGCACCATCTCTCAAGCCACGTATTCATACTGACTGTTCTTGAATTTCTACTCTGACTGTCCCGTGGCACTGGTAGCAATCTTGAGATTACTACCTGTGAGGTCCTACTTTTTAACTTATCTCCTAACTCCCTAAATTCTGATTGTAGGACCTCATCCTTTTTTTTACCTATATCATTGGTGCCTATATGCACCACAACAACTGGCTGTTCACCCTCCCCCTTTAGTATGTCCTGCAGCCGATCGGAGACATCCCTGACCCGAGCACCCGGGAGGTAACATACCATTCGGGAGTCTCGTTTTCGATCACAGAAACGCCTGTCTACTCCCCTTACAATTGAATCCCCTATGACTATAGCCCTGCCAGTCTTTTTCCCACCCCTCTGTGCAGCAGAGCCAGCCACGGTGCCATGAGCCTGGCTACTACTGCCTTCCGCTGTTGAGTCATCTCCCCCAACAGTATCCAAAACGGTATACCTGTTTTGGAGGGAGATGACTGCAGGAGACACCTGCACTGCCTTCCTGCTCTTTCCCTGCCTTTTGATCACCCATTCCCTGTCTCCCTCACCAATCCTAATCTGCGGTGTGACCAACTCACTGAATGTGCTATCCACGACCTCCTCAGCATCGCGGATGCTCCAAAGTGAGTCCACCCGCAGCTCCAGAGCCGTCATGCGGTCTAACAGGCGCTGCAGCTGGACACACTTCACGCACATGAAGGAGTCAGGGACGTCGGCCTCGTCCCTAAACTCCCACATTGAGCACGAGGAGCATAACACGGGTCTGGGATCTCCTGCCATTTTTACCCTTTACCTTAACTGACTACAAACTATACTATCAAATAATTAATAAGTGAAAGGAACAAAGATTTTACTTACCAATCACAAAACTTACCAACACACGAAGAGTTAAATTTCTCCCAGCTGCTGCTAATTGGAGCACTTTCCTTACCAGCCGATCGGATCTCTGCTTTGCTGTGATGTCACCCTTCAAGTTAAGTTTTTAAAGTTTTAAAGAGGTAAACTTACCTTCGAAGTTTCGCCCCTGTCTCTCCGCTCTTTAATGAAGTCTCGCCCCTGTCTCTCTGTGGTCTTTAATGAAGTCTCGCCCCTGTCTCTCCGCTCTTTAATGAAGTCTCGCCCCTGTCTCTCCGTGGTCTTTAATGAAGTCTCGCCCCTGTCTCTCCGTGGTCTTTAATGAAGTCTCGCCCCTGTCAGTCGAAGGACAGGATCATTGTCCTGACATGAACAACTCACGTGTGACAGGTCATCTGGGTGGGGGCCAGTAGATAATCACCTCTGTGGCGCATACTAATTCCGATGTCGGTGACGGACCTGTCCTCAGCCAACCCCATCCAGAACCCGTTCCTCATAGGGTGAGGACTATGATGTCCGGCACCCCGCCATCCGTCTGGGCCCTTTCCTATCAGTTATGGGCCAAATTCTCCCGTAGGGACACAGAGGGGGCATTGTGAGCCACACACTTGATGCATCACGGGTGGGGCTCATGGCAGGTGACAGGCAGGTGTATCATTGCTGGTGGCTGTGTTGGTGAATGCGAGGGTATGCTGGGGCATGGGCATGGTATTGTGCTGGGGGGTGAGGTGCCAGGCCCAAGGTCGTCGAGGGTAAGCTCTGGGGGTAGTAGGCAGGACCAGTGCCAGGAGGCTGAAGCCAACTCATCCGTGTGGCCTGGCGGAGGTCATAGAATCAATCATAGACTTTTACAGTGCAGAAGGAGGCCATTTGGCCCATCGAGTCCGCACAGGCTCTTGGAAAGAGCGCCTGACCCAAGGGGGGAACAGCGTATCCCATCTGGATTTGACCACGTCCATCAGTCTGGCCAGGTCGGCATCCCCAAATTGTGGAGCTGGTCTGCGCAGCGACATGGCTGCTTGCTGTCTGGAGTTTGGTCTGCGGGATCAATTGAAGTGCTGCTCCCCCTCATTAGTGGGGAGCTGCCGGGCACAGACCCGGTGGGACAGTCATTTCCTGTGTGAAGCCCGTAGAGCATCATTAAGTACCCTAATTAACGTTAGAGACCGGTGACGGCCTCGCTGGGTCGGCTTTTGGGAAACATCGGCATTTCCCGCTCACTACCACACTGAGAAACATTTCCATTAGATGGCGCCCAATGTTGCTGTGTACGGGATACCCAGGAAGCTGCCACAATTCATACATCTTGAACTGATCCCAGATCCCTGACTTCTTGAAGGGACCAGACAGAATCCAGGGTTGGCTTCTTGGCGTCAAAATGGTATCCACACAACACCTGGCTTAGGATGCCCGTGCAACAGCCGAGAAACCCTGTTGAAAGAAGATACAATGATGCTCATACCGTGACCCGAACACTGGGAGAGCATAGCATAGGCATCTTGAAGATGCAGTTTCAATGCCTCGACAAAGCTGGCACAGCACTCCAGTACTGCCTTTACCATCGTCGTCTGGTGCGCATTGTACAAGTGCTCCCAAGGGGGAAGGACTTTCCAAGTGCAGATCTGAAGGAGCTGCAAGTCTCCTCGAATGAGGAGAATATTGAAAAGATGAGGATGAATAGTTCGATGACGCCAAGGCTGCAGCGAAGAGACTATAACACAGGCCAGACGAGGCAGGTGTGAACTTGAGTCCCTCATTCCACCTATACCTGGGAGCAACCTCTCTTCTAAGGCTGACATCAAAGCGGATATCCAACATCGTATCCAATTCGTCAATACTTCCTTCCGACGCCTAACATCGAGAGACTTTGATGACCGCGATGTCCATGCTGACACCATGTACAAAGCATTCATCCTCTCAACTCTTCTATACGGCTCAGAAACTTGGACCATGTACAGATGCCACCTCAAGGCTCTGGAGAGTTATCATCAATGCTTTCTGAGACAAATTCTCCACATTTGGGAGGGCAGGCATTCTAACGTCAGTGTCCTTGAAGGAGCCAAGAGCATTGAGGCCATGATCATCCAAAACCAACTCCGCTAGGCCGGCCATGTGCTTAGGACTTCAGAGTCCCGACTGCCAAAGTAAATCTTCTTTGCCCAGCTCAAAGGAGGCTCCAGAGCAAGAGGAGGACAAAGGAAGCTGTTCAAAGAAGACTTACCTTAAGAAATGCAACCTAGACGTCAATGCCTGGGAGAGACCTTCTTGGAAGAACTTCCCGATTGAAGGGACACAATTCCTCGAGAACACCCAACGGCAAGAGGAGACCTGGAAAAGGAGCCTGAGAAAGGAATACCAGCAAGCTAGCATCCAAGGATCGACCCCACCTCCTGGAAACACCTGTCAAGTGTGCGGTCGAAGATGCGGCTCTAGGATTGAGATCATCAGCCATGCAAGAACCCACAGAACCTTTTGATTTGATTTGATTTATATTGTCACATATATTAATATACAGTGAAAAGAATTGTTTCTTGGATTTTGGATTTGATTTATTGTCACATTTACCGAGGCACAGTGAAAAGTATTTTTCTGCGAGCAGGTCAACAGATCATTAAGTACATCGAAAAAAAAGGAAATAAAGAAAATACATAATAGGACAACACAAGGTACACAATGTAACTACATATCACCGGCTTCTGGTGAAGCATACAGGGGTGTAGTGCTAATGAGGTCAGTCCATAAGAGGGTCGTTTAGGACTCTGGTAACAGTTGAGAAGAAGTTGTTTTTGAGTCTGTTCGTGTGTGTTCTCAGACTTTTGTATCTCCTGCCCGGTGGAAGAAGTTGGAAGAGTGAGTAGGCTGGGTGGGAGGGGTCTTTGATTATGCTGCCCGCTTTCCCCAGGCAAAGGGAGGTGTGAATCAATGGATGGGAGGCAGGTTCGTGTGATGGACTGGGCTGTGTTCATGACTCTCTGAAATTTCTTGCGGTCCTGGGCCGAGCAGTTGCCATACCAGGCTGTGATGCAGCCAAATAGGATGCTTTCTATGGTGCATCTGTAAAAGATGGTAAGAGTTAATGTGGACATGCCGAATTTCCTTAGTTTCCTGAGGAAGTATAGGCACTGTTGTACTTTCTTGGTGGTAGCGTCGACGTGGGTGGACCAGGACATATTTTTGGAGATGTGTACCCTGAGGAATTTGAAACTGCTAACCATCTCCACCTCGGCATGCTATATAGACAACACATACTGTACATAGGGAAAGAAGATAAGACTGCAAAATGTAATGTTATGGTCATAGCTAGGGTGTAGAGAAAAGATCAACTTTATTATACGAGGTAGGTCCATTCAAACGTTTTATGGCAGCAGAGAAGACGCTGTTCCTGAGTCGCTTGGTACGTGACCTCAAACTTTTGGATCTTTTTCCTGACGGAAGAAGGTGGAAGAGAGTATGTCTGGGGTGCGTGGGGTCCTTAATTATGCTGTTTGCCTTTCCGACGCAGCGGGAATTGTGAACTGAGTCAATGGATGGGAGGCTGGTTTGCGTGATGGATTGGGCTACATTCACGATCTTTTGTAGTTTCCTGTGGTCTTGGGCAGAGCAGGATCCATACCAAAGTTGGTGAGAGTCATAGCTGACATGCCAAATTTCCTTAGTCTTCCGAGAAAGTAGAGTCGTTGGTGGGCTTTATTAACTACAGTGTCGGCATGGGGGGACCGGGACAGTTTATTGGTGACCTGGACACCTAAAACCCTGAAGCTCTCAGCCCTTTCTACTTCATTTCCATTAATGTAGACGGGCGTGTTCTCCACTACGCTTCCTGAATTTGATGACAATCTCCTTCATTTTGTTGACCATGATGGAGAGATTATTGTTGTCGCACCAGTTCAATAATTCTCTATCTCATTCCTATACTCTGTCTCGTCATTGTTTGAAATCTGACCCACTACGGTGGTGTCATCAGCAAATTTGAAAATCGAGTTGGAGGGGAATTTGACCACACAGTCATAGGTGTATAAGGAGTACAGTAGGGGGCTGAGGACACAGTCTTGTGGGGCACCGGTATTGAGGATGATCATGGAGGAGGTGTTGTTGCCTATTCTTACTGATTGTGGCCTGCGGATTAGGAAGTTCAGGATCCAGTCGCAGAGGGAAGAGTCGAGACCCAGGCCACAGAGTTTGGAGATGGGTTTTATAGGATTAATGGTGTTGAAGGCTGAGCTGTAGTCAATAAATAGGAGTCTGACATAGGTGTCTTTGTTATCTAGGTGTTCCAGGGTTAAGCGCAGGGCCAGGGAGATGGTGTCTGCTATGGACCTGTTACAGTGGTAGGCGAACTGTAGGTGGATCAAGGCAATCTGGGAGGCTGGAGTTGATTCGTGCCATGACTAACCTTTCGAAGCACTTCATAATGATGGATGTCAGAGCCACTGGACGATAGTCATTAAGGCACGCTGCTTGGCTTTTCTTTGGTACAGGGATGATGGTCATCTTCTTAAAGCAGATAGGGACCTCAGATTGTTGTAAAGAGAGGTTGAAGATGTCTGCGAATACCCCCGCTAGCTGATCCCTATGACCAGTAACACACAGTTTCTTAGGCGGACATCATATTCGTTAGCAAGTGATCACCGAAGAAGAAGACTAATTTTTCAATGGACAGGAGACGTTCACCTTACAATAAGGAAGATGAAACCCTAACCTCAAACCTAAACAGCCTGAACTGAAGATGACAGGAAGCAGCACATCATGTGAACAAGGTTCTTTACACAAGCAGACTTGATATTAAGGACGAGGCATCAGTGATGTTGAAAATTATATGAGTACGCACACACACTGTGGAGATGTGAAAGCTGATAGCATGTACACCTGCCTTTGACAAGTGGTGTTAGAGACCATTGTGTCACAGCTGATGGACAACACAGCAGAACATATACAGATGTTGTGAAATGGTTGGTATCCTAATAACATTAGAGCAAAGTATACAGCCTGTGGTTATCAGCTGTGTCATTGTCATGTTCCTAATATTTCTTAATTTTCTTAACCCTGCCACTACGTCTTGGTGCATCCCAAGGTGGAGGGAATCTGCTGATTACTATGCTCTTGACATGGGTCCTCTGGAGAGCCATGTCTTGGATGGCCCTGGCCGCTTTGAGTTGTCCTGCAGTGGGACAGATGCACCCTCCTTGCCCGGTGCAACTGTAGCTGTTGGAGTCACAGGAAGAGGGGATTGGGATCAGCTGGACACTCCTAGAGTCACCTGGGGTGGATGACCCCTGGTGTTCTCGTGCTGGTTCCCCCCTCCCTATGGGTGCCTGAAGGCCCCTGGCAGACTCCTTGAGGAGAGGGGGCAGCTGGCGTGAGATTGAGTTTCCCTGCCTCTCTCCTGTGAGATGGATGACAAAAATGGCTACAGCGATGGACTGCTGCCCCTAAAGCAATGTAGAACATGTGTCCTGTGCCAAGGTCTCCATGGCAGTTACCAGTCTACCAGTGTTGAACTCGCATGCCTGCACTATAACCATAGACTGAATGCAGACAGGCTTCTCCATCATTGTTGCACACTGTGCAAAGCAACTGACCGCCCTTACTGATATTCCATTGGCTGTCACTGCTAACTCCGCCAACTGCGTTAGAACCGAGTCTGGAGGCTCATCATCAGACTCTGGTTCAGCAGAATTGGGGCCTCCAGCACTACTCCAAGCGCCGGATCCCTCGGATGTCCCTGCCTCCACCTGCTGTGGACCAGTTTGTGTGCTGTGTTCACCAGATTGTGACACCCCCCCCCTTTCAAGGCCACTCTAGAACTAGCTGGTGCAGAGTTGTGTGTTTCTGTACTGATGGAGGGTGTGGGTCTTCAAAGTTGGCCTCCTATTCTATGTCTGAAGTGTCTTCAGGACTGTGTAATAACCCCCAAGAGGCCCACGGGGATACCCTGATTGATCTCCCCGTAGTCCTTACAGGCTGGAATTGGAGCCTGACTGTATGATGATCTCAGACACTTTCCAGAGATTCCTATGAAAGGAAGCTGAGATTACTTAAGCATCACAAACAACTGGAAGACAGCAGAATGGACTCATAGCATGGTTGTCTCAGGGATGAGCTGGTGCAGGGTCCTCACTTAGGTTGGCGACGCCCATCACACTGTCACCACATGCATGATCCCAGTCCTCTCTAGCCAGTACTGTTGCGTGGAGTGAGGACCTTAATTTCAGTCATTCTACCCCAGGCCTCTGACGTCTCCCTCCTATTGTTTGCGAGCTTGTCCTGCATGACAAATGGAGAAGTTGTGAGCAGAGCACATGCACAGGCAGATGATAAGGATGCCTGCCTTTTGTGTATGGTGAGTGGGCGGGATGAGGACACAATGTGCACAGGACATAAGGCCAGAGAGAGATGCGAAGGTGTGTCTTAGAGGGAGTGTGGCAATGTGCCTTCAGTTGGTAGTCTGTGGCATCCCTGTAGAGTCCAGATGGGCTTGTGAATATGAGCTGAAGGTGTTGAGGTGGTTGCCTTACCCTACCAGAACAAGTGAGATAATTCATCCTCTTCCTGTTCTGGTTTACAGACTCTTTTCTTCACCGTGTTTGCGCTGACTGTCAATTCCTCCACCTCCCAAGCCAGAGTGGTGACATTGGTGGACCTCCTTGAGCCATCACTGGGGTAGAGGGCATCCTGATGTGCCTCAACAGCGTCCAGAGGTTCGCCAGTGAAGCGTCACTCAATGTGGGTGATGCACATTTCTTGTCTTTGGGGTCATTCCTTTTGTGGGGCTATTCTGGCTTGAAGACACTGAGAAGGCTGATTATGGCTGCACCTTAAATATAACACCCAGAGGAAACAACCTCTGAGGTCACAGCGGGCAAATCAGAGGTCGACAACCCGTGATTCGATGTGCTTCCGGTTTTTGCATCAGTCTCGAGGCGAGGAGCAGACGGTACGGCGCAAAAACACGTCATTGTGCTCGGCCAGGAAAGGGCCACTTTTCCCGCCTGCTACCTCACCTGGAACGTGGGTGGGACAATCTTGCTCAGGGACCATGGGCTGGATTCTCCGTCGGCGGGATCCTCGACAGCAGCGCACTCACGCCTGCGGATTTCCCGATGAAATCCCATTGTCCAGCTGCTGGGACGGAATCCTGCTGCCAGTGGGGGCGGGTCACACCAGAAAACAGGTTCGGCGGGATGGAGAATCCCACCCCATATCTAGGTTGTTTATAAACGATCTGTTAACGTGACTTTCCTGATGACCTAATAGGTATAGTCAATAAAATTGCCTAGTCCAGATGTGGATATTGGTGAGGAGACGATTGGGCTTCCCTGTGTTTCCCTTCAATGAATGTCACTGTCCAGGTTTGACGCTACAACTTTCCAGTGTACCAGAGGGAAACCGTCACCCATGCATCAGCATTGAGGAAAGGAAGGAAGAAAAGAGGAGAAAGTTGTTGTAAATGTTTTGTCAGAGAACCTTGAATGCTGGGTCAGGAGTTAATGGACTTCATTTGAGTATACGATATGAAGCAATTGTTGAGTTAAGTTCATGTAGAGACAGTAGGAATAGTGTTAGTTAATGCATCTTATTAAGCTCTGCCGTGCCTGCAGGCATTTCATAACACCTCAACATTTCAAGTAATCCTATTTAGCTGTTATTCTCAAGCATTATGAATGAAGAGGTTTAAATTAATGGCAGAATTTTTAATTATGCCTTTGTGAGAATTTTTGTTTCAGTAAGGAAACCCGTGACTGTTTGTCAAAGAGTAAACCATCAAGAATGTGCCCATAAACACACAGTCCACTGTCAAGTGTTCTGATTTATGTGCTGCAGCTGAGCAGCTCTCTATTTTTGCTTTCCTGTACAGGGCAGACCGATGTACTGGTTGAGGAATTTGATTTGCACCCAAAACAGGGGCAGATTTGGCAGAGTTACACCTCCTGTCCACGCCGGCCTGAAGCCCGAGACACATTCTGCTTTGGGCCAAACTGAAACGCTGCCGGCAAGCGGCAGGTGACAAATGGGCACACTACAGCAGCTGGTTGGGCAGAAAGAGCAGTAAGTCAGCTGGGTCCGACGCTGCCAGATTAAGTCCAGGGTCTGTGAGGGGCCTTGAAAGGGCCAGTAGCATCCAGAGCTTTTTTATGTGGCCTCAGGAGGCGCTCTCCAAAAAAAATAAAAATGGTAGTTTGCTATTTGCTGTCGGTGGTGGTTGGGGGAAGGGGGGTGTTTGAGCAGCCGCCATTAAGGATTCTTTCTTTCTCGTTTGACTTTTCCCATGTTAGATGGGGTTGCCACATTGCTGGATGATCACCTTCATATCAAGCATTATTTTTTCAGATTTGACGGTGGTCCTGCCTGCCACCGACCTCCTTCCTCCGTTTATCTATTCTGGGGACCGGTGCTAATACACGCTGGCTTGTTTTAAGGATTGCTACCGAGGCGGCACAGTACCTGGCTGCAACTAGGCATAACATCCACTGCACAATCTTCACCCGTTTGTATCTGAATTTTGCATTCAGGATCCTACAGATCTGCGTGTTTAAGTTGCCTGGTGCGATTTTATGCCTGAAAGATTAGTTCTTTTGTGCGGAATTTCTGCCACATGGTGCCCAGTCAGCAACTTAACTGTGAAATATTTGTCAGAAAATGAAAATCACTTATCGTCACGGGTAGGCTTCAATGAAGTTACTTTGAAAATCCCCTAGTCGCCACATTCCGGCGCCTGTTCGGGGAGGCTGGTAAAGGAATTGAACCGTGCTGCTGGCCTGCCTTGGTCTGCTTTAAAAGCCAGCAATTTAGCCCAGTGTGCTAAACCAGCCCCTAATTTGACTTAGAAAGAAAATGGATTGAGCAGTGCTGAATGTACCATTGGATTCAACTGGTCTTCTGCCATAATGTAAGCAGGAGATGGGTACAACCCCCACGAAAGTGCTTCAGTGGCTTAAAAACAGGCTGGGGGGGTTGGGGGTTGGCTGTGGTGGAAATTGCAGGGGCTTGTTTTATTAGTATTTCATCATTCATTCTATTGCTGCCTGTATGCGACCCCCAAAGTTGCGCTTTAAAACTGTCGTCGGAGAAGCACTTCTTACTACATCACCATGGAATTTCCATCGCCCATGAATCTCATTCATGTGGCTTCTCTCACTGACAATGCCAGGTTAATGTCAATTAGTCTTGAATTATGGACCATTTGGCTCTGCGTGCATTTGTGCAAATTCCAACACCGGAGATATTTTTTCATCCTTGTTGAAAAGTATTAGAATTTAAATTTTTAGCATTTTAACATTTTACCAAACCAAAACATTACACCCCCAAATACAATAAACCTTGCACCAACTACTCCACCCCCCCCCCCCCCAACCTCCACCCCCAACCCTTCCCTTCCCCTAACAGTTGACGGTAACTAGCTCCCCAAAATACGAAATAAACAAACCCCATCTCTTGTGGAACCCCTCATTTGCCCCCCTTAGGGCAAATTTCACCTTCTCAAGATGTAAGAACTCCATTAGATCCCCCAGCCACGCCGAGGCACAGGATGGAGAAGCTGACCTCCACCCCAACAGAACCCGCCTGCGAGCAGTCATTGAGAAGAAGGCTAAAACACCTGCCCCTGTGCCCTTCTGCAATTCCAGCAGGTACGACACCCTGAATATGGCCCCCAGGGGACCTGGCTCCAAATCCACATGCTGGATCGCCAACATGGTGCTGAGAAACAACCCCCAAAATTTCTCTAACTTCAGATAGGACCAGGACATGTGCACATGATTAGCCGGGCCCCTCATACGCCGTTCGCAAGTATCCTCTACACCTTCAAACAGCCGGTTCATCCTGGAATTCATCAAATGTGCCCTGCGCACCACCTTTAGACTTTAGAACAGTACAGCACAGAACAGGCCCTTCGGCCCTCAATGTTGTGCCGAGCAATGATGAAACCCACGTATCCACCCTGTACCCGTAACCCAACAACCCCCCCCCCTTAACCCTACATTTTAGGACACTACGGGCAATTTAGCCTGGCCAATCCACCTAACCCGCACATCTTTGGACTGTGGGAGGAAACCGGAGCACCCGGAGGAAACCCACGCACACACGGGGAGGACGTGCAGACTCCACACAGTGACCCAGCCGGGAATCGAACCTGGGACCCTGGAGCTGTGAAGCATTTATGCTAACCACCATGCTACCATGCTGCCCTAAAATTGTATCAACCCCAACCTCACGCACGCGTTTGAGGCATTCACCATCCGCATCACCTCACACCACAGTGCCTCCTCCAGCATCGTCCCCAACTCCTCCTCCCACTTGGCCTTAACTCCCTCCATAGGCATCTTATCCTCCTCCACAATCACCGAGACGACCCCACCCTCCACCCCATTACCGAAAACACCTCCTCCAACAACGAATAAGCCGGCACGGTCAGAAAGGTCAGAAAAAGCTTTCTAGCAAAGTCCTGGACCTGCATATGCCGAAAACCCTCCTCAAGCGGAAACCCAAACTTCCCCCTCAACTCCTCCAAGCTTGTGAACCGCTCCTCCATAAGCAAATCTTTCCTCTCCTTCACCCTTTCTCTTCCCATTCCCGAAACCACATATCCTTCCTCCCGAGCTCAAATCGGCATCAGCCTCAACCCCGCTCCCAACCTAAAATGCTGCCGAAATTTCCTCCAAATCTTCAACATGGCAACCACCACGAGACTTCCCGAATATTTGCCTGGGGCAAATTGAAGCGATGACATCGCCAGCACCCACAACCCTGACCCCCTACAAGAACCCGGCTCCATCCTCACTTATAAAGCCTCCGCCTCCTACTCCAGACCCGCACCTTTTCCACGTTCGCCGCCCAGTAATAATACAAGTTCGGAGGCCCCCCCCCCCCAACTGCCGACCCCTCTGAAGTGCTGCCTTATTTATCCTGGCCACCTTTCCTGATCAAACAAATGACAAAACCAACCTGCCCATCCCCTTAAAAAAAAGACTTCAGCAAAAAGACCGGCAGGCACTGAAATAACAATAGAAATCGTGGCAAAATGTTTATCTTTACTGCCTGCACCCAACGTGCCACCTCAATAAATCCGTTTTCATCCTCCCAATCAGATTTGTAAAGTTCAACCACGCCCAATCTCAGGCCACCTGCATCCCCAAATACCTGAAATGGGGTTTTGCCACCCGAAATGGCAACCCACCCCACTCCAACACCCCCCGCACACCAACCCCCAGTGCTGGAGAAGACCCCGTAGAATACCTGCTATTCCCCCAAATTCAACTTATAATTGGGGCCGGTTTAGCACAGGGCTAAATCGCTGGCTTTTAAAGCAGGCCAAGGCAGGCCAGCAGTGCGGGTTCAATTCCCGGACCAGCCTCCCCGAACAGGCGCTGGAATGTGGCGACTAGGGGCTTTTCACAGTAACTTCATTTGAAGCCTACTTGTGATAATAAGCGATTTTCAATTCATTTCATATCCCGAAACGCCCCAAATCCCTTAATCAGACCCATTATGGCTCCCACTGAAGAGCTCGGGTCTGAAATATATAATAGCAAATCACTACGTACAGAGACACCCTGTGCTCCACCCCCCCCCCCCCCCCCCCCCACTATCCCCTTCCACAAATCCGAGCACCTCAGCACAACAGCCAAGGGCTCTATCACCAGCGCAAACAGAAGGGGGGGGTGGGTGGGGTGTAGCCACCTGGGTTGGCCAAAGGGCTCTATCACCAGCGCAAACAGAAGGGGGGGGGGTGACATGGGGCAACCCTGCCTCGTACCCCTATGCAACAGAAAGTATCCTGAATTCATATCATTCGCACACACACCATCGGATCCTTATACAACAATTTCACCCATGCCACAAACTTAGGCCCCATCCCAAACTTCTCCAACATTACAGATTGCTCCACTCCACCCGATCAAATGCCATCCCCACATCCATCTCTACCAGCACCTCCAACTCCCTTCTGCCGGAGAAAGCATCACAATCAGCAGTCGCTGCACATTCAACGACAATTACCTACCTTTTTTAAAAAAATATTTTTATTCTTGTCCTTTATCACATTTTCTCCCAAATTTACACCCAACAATAAACAATAATCAGTAACAAATGCCATGTCAATCCCCACCAATCTCATCCTCCCACCAAATCCCCAAACATGAGATACATATTAACATGAACAAATAACAAAAAGGAATCAGGAATCACCCATAGTCACCATTAACACATACAGTTCCCCTCCCCCTAACTCTCCCAACCCCCCCTCCCCACTAATGTTCGACGTAACCCAATTCTCATAAGTGCGTAATAAATAACGGCCATGAATTGTAGAACCACCCCATCCTTTCCCTCAGTTCAAATTTGACATTCTCAAGACTCAAGAATTCCAGCAGGTACCCCCGCCACGCCAGGGCACAGGGTGGAGAGGTTGATCTCCATCCCAACAGGATTTTCTTCTGGGCGATCAACGAGGTGAAGGCTACAACATCTGCCTCCGCATCTGTTTCCAACCCCAGCTGGTCCGACACCTCTAATATGGCCTCCCGAGGGCCCGGGTCCAGTTCCACGTGTACCACTTTAGAGATTACCCTAAAAATCTCCTTCCACTAATCCTCCAGCTTTGGACAGGACCAAAACATATGAACGTAGTTTGGGGGACACCGCCCCCCCCACGACGTTGACACACATCTTCTACCCCCTCAAAGAGCCGGTTCATCCTCACCTTTGTGAGGTGTGCTCTATATATCACCTTCAGCTTGTATCAGCCCCAACCTCACGCACGAGATGGAGGCGTTCACCCTCCGGAGCACCTCATACCAGAACACCTCCTCCATAGATGGAGATGGAAGATGCTTATGAAATCAGAAGCACAAAAGGACTTGGGAGTCCTTGTTCACGATTCTCTTAAGGTTAACGTGCAAGTTCAGTGGGTAGTTAGGAAGGCAAATGCAATGTTACCATTCATGTTGAGAGGGCCAGAATACAAGATCAGTGATGTTCTTCTGAGGCTATATAAGGCTCTGGTCAGACCCCATTTGGAGTATTGTGAGCAGTTTTGGGCCCCATGTCTAAGGAAGCATGTGCTGGCCTTGAAAAGGGTCCAGAGGAGGTTCACAAGAATGATCGCTGGAATGAAGAATTGTCGTATGAGGAACGGTGAGGACTCTGGGTCTGTACTTATTGGAGTTTAGAGGGATGAGGGGGGATCTTATTGAAACTTACAGGATACTGCATGGCCTGGATAGAGTGGACATGGAGAGAATGTTTCCACTTGTAAGAAAAACTAAAAGCAGAGGACTCAATCTCAGACTAAAGAGACGATCCTTTAAAACAGAGATGAGGAGGAATTTCTTCAGCCAGAGGGTGGTGAATCTGTGGAAGTCTTTGCCGCAGAAGGCTGTGGAGTCCAAATTACTGAGTGTCTTTAAAACAGAGACAGATAGGTTTTTGGTCAATCAGGGGATCAGTGGTTATGGGGAAAAGGAGGAGAATGGGGATCAGAAAAATATCAGCCAAAATTGGCCTAGTGGCCTAATTCTGCTCCTATGTCTTATGGTCTTATACCCTCACCCAACTCTTCCTCCCACTTTGCCTCGATCCCTTCCAGCGGTGCTGTCTCCTCTTTAAAATTGCCCCATAAACGGCCGACACTACCCCCTCCTCCAGTCCCCCTGTCGTCAGCACCTCCTCCAGCAATTTGGAAGCCGGCTCTACCGGGAAGCTCTGTATCTCCTTTCTGGCAAAGTCTCGAACCTGCATGTATCTAAATTTTTCCCCCTGCTCCAGCCCATACTTCGCTCCCTGCTCCTTCAATCATGCAAATCAACACTCAAAAAACAAATCTTTTCGTGTCCTAATTCCTTTCTCCTCAAATCTCCGAAAATTTACATCCCGCTTCCCTTCTATGGTTCCCCCGAATTGGCATTTCCCTTGACCCTGCCCCAACCCGAAGTGCTGGTGAAACTGCCTCCAAATTCGCAATGAAGCTATTACTACCCTGAGTATTTCCCCAGGGCCGTTGGGGGCGGCGCTGTTGATTGCTCCTTTAATCCGACCCTTTACACAAACTCTCCGCCATTCTGACCCACTGGGAGTCAACCCCTCTGATCCAGCTCTGTACCTTCTCCACATTCGCCCCCCAGTAATAATATATCAAGTTCAGAAGACCCAAACCCCCTGCCTGCCTTCCTCTCTGTAGTAGCACTTTTCTAATTCTGGCCACCTTCCCTCCCCATATAGACAAGTGCCAACCCTTAATGAACCCCATCTGATCCTCCCCAATCACCTTCAGAAGGCACACCTCCAATGCCTTTGTCAGTATCTTGGCATCCACATTCAGCAGAGATATGGGCCTGGATGACCAACACTCCATTGGATCATTATCCTTTTTAAGCAACTACGAAATGGATGCCTGACACGTTGTTTCCGGCAAGGCTCCCCTGACCATTGCGTCTTCAAACATTTATCCCAACAGCAGTGTCAACCTACTCCTTACATTTTTTAGAAAATACCACGGGAAAACCACCCGTCTACATTTTCGCTATCGCTGTCTGCACTTCTTCCACCTCGACTGGCTCCTCCAATCCCGCACTCTCCTCTCCTACCTCTGGGCACTCCAACCACCATAAAAACTGGGCACAAAGGGCCAAAAACTAGCACCCTAGCAGGAGCCGCCCATCGTGTGACCTCCATCTACACTCCCACCCCCCTCAGGCCTCAGGGAAGGTCGCTCCCGGAAGTCATAAGGCTGGATTCTCCATCGGCGGGATCCTCCGTTTTGCCAGCAGCACACACACACCGCAGCCCGTGGATGGCGGTGCCCACAATGGGAAACCTCATTGGCCGGCTGCCTGGACGGAGGATCCCACTGCCGGCAGGGGTGCGCCGCACCAGAAAACAGGTGAGGCAGGACGGAGAATTCCATCCATAGTATTTCATCCTTAACCCAGTGCTGAACTATTCCTGATTCCTCCCTTTTACTCTGTGCTCTATCCTAAATATTTAGAGTAAGCCTCATAATATGGAATTGGTGCCAGGTGATGTCTAGACAAGGTAAGGATTGCAACTCCCCTTCCCAGAGGACATTAAATAACAAGCTGGGTGCTTGTTACAATCCAGAAGCTTTCATGGTCATTTTTCATATGCTGAACACAGATTTTCAGAATTCGCTTTTAATAACTTGACTAATGAACTCCAAGTTCCATAATCCATTAGGCTACTGCATGATTCAGTCTCAGTTTACTCAACAATTTGGCTGGATCTCACTATCGTGTCACTTGCTGATTTCCAGACCAAAACAGCCAAGAAGTTAGGGTAGGGGGATGTGGCTACCCAGCCATTAAAATAGGGCAGCAATAAGCTACTACCAGGGGTGCAGTCCCCAGCACAAGATGAGTTCTCCAAGAATGGAATCCGGTGGCTGGATTTTCCAATCGGGACCCAAAATGGAGGTGAGGTGGGACCTGGAAGTACCATCTCCATCCCTGGCGCCAGCTCCTTTCACCTGAAAGGTGGGTGATGACACCCATCGCCTGTTGGTTAACATTGCCGCACATTTTATAGACGGCCAGTTCAGATCACTCGTGATTTTCCTGGAGGTGATCATGATCAACAAGGCCTTCTGATTTATATCTGATGCTTGAGGTGACATTGGGGTGGGTAGTTCATCAAGAAATGCTGCAACCTGAGGTGTATCTGTTACATCCATATTCAGAGCTGGTAGGAATTGGATGCAAAATGTAACAAAACATTGCCAGATTGGCCTTGACAGTTTTATGACTTCAAAAGACTGGTGGTTCTTCCAAGTGGCTTTTGAATGGTATGATTATTTTGAGAGACCTTTCACCCTCTGGGGGGAGTACATTTTTCCAATGGCTTCTTTGGTTATTTTTTTTGACAGATCGATAGGTGTTTAAATGGATTGCAACACATTGCAACACAGAGAGGCCCTGTGAGGGTGAAGGAAACTTCCCGACTCCCAATACCCAAGATAAAAATCCAAACCATGGTCAAAGGAGAGGAGATGAAGCCTTTGGGTTAAGGAGACTTAAGGTTTCCTCGTCAGACCTGGAGGAGCAATTCTGTTCCTCAGCCCACCAGTAAATCAAAACTGATTTAAGAGGGAAGGGAGCATGGTGGTAATAGAGTTCATAGTATTTACAGTGCAGAAGGAGGCCATTCGGCCCATCGTGACTACACCGACCCTTGAAGGAGCACCCTACTTAAGCCCATGCCTCGACCTTATCCCCATAACCCAGTAATCCCACCTAATTTTTGTAAATTAAGTTAATTTGTAAATTAATCACTTCCAAGGAGAAAGCATCTCACTCAATTTGTCATCTTTTCTAGATAGCCATGTCAACAATAGAAATTCTATAATTCGACTAATAATCTTTGCTCATGTTCTGGCGACATATGTTCAAGTCTCACCATGGCTGCAGAGGGAATTCAAATTCAGTGAATTAAGAAACATGGGACAAAATGCCAGTCTTATTAATAATAATCTTGTAATGAACTCCAATTGGCTTTATTGGTTGGCCAATTGGAGTATGAGCTCCCTCAATGATAGCTCATTGAGGGGGCCCATATAATCACCTGTGTAGGCTTTGTGAGCCAGTCTTAAGTTGACTGGACTGCTAGCAGCACTGTTTGTAGCTGCTCCTGTAATATCGTTATTGTAAATAAATATTGGTGTGGTGACGGAACTCCTGCCTCCCGTGGATTACTACAAATCTCAAAGCTTCCCGATTGTTGTAAAAATCCATCTGGTTCACTACTGTCCTTCAGAGGAGGAAATCGGGGGTTCTTGGCTGGTCTGACCTACTGACATGACTCCAGACAGAGCAATGTGGTTGATTCTTTTTTTAAATAAATTTAGAGTATCCAATTCATTTTTTTTTCCAATTAAGAGGCAATTTAGCGTGGCCAATCCACCTAGCCTGCACATCTTTGGGTTGTGGGGGTGAAATTCACACAAACACGGGGAGAATGTGCAAACTCCACACAGACAGTGAGCCAGAGCTGGGTCAAACCTGGGACCTCGGCGCCGTGAGGCAACAGGGCTAACCCACTGCGCCACCGTGCTGTCCTAATGTAGGTGATTCTTAACTGTCCTCTGAGATGGCCGAGCAAGCCACTCAGTGGTCTGTGTACCTACACCACGTGGACTGCAGTGGTTAAAAAATAACTTCCATATGTCATTTATGTACATAAAGGGCTCATTTATGCAGTACAGTGGGTGACAAATGTAGCAAATTTTGAATTAAATTATATCAGTGAGATATTCAGTGAAATTTTAACTCTGTGCAAGTGGGTGGGTTTTGAGTGAGTTAAAATCAGACCCCATGGGGACACTAATCTAAAATTCTAAATTTGTTAACAAAAAGCTTAGGATGGGGGGGGGGGGGGGGTTTGCGGTGATGGTCATGGCTGCAAGTTAACAGACAGAATTAGTTATGTATAATTATTTATAATTGCAGATGGGGTAATGTGGTAGTATGACTAGAGGTACTACGGTACCTGGGAGTATGAGCTGCTATTGGTGGAGAAGGCTCGCTGCTCATTGGCCCAAGTGTTGCTTTCTCATTGGTCAAGATGAAGGTAGCTGTATAAGAACCCATGTTTCCCAGCAGCCATCGTTCTTTCTGTACTCAAGCTGCTGGGGAAACATCTTGTAGATTAAAGCCTTCAATTCGGACTACCCCTTCATTTCTGTGGTTATTGATCACAGATCAATTTAATCTACAAATCAAACGCCTCATGAACGCCTTCTTGTCTTCCCCAGGAAGTCTTCCTCAGGGACCCCGCTCCCGACCTGGCTGGCTGCCCCCGGGCCCATACTGCTCCGGAAACACGTGCGGGCACACAAATCGGACCCGTTGGTCGAGAGGATCCAGCTGCTCCATGCTAACCCGCAATGTGCGTACGTGGAGTACCCCGACGGCGGACAAGACACGGTCTCTCTACGGGACCTGCGACCGCTGGATCCCCGCCATCGCCCCCGGCACCAGCCCCGCCCACCCCCCTCCAGCCACAACTGCTCCCTGCAGGCGCTCCCCTCCCTGGCCCGCCAACCCCCTCACCCGTGCCGCCTAGAGGACTAGACGCCCCCCCCCCCCCACGGCCCGGCCCTCACCAGCTCCGTCTAGGGGTGTGGAAACCTCCACGAGGACCGGATCATCGAACCCACTGCGCACCATGCTGCCCTAATGTGGTTGATTCTTGACTGTCCTCTGAGATGGCCGAGCAAGCCACTCAGTGGTCTGTGTACCTACACCACGTGGACTGCAGTGGTTAAAAAATAACTTCCATATGTCATTTATGTACATAAAGGGCTCATTTATGCAGTACAGTGGGTGACAAATGTAGCAAATTTTGAATTAAATTATATCAGTGAGATATTCAGTGAAATTTTAACTCCGTGCAAGTGGGTGGGTTTTGAGTGAGTTAAAATCAGACCCCATGGGGACACTAATCTAAAATTCTAAATTTGTTAACAAAAAGCTTGGGATGGGGGGTGGGGGGGGGGGCGGGGCGCGTGGGGTTGCGGTGATGGTCATGGCTGCAAGTTAACAGACAGAATTAGTTATGTATAATTGTTTATAATTGCAGATGGGGTAATCCTATAAGTAGATAAAGACTCCACAGCTAGTAATTAGTTACCATTGGGTAAATTCTCGATATAGCACAACTTCTGATAATATTCCTAACTTCAGGCAGAGGAATTTGAGTGCACTTGGTGAAATACAGTGTGTGTATGCAATGGAATTCCTTTCTACGACAGCAGTTATCAGTCAAATACACATGTTATAAAAATATTCTTAATATATAATGAAGAAGTACCATATTCTTTACTGTATTCTTTGAAGTACAGGTATGATGGATTAGGAGAGACTAATTCCTGTGTTGTATAATGTGCCACTTTAATCTTCAGAATGGTGAACGAATAGCAGATGGAATCATAAAGAAACTCTGTTTCTTTGCCCAGTCTTGTCCTTCTCTGATGAAATTGATTTAATAATGTAAAGTCTGTATGTATTATACATCTATCTTAGCCATCAGGTGGTTGGAAATATTTGCAGTTTGGAAATGATCCAATTAGGATCTAACTTACTACCAGCTTGTGCAGGAGATTTAATCCAATATTGAAGTCCAAGACCCAAAACTTTATTTGAGCCTTGATTAGTCAGGTGCAAATGCTAACAGTAATGTTAGGGCTATGGTCTGTAATTATTTATATATCGAAGATCAGAGCCAGATTTTCATTCCAATATGGGCGCTGAAATGGAGGCAGATGTCCGCATAATTTCATGTCACTGGCAGGCATGCCATTTTTGGGGAGGCCAAACTGAGGACAGAACACCTGCCTGCTGATGAGCAGTGGGTAGCTAGTTAAGGTCATTAAAGGGCAATTAAAGCCAAGGATTGGAGACCAACTGGAATTTTGCAGTCAGCCTGCGAGTTCCTGTGCCATAGGCAGCAGAGGAAGAGGTCTCCCAGTGACAGACTGGGATGCCAGCACTCCAGTGTGACTCTGAGGGCCACCTCTCCCGCCTACCTGGCCACAGATCTGGCCACAGGCCACTATGTGGAGGGGTTTCCTTCCACGAAAGTGGCCCAGCTGCTGGCCTTTTTTAGTTTGATTCTTTTCAAAGTGTTGAGGGGGTGCCTCAAGATGACAATTAAAGCAAAATCAATGTCAGCTGACTGTTCCCGACACAGTGCGGGGGTGGGACCCACAATTGATTCTGACAGTTCAAACCCCTCGGAGAAAGCCTTGCCCTTAGTGTCAATGAACATTTAACAGAATAATCGCATTTGCGCTGCAGTCCCTTGTTGGGGCGTTCCATTCCATAATTGCCTCTAATCTGCTTTTAGTAGTCATGAAACTATCTAAGAGGTTTATTCAAAGATGATACCGCACAATTTTGGATAATTTATATTCCACCTGTTGTACCTGATTTGTGGAATTACACACTTAATTCTGACAGAAAGTTAGGAATATAAATGGAGCATTTCAGATTTTGGACCAACAGAGCATTTTTATACAATATACTTGAAATTGTAAAGGTTTCTTTTTTTAAATGTAAAGCATTGTATATGGATGGGTAGAATGAACTGGAGATCAATGAATGGAACTGTTTCATTGTTTTCTGGTTGATAGTTAATGGGGCTAGAATTATAATCAATCGATACCTGAATTATGGGTTCAAAAGTTTTCCCTCCATTGTGCTTCTGAACTACACTGCCCAGTGTTTTTCAGTGTCTGCACCTAATTGTGCCAGAAGATGCAATTGCATGCAAATGAATGCCGGCGTTGGACTGGGGTGAGCACAGTAAGAAGTCTTACAACACCAGGTTAAAGTCCAACACGTTTATTTGGAATCACGAGCTTTCGGAGTGTAGCTCCTTCATCTGATGGCACTGGGGGTTGGGGGGTTGGGGGTTGGGGGAGGGCAGTCTCGGTCAGATGGTGGGGGGGAGGGGGGGTGTGGGGGGGGGGAGTTCCCAAACAAGGCCTGAGAGGGGTGGGGGTGACGATGGCTGTCGCGGTGCCCTGTTCCAGGGCAGTCTTAGCCCCTGCCTGTCTGCCCCACCGACCACCCATACTCCCACTGACCAAGGAGGCCTCTGGCCGCGTGGCTGAAGTCTATTGCTAATAGGGAATTGGCAATCATAGTTAAGTGAGCACTTCACAGCTCCCAAGTGAATTCCCATGGGTACGCATGCCATGTAGCAAGTGGGAGTGATTGCCTCGCATCCTAATCAGACAGTGATGCCTGGACATTGTGCCAGAATACTGCGGGAGGCAACACCACGGATGCAGCAGCTAACATCTGAACACCAGCTACTGTCGCCTCTGCACCGGGGGCATTTAGGCAACCAGAGGGTGCCTGTGTGCACCGGGAAGAGGACTACAGCATGGTCCAGGTAATGTTACATGCGGGTGTCTGGGGTGCAGGTTGTGGGACCGGTGACCAGGTCCCCCCCT